>NC_053389.1:461817539-462131497 GCF_905171765.1 Bufo bufo | reverse complement strand
AGGACTGAGACGTATATCGGGGTCCTGGCTTCCGAAAGGACTGGGACTTTTTATTTTTGTCCTCTGGAAACCCTTTCTTTTTGTCTATAGCCTTTTCCAGAAAAGAATCTAGAACAGGGCCAAAACATAAGTACCAGAAAATGGGACAGTATGACATCTCCCACATAGTGTTTTTGGATCTCCACCTGAGGGGGGGACTCCGCCGCAGCCTCCATCTACTCAAGCACATACGGAAAACCAACGTCATGTAACACATTATTACGTGTCATCCTGCCCATACAGTTCGAAATATACCCAAAGGGGAACTCATTAGAGCCAGGAGAAACTGCAGTCAACAAAAAATGTATGAAATTGAGGCCCAAGATATCAACAGATTGTCAAGTAGAGCCTACTCTAAACAAATGATGACAAAACATAGCAAAGAAGTTCTTGGCATGAGCAGAGATAAACTGATAAATATGGATGCCAAAAAAATGAAAATGAACTGTGATACAAACTATACAAAAAAGAATGTCTTTGTTACACAGTTCAGCAGTGAATACACACAGATTTGCAACATTATTAAAAAACATTTCCCAGTATTAGCATGTGATAAAAACTGGAGCGAGGTGGCTTTAACTTGTGTTAAATGTGCAGCACGTAAAGCCCCTATGATTGCAAATACGGTCAGCCCAAGCCTGTTTCAGAAAAACAAAGGAACAACGCCTAACACATGGTTATCTACCAAAGGCAATTACAAGTGTGGGCATTCTGTGTGTATTTGTTGCAGATACATGAAAATATCCAGATCTTTTGAATCCTGTGTCACTGGCCAAAGCTTTGTGATTAAATCATTTCTAAATTGCAACACAACATATTCCATATATTTGATTACATGCACTAAATGCTTGCTGCAATACGTGGGATGTACGACAAATGCTATAAAAATCCGGATAAGAAAGCATATTTCTGATGTACCGCACCATGAAAGCCGCAATGTTTCTGCGGCCAGCCTTCATTTTGCGGTAGTTCATGGTGGTAATACCTCAGATATGCTTGTGCAAGGTATTGAAAGGGTCAATAAACCAGCAAGAGGAGGCGACCGTAAAAGGAAACTCCTAAATAGAGAATCCTTTTGGATTTTCAGACTAGAAAGCCGCTAACCCCTAGGATTAAACAAAAGATTAGATTTGATTCTACAATACTGAATATTGGATTCCCTGTTTTTCTATAGTATTCATGAGGATATTTTAAGTTTAAGTTTGTTTTATTGTTATGTATTTTTGTAGGAGGGAGTGGCCGCATGACCCCTTGATTGGTCCAGGTGCGGTTTCCTCCTCCTATAAGTGTGAGGACTCTGTGTCTGTTTAATTGTCATGAGTAAGGGCTGTAATTGTTTTGTTGCCTGAAACGCGTAGACCAACATTATCTGTACCTGGATGTTTTTAAACTTTGATACAAAATAAAGTGCAATTGGAACTTCTCAAAGAAAGGCTGGACAACTCATTTTCATTAATTCCTATTTTGCTCCCAGTCCGGGTAAGGGAGCGGTCCGTGTCCTCATGGTTGAAGTTTCCAGACAGGTGAGAGCTGCTCCAACTACTTTTGAATAGACAGAAAATGGGATAGTACAAAGCTTATTTTTTTTATGGAATGTCCCCAGACCAAGTTTTATGCCACAACGCACGTCTGGAGGCATTTGAAAGGGAACTGCCTCTGGCATCGAATCTAATAGATTCCGCCGAAGCATAAGAGACAAACGCAGTTGCCATTTTTAAGAGTGGAATGGACTCCAGAATTTCTTCTCTAGAGGAGGTTTTCATCTTTAGATGGTTCTCTAGTTGGGAGAGCCATAACGATCGAGACACTGAAGTAGCGGCAATATTTGTATTGATCAATGCAGAAGATACCTCCCAGTATTTTTTTAAAAGACCATCTATTTTTCTATCCATAGCGTCCTCAAGTTGCGAGGAATCTTCAAAGGGCAAGGAGGTTTTTTTAATTACTTTTGCAATGGGTATATCAATTTCTGGGGTATCCACCCACAATTTTGTATCTTCTGCATTAAAGGATAAACTCACGAGATAATGTAAAGCCTCTTTTCGGCTTCCTCCTATTCCTCCACTATGAGCAATTTTAGATTTTCATTTACTGGAAAGAGTGTTTTCTTTTTTGCTTTTTAGTCCACCAAACATATCATCGGATGAAAAAATAACTTTTTTCCCTCTTCAGCAGGACAAGAAGCAATTTCATCTTCCTCAATATCATCTATTTCTCCCTCTGATCTAATGTTACTAGTGGATTCATCCTCTGAATCTAAGTCCATATCAACTCTAGGTCTTTTAACATGAGACTGCGGAACAGATTTTGGCATTAATTTGACCATTGAGGAGTGTACTCCCTCCTTTATAATCTTTGTATTTTCAGCTAATAAAGATGGCTGTTCTTTTATCAATGCAGGATCTGCAACGTTGTTTAGAGTAAGACTCTGCCAGCTTCTTAGCACAAGTAGCACATCTTTTCACTTTCTTTTTAGGCTCAGAATGATTTTTATGCACCACAACTTTATCAACAGCTAGCTATGCAGAAATTCCAAAAGTATTATTACAGCACACCTGACTTATATAACCCTGGGCAGGAGGTTCTGAACCCAGCACAGACCGACCAGACACAGGACCTTCCATGGTGGAGTACACAAACATTTGATTTCCCACCATACCTTTATAGTCCTGCCCCCTGCCGCCACCAGTCTGCTCTTCCCTCTTCTGGGACTCCATCCTACAGGAGAATCCCGATATGGATAATGCGAGTCCATTCCTAATGGGGACTCCTGCATTGCCAGGGAATCCAGTGTGCCCTCTCATTGGACATCTCGCAAGAGGACATCACCCTGCCTGCAGAGGTGCAGTGGCTGAGGGACAGACAACAGAGGGTTGTAGTCAATGTAGTATATTCAGACCATGCTCTTGTTACCAGTGGGCTACCTCAGGGATCTGCTCTGGGACCCATATTGTTTAACATCTTTATCAGCGAAATTGCAGAAGGCCTCAGTGGTAAGGTGTGTCTTTTTGCGGATGACACAAAGATTTGTAACAGGGTGGATGTTCCTGGAGGGATACACCAAATGGAAAAGGATTTAGGAAAACTAGAGGAATGGTCAAAAATTTGGCAACTAAAATTTAATGTTGATAAGTGCAAGATAATGCACCTGGGGCGTAAAAACCCAAGAGCAGAATATAAAATCAGTGATACAGTCCTAACCTCAGTATCTTAGGAAAGGGATTTAGGGGTCATTGTTTCAGAAGACTTAAAGGTAGGCAGACAATGTCATAGAGCAGCAGGAAATGCTAGCAGAATGCTTGGGTGTATAGGGAGAGGCATTACCAGTAGAAAGAGGGAGGTGCTCATGCCGCTCTACAGAGCACTAGTGAGACCTCATTTGGAGTATTGTGCGCAGTACTGGAGACCATATCTCCAGAAGGATATTGATACTTTGGAGAGAGTTCAGAGAAGAGCTACTAAACTAGTACATGGACTGCAGGATAAAACTTACCAGGAAAGATTAAAAGGACCTTAACATGTATAACTTGGAAGAAAGACGAGACAGAGGGGATATGATAGAAACTTTTAAATACATAAAGGGAATCAACAAGGTAAAAGAGGAGAGAATATTTAAAAGAAGAAAAACTGCTACAAGAGGACATAGTTTTAAATGAGAGGGGCAAAGGTTTAAAAGTAATATCAGGAAGTATTACTTTACTGAGAGAGTAGTGGATGCATGGAATAGCCTTCCTGCAGAAGTGGTAGCTGCAAATACAGTGAAGGAGTTTAAGCATGCATGGGATAGGCATAAGGCCATCCTTCATATAAGATAGGGCCAGGGGCTATTCATAGGATTCAGATATATTGGGCAGACTGGATGGGCCAAATGGTTCTTATCTGCCGACACATTCTATGTTTCTTTCAGCGTGGAATAATAGAAATAGATAATTGAACAAGTCAGCATTAAATCACATTAGGAGAACACAAATGTGTTAAATTGCCTTGAAATAAGTATGATTTTATATTATGTATGCTAATATTGTACTGTGCCTGTCCGATGTACAAAATGTCCTCAATAAAGCAATGATGGAAAAATGAATCACTTATTCTGATTTCGAACAAATGCACTCAGGAATATTTAACCTCTTAACCACTGGATAGTCTTTTATGTTTGCCGCTGAGGGGACTATTTCTGATGCTGTCTTTCTATTGCGGAGCTTTAGAAATAGAGTGCAGCAATATGCCTGCTGCAATCCCAATGCTGAGGCTGTTGCTAATGGCACTGGGCACTGATTGGAGACCAAAAAAATTATGGTAATTTAAAACACTTTTTTCCTAAAAATATGTTTTATTATGCAAAAGAACTAAATGTAAAATAAAATGACATTTAGTACCTGTATATTTGTAGTGACCCATAGAATAAGAGTAGCTTATTATTTTTAAATAAGTGAAAAGGGTGGCTCACTTGCCCACTATCAGGAACAGGTGCTCTTATCAATATGAATTTACCCAAACATAAAGAAGATAAATAGTAGATAAGTGATTGGCACTCTCTCTGGAACATATATTTTAAAATATATATATAACCTTTATTGGTCCACCTAAAAAAAAACAAAAACAAAAAATCAAAACTCTTACTAAAATATACTCAATTAAAATGGAGACCGAAATACAGTAAAAATGAAAATGAATATATGTATAAATATACACTCACCTAAAGAATTGTTAGAAACACCATACTAATACGGTGTTGGACCCCCTTTTGCCTTCATTCTACGTGGCATTGATTCAACAAGGTACTGATAGCATTCTTTAGAAATGTTGGCCCATATTGATAGGATAGCATCTTGCAGTTGGAGATTTGAGGGATGCACATCCAGGGCACGAAGCTCCCGTTCCACCACATCCCAAAGATGCTCTATTGGGTTGAGATCTGGTGACTGTGGGGGCCATTTTAGTACAGTAAACTCATTGTCATGTTCAAGAAACCAATTTGAAATGATTCGAGCTTTGTGACATGGTGCATTATCCTGCTGGAAGTAGCCATCAGAGGATGGGTACATGGTGGTCATGAAGAGATGGACATGGTCAGAAACAATGCTCAGGTAGCCCGTGGCATTTAAACGATGCCCAATTGGCACTAAGGGGCCTAAAGTGTGCCCAGAAAACATCCCCCACACCATTACACCACCACGAGCCTGCACAGTGGTAACAAGGCATGATGGATACATGTTCTCATTCTGTTTACGCCAAATTCGGACTCTACCATTTGAATGTCTCAACAGAAATCGAGACTCATCAGACCAGGCAACATTTTTCCAGTCTTCAACAGTCCAATTTTGGTGAGCTTGTGCAAATTGTAGCCTCTTTTTCCTATTTGTAGTGGAGATGGAGTGGTACCCGGTGGGGTCTTCTGCTGTTGCAGCCCATCCGCCTCAAGGTTGTGCGTGTTGTGGCTTCACAAATGCTTTGCTGCATACCTCGGTTGTAACGAGTGGTTATTTCAGTCAACGTTGCTCTTCTATCAGCTTGAATCAGTCGGCCCATTCTCCTCTGACCTCTAGCATCCACAAGGCATTTTTGCCCACAGGACTGCCGCATACTGGATGTTTTTCCCTTTTCACACCATTCTTTGTAAACCCTAGAAATGGTTGTGCGTGAAAATCCCAGTAACTGAGCAGATTGTGAAATACTCAGACCGGCCCGTCTGGCGCCAACAACCATGCCACGCTCAAAATTGCTTAAATCCCCTTTCTTTCCCATTCTGAAATTCAGTTTGGAGTTCAGGAGATTGTCTTGACCAGGACCACCCCCCTAAATGCATTGAAGCAACTGCCATGTGATTGGTTGACTAGATAATTGCATTAATGAGAAATGGAACAGGTGTTCCTAATAATTCTTTGTGTGAGTGATATATATATATATATATAAAATTGCAAAAAAGGGCAGCACTCCAGAAAGTAAAAGAAGAAAAACTTTAATTACCCATATGGGACAGGCGACGTTTCGGCTTAATGTGTGAGCCTTTCTCAAGCGGTGTGTACAGACCAAATACAGAGTATATATGCCAGTGAAAGTGAATACAATCAATGTGCAATACAGGTGTGCTCAATACATAATAATTGAGGTAATCAAATATAAAATACAGTACATATGAAATTACAATAGGTCAAATGATTAAAACACAGTGCATGATCATATAGTGAGTGATTAATTAAAAAATACATATAACGTACAGTGAATTATGCAAATACATAAAGATACTTCATGATTGTCAATCATACAGTAAGTGGTGTCAGCTGTATATGCTGATAAAGTGCTTAAGTGCTTACTGCGTAGGCCCGGCAAACGGAGGGTGAAGGAGGATGTAAAACATACATGGCTGTCATGATACATGCGGTGCGGCGTGCCTGTAGTGTGACTGCGCATGTCACAGTGACGTACATGCCGTACTTCCGGGTAACGATGTGCTTATGGTGCCGCAACTGCGCATTGGCCTTCTGATGTCTCTTGCGCCATCTTGGAACAGGGCATCCTGCCTGCATTGCCAGGGACCTCTGTTAGTGACAGCCGATGAATAACAAATTAAGGTGGGGGCACATAATAGTGCTCCTATGTCCTATATTAGTGGCTGAGTGAGTGCAGAAACGGGACACAACATCATCAAAGCTGCAGCCCACTTCCGCAGGTCCCAGATCAGTTGCGTACCCACACGTTAGTGTGGGGTCACACTGTACCTGTGATCGATACCCACTCATTACCACCCCATAGGGGAGGGATCTCCTCCTATACACCTATTATGTAGACAACAGACTGCAGTCACAGAGGCACCCAAATGCCTCAACAAACATGAGGATGCACTGACAAAAAAAGAGACTATCCTTGTATAGGCTTGCCGTCCACACTTACAGCCTCATGTCTCCTCACTCCATGCTCCGTGGCCCACCTATCGCAGACTAAAAGAAGAAAAAAAAGAAAAAAGGGAAGAAAAAAAAATAAGTATAATGTGTATACAAAATAAATCAAAGATAATGAAGTTTTTTTGTCTTGTGGCAAATAATTGTGATAAATCTTTCATCAAAGGTGCTGACCAACTCTCAAGTGAGTGTTCTCAGTAAGGGACTTTCTTTTTGCCCAAGAACTGTTGCAAACTGGTTTGAGCTTGACTTTGATCTTAATGCTTTTTTCCGGGCCATCAAACTTAAGGTCTGGTTCCAGAACAAGGAGCGGATCGAGCATGCCAAGATGAGCGAGTTCTCTCTTGGCATGTTCGATCTCTCACTTGGAAGTAACTTTAATCCTGCCATCTGTGATCCTGCCATTGAGGCATACATGGCTGCGGTTAAGTCTGATATTCAGACATTAAGAGAGACACACTCTCCACAACCTTTCGGTCGCCCCAATGTAACTGTTGATGAGATTGCTGCTCTCAATGAATTAAAACGTGACCCCGCACTTACTATCAAGGCCGCTGACAAAGGCGGCGCGGTAGTTGTATTAGACACCTGCAAATACGTTGCAGAGGTGTTGAGACAATTGAGCGACAATACCATCTACAGGCCCATTGATGCCGACCCTAAGTTTAAAATCGCTGAATCGATCAAAAATGTGTTGGCCATCGCCATAGACGCGGGGATCATAGATGAGGGACTTGTGGATTACCTTACAGTAACGCATCCAGTTACTCCGGTACTGTATGTGTTGCCTAAGATCCACAAGTCCCTCATCGATCCCCCCGGTCGACCTATTGTATCAGGGTCTGATTCAATCTTTAGCCATGTTGCCATTTTTCTGGACAGGATACTACGCAGTTTTGCATGTGGTAGTAGTTCTTTTATACAAGATACCACCGATTTCTTACTGAAGTTGCAGATGACCGATTTAGCGGGTGTACAGGGGGTGACGTTAGCATCATTTGATGTCACCTCTCTCTACACCTCAATTGATCACTGCAAGGGATTATCAGCAGTTTCCTGCATGCTAGATAGATCTTCTATGACTAGTCAAGCTCAACATTTCATTTTGTCCCTCCTTGAAATTGTCCTGAGATCCAATTATTTTCTTTTCCAAGACTCTTACTATATGCAGGAGCAGGGCGTGGCAATGGGGTCCAACATGGCCCCAACTTATGCGAACATTTTTATGCGTCGATTTGAGGAAGATGTCGTCTATGGAAGCCACCACTTCAAGCACGCTATGACGTGGTGGCGGTACATAGACGACATCTTCCTCATCTGGACTGGCACTATTGACCAGCTTTGCGAATTTCATGAATTCCTTAATGGGATTGATAAAGCACTTCAGTTCACCTTAGTGCATTCCCATATCGAAATGCAGTTCCTGGATACACTTGTGTTCCTGGCGGACGGCAAGTTGCACACTGCACTTTTCACAAAACCGACCGACAGGAACACACTGTTGACGTACAGCAGTAATCATCCCAAAAACATGATTAGATCCTTGCCCTATTCCCAGTACTTAAGAGCCAGACGTATAGTCTCAGATCAAGACCAGTTAGATAACACACTTGATGTATTAACTAACAAGTTCAAGCAACGAGGATATCCTTCCAAAGTGCTGTATGATAAAAAAGAACTGGTCATGAAATTAGACAGGAATGACACTCTTTCCAATAAAGTACGCCAAATAAAACCAACTAGAATTCCCTTTGTCTCCATGTACTCGGAACAGAGTATAGCGATAGGGAACATCATCCGACGTCATTGGGGGATACTGGGTGGATGCCACAGTGCCGTAAAGGAATTTCATGCCCCACCCCTAATGTCCTACCGCAGATCTAAAAGTATCAAAGATCAGTTAGTCAAGGCTGACGTGGGGACTACAAAAAAATTGAGACAGACAACATTGACATCAAATAGTACAGGATGCTTCCCATGCTTATCATGTGTAAATTGCAAATATATCGTAAAAGGCAAAAATTTTGTACACCCACAAACTGGGGTAATATACCCGATACGATATTATTTAACTTGTGACTCCAGTTACATTATTTCTGCACTCATATGTCCATGTAATTTAATCTACGTAGGCGAGACAACTACTGATTTTAAGACACGGCTTAACAATCATCGTCTAAGCATAAGAAAAAAACGGCTTGACTTACCAGTGTCTAAACACTTTACGGACCTCAAACACACTGAAAGAGACCTTAGGTGCTGTATTATTGATTTTATTCCTATGCCCAGAATAGGTGGCAACAGGGCTAATCTCCTCAACAGACGGGAGTTGAGGTGGATTCACACCCTTAATTCCCTCAAACCCTGTGGTCTAAATGTGGACTATAGGATTGGGGTGGGTTAGGGTTTGTGGTTTGCCTCCATGCCGTACATTGTGGTGTTGATCGCAATTGTGTATAATGTGAGATTTGTGTACAAGACAAAAAAACTTCATTATCTTTGATTTATTTTGTATACACATTATACTTATTTTTTTTCTTCCCTTTTTTCTTTTTTTTCTTCTTTTAGTCTGCGGTAGGTGGGCCACGGAGCATGGAGTGAGGAGACATGAGGCTGTGTGGACGGCAAGCCTATACAAGGATAGTCTCTTTTTTGTCAGTGCATCCTCATGTTTGTTGAGGCATTTGGGTGCCTCTGTGACTGCAGTCTGTTGTCTACATAATAGGTGTATAGGAGGAGATCCCTCCCCTATGGGGTGGTAATGAGTGGGTATCGATCACAGGTACAGTGTGACCCCACACTAACGTGTGGGTACGCAACTGATCTGGGACCTGCGGAAGTGGGCTGCAGCTTTGATGTTGTTGTGTCCCGTTTCTGCACTCACTCAGCCACTAATATAGGACATAGGAGCACTATTATGTGCCCCCACCTTAATTTGTTATTCATCGGCTGTCACTAACAGAGGTCCCTGGCAATGCAGGCAGGATGCCCTGTTCCAAGATGGCGCAAGAGACATCAGAAGGCCAATGCGCAGTTGCGGCACCATAAGCACATCGTTACCCGGAAGTACGGCATGTACGTCACTGTGACATGCGCAGTCACACTACAGGCACGCCGCACCGCATGTATCATGACAGCCATGTATGTTTTACATCCTCCTTCACCCTCCGTTTGCCGGGCCTACGCAGTAAGCACTTAAGCACTTTATCAGCATATACAGCTGACACCACTTACTGTATGATTGACAATCATGAAGTATCTTTATATATTTGCATAATTCACTGTACGTTATATGTATTTTTTAATTAATCACTCACTATATGATCATGCACTGTGTTTTAATCATGTGACCTATTGTAATTTCATATGTACTGTATTTTATATTTGATTACCTCAATTATTATGTATTGAGCACACCTGTATTGCACATTGATTGTATTCACTTTCACTGGCATATATACTCTGTATTTGGTCTGTACACACCGCTTGAGAAAGGCTCACACATTGAGCCGAAATGTCGCCTGTCCCATATGGGTAATTAAAGTTTTTCTTCTTTTACTTTCTGGAGTGCTGTCCTTTTTTGCAATTTTATCTATTTGGATTGGCTTTTATCCACACTGGGCCAGCTGCACCCGTATTTTTTCCTTTGACGGTGCTGCCACTGAACTTTTTTGTTATATATATATATATATATATATATATATACACACACACACACACATACATACATACACACACACACACAGATATGTACAGATGATCTGGAGCTTGTACTACGTCTGGTCGTGCAGCACTAATGAAGATACTCCAATATATAGTGTAATTAATCCAACATTATAAATTCCTCAATTTATCCTTTAGTGGTGGTGCAGGAAGACCCCCTAATATTGTCTTTGCAGTAAAAGGCCTGGAAATTACAAGTGAAATGGAGCGCTCCGCAATTTTCTCCAACTGGAGACACAAAAGGACTGTACCTGCCAGCATTACCGCTGCATGATCTGCAAACAACCACGGCACTAAGTTGACGTCATCATCCCCCAGTGCACGCAAGCAAACAGAACACCATACCTGAGGTAACATCGCTTTAAGCCGAGCGACACCTGGGACGCCACCGCCAGCATGAGTCTCAGATCCCTCAGCAACTAACTGTGAGTCAGTGCGTATACATCCATGTGGATGAAAAAGGGAGACTGCCGTGATATATGAATAAATGCAGCGATAATATCAGTAAGGGTATTCTAGGCTGCAAGTTCACTATACTGTGAACAATTCACATTTTACACTTTTACTGTCATAAAAAAAAAGGGTCACAAGAACGGACATCGTTATATGTATTAGAGACGACTGTGCCACTAAAGGATAAATTGAGGAATTAATAATGTTGGATTAATTACACTATATATTGGAGTATCTTCATTAGTGCTGCACGGCCAGACGTAGTACAAGCTCCAGACCATTTGCATATACAGTACAGACCAAAAGTTTGGACACACCTTCTCATTCAAAGAGTTTTCTTTATTTTCATGACTATGAAGGCATCAAAACTATGAATTAACACATGTGGAATTATATACATAACAAACAAGTGTGAAACAACTGAAAATATGTCATATTCTAGGTTCTTCAAAGTAGCCACCTTTTGCTTTGATTACGGCTTTGCACACTCTTGGTATTCTCTTGATGAGCTTCAAGAGGTAGTCCCCTGAAATGGTCTTCCAACAGTCTTGAAGGAGTTCCCAGAGATGCTTAGCACTTGTTGGCCCTTTTGCCTTCACTCTGCGGTCCAGCTCACCCCAAACCATCTCGATTGGGTTCAGGTCCGGTGACTGTGAAGGCCAGCACCCCATCACTCTCCTTCATGGTCAAATAGCCCTTACTTTCAAAGTTTTCCCAATTTTTCGGCTGACTGACTGACCTTAATTTCTTAAAGTAATGATGGCCACTCGTTTTTCTTTACTTAGCTGCTTTTTTCTTGCCATAATACAAATTCTAACAGTCTATTCAGTAGGACTATCAGCTGTGTATCCACCTGACTTCTCCTCAACGCAACTGATGGTCCCAACCCCATTTATAAGGCAATAAATCCCACTTATTAAACCTGACAGGGCACACCTGTGAAGTGAAAACCATTTCAGGGGACTACCTCTTGAAGCTCATCAAGAGAATGCCAAGAGTGTGCAAAGCAGTAATCAAAGCAAAAGGTGGCTACTTTGAAGAACCTAGAATATGACATATTTTCAGTTGTTTCACACTTGTTTGTTATGTATATAATTCCACATGTGTTAATTCATAGTTTTGATGCCTTCAGTGTGAATCTACAATTTTCATAGTCATGAAAATAAAGAAAACTCTTTGAATGAGAAGGTGTGGCCAAACTTTTGGTCTGTACTGTATATACAGTGCCTTGCAACAGTATTCACTCCCCCTTGACTTTTTTTGTATTTTGGTGCCTCACAACCTGGAATTAACATGGATTGTTTGAGGATTTGCATCATTTAATTTACAGAACATGCCCACAACTTTAAAGATGATTTTATTTTTATTTTTATTGTGAGGCAAACAACAAATAGGACAAAATACCAGAAAAAGTTAATGTGCATAACTATTCACCCCCGCTAAGGGTACTTTCACACTAGCGTTTTTCTTTTCCGGCGCTGAGTTCCGTCCTAGGGGTTCAAATCCGGAAAAGAACTGATCAGTTTTATCCTAATGCATTCTGAATGGAGAGTAAGGCCTCTTTCACACTTGCGTTGTCCGGATCCGTCGTGTACTCCATTTGCTGGAAGTGCCCGCCGGATCCGTAACACCGCAAGTGAACTGAAAAGCATTTGAAGACGGATCCGTCTTCAAAATGCGTTCAGTGTTACTATGGCACCCAGGACGCTATTAAAGTCCTGGCTGCCATAGTAGTAGTGGGGAGCGGGGGAGCAGTATACTTACCGTCCGTGCGGCTCCCGGGGCGCTCCAGAATGACGTCAGGGCGCCCCATGCGCATGGATGATGTGATCCATGCAATCACGTCATCCATGCGCGTGGGGCGCCCTGACGTCACTCTGAAGCGCCCTGGGAGCCGCACGGACGGTAAGTATACTGCTCCCCCGCTCCCCACTACACTTTACCATGGCAAACAGGACTTTAGCGTCCCGCCAGCCATGGTAACCATTCAGAAAAAGCTAAACGTCGGATCCGGTAATGCGCCGAAACGACGTTTAGCTTAAGGCCGGATCCGGATTAATGCCTTTCAATGGGCATTAATTCCGGATCCGGCCTTGCGGCAAGTGTTCAGGATTTTTGACCGGAGCAAAAAGTGCAGCATGCTGCGGTATTTTCTCCGGCCAAAAAACATTCCTGAACGGATTTCTCTCCATTCAGAATGCATTAGGATAAAACTGATCAGGATTCTTCCGGCATAGAGCCCCGACGACGGAACTCTATGCCGGAACAGAACAACACAAGTGTGAAAGAGCCCTAATATGTTCAGGATGTCTTCAGTTCAGTCTTTTTGACTGATCAGGCTTTTCTGAAAAACGTAGCATGTTGTATTTTTACCTCCGGCCAAAAATCCGTAACACTTTGACTGAACGCCGGATCCGGCCTTTTTCCCATTGACTTGCATTAACGCCGGATCCGGCGCTGTGTGTTCCGTCAAAACGGATCTGGCTTTTGCATGTTAAACCCGAAAAATATGAAAAAAAAGTTAAAGTCCATAAATGGCGGATCCGTTTTTTCCAATGCATTTTTTCATTGTGATCAAAATCCTGATCAGGATTCAAATGTAATCCGTTTTTACACATTTTTCCGGATCCGGCGGGCAGTTCCGGTGTCGGAATTGAACGCCGGATTCAAACAACGCTAGTGTGAAAGTAGCCTAAAAGTGAATACTTTGTAGAGCCCCCTTTTGCGGTAATTACAGCTTCAAGTCGCTTTGGATAAGTCTCTATGAGCTTGCCACATCTTACCACTGGGAATTTTTCCCATTCCTCCTTGCAAAACTGCTCCAGCTCCTTCAAGGTGGATGGTTTGCGCTTGTGAACAGCAATCTTTAAGTCTGACCACAGATTTTCTATTGGATTGAGATCTGGGCTTTGACTAGGCCATTCCAACACATTTACATGTTTCCCCTTAAACCACTCAAGTGTTGCTTAGCAATGTTTTTGGGGTCATTGTCCTGCCGAAAGGTGAACCTCCGTCCTAGCCTCAAATCACGCACAGAGTGGTACAGGTTTTGCTGAAGAATATTCCTGTATTTAGCATCATCCATCTTTCCCTCAACTCTTACCAGCATGATGCTGCCACCACCATGTTTCACTGTGGGGATGGTGTTCTTTGGGTGATGTGATGTGTTGGCTTTGCGCCAGACATAGCGTTTTCTTCTTGTCCGAAAAGTTCAATATTAGTCTCATCAGACCAGAGCACCTTCCTCCATACATTTTGGCAGTCTCCCACATACCTTTTCACATGCCTTTTCGTTTTTAGCTGAAAGTAATGGCTTTCTTCTGGCCACTCTGCCATAAAGCCCAACTCTATGGAGCGCACGGCTTATTGTCGTCCTATGTACAGATACTCCAGTCTCTGCTGTGGAACTCTGCAGCTCCTCCAGGGTTACCTTAGGTCTCTGTGCTGGCTATCGGATTAATGTCCTCCTTGCGCGGTCCGTGAGTTTTGGTGGGCGGCCGTCTCTTGGCAGGTTTGCGGTTGTGTCATGTTCTTTCCATTTGGTTATGATAGATTTGATGGTGCTCCTGGGGATCATCAAAGATTTGGATATTTTTTTTATAGCCTAACCCTGACTTTTACTTCTCAACAACATTGTCCCTTACTTGTTTGGAGAGTTCCTTGGTCTTCCTGGCAGTGTTTGGTTAGTGATGCCTCTTGCTTAGGTGTTGCAGCCTCTGGGGCCTTTCAAAAAAAGGTGTGTATATGTAATGACAGATCATGTGACACTTAGATTGCACACAGGTGGACAATATTTCATGAATTGTGTGACTTCTGAAGGTAATTGGTTGCACCAGAGCTTTTTATGGGATTCCTAACAAAGGGGGTGAATACATACGCACATGCCAATTTTCTGTTTTCTATTTCTAAACAATAGTTTTATTTATATATTTTTCTCATCTCACTTCACCAACTTAAACTGTTGTGTTCTGATTCATCACATAGAATTCAGATTAACAAAACATTAAACTTAAAGGGACACTGACAGGCTGTTAGAGCATATAAAGTGACATATATTCTTCTATTGGTCTTAATATGCTTAATTAAACTATACCATTATCACCCCTAGCTGCCTTTCCTTTACTTATAAAAAGTGTTTTTATCAATATGCAAATTACCTTACTTTGAGCCCAAGGGGCTGTCCCTCATTCAGCTGTGTGCCCCAACTGCCGTCTCCAGTATTCACTGCACTGGGCGGCTTTTTCTTCTCCCGACGTGGTGAAATCCCACGCATGCCCAGTACTATCTTCCTGGCATCAGCCTCATCTTGTCGCTCCGTGCCTGCGCCGGATAAGGTCCCCGGCACCCTCCAGCTCCAGTAGAAGATAGTACTGGGCATGCGCGGGATTTCACTGAGTCGGGTGAAAAAAAGCTGCCCAGTGCAGTAAATACTAATGAGCTGGGTGGCACTAGGAGACGGCAGTTGGGGCGCGGCTGGGCACACAACTGAATGAGGGACAGCCCCTTGGGCCCAAAGTAAGGTAATTTGCATATTGATAAAAACACTTTTTATAAGTAAAGGAAAGGCAGCGAGGGGTGATAATGGTATAGTTTAATTAAGCATATTACGACCAATAGAAGAATAGATGTCACTTTATATGCTCTAACGGCCTGTCAGTGTCCTTTTAAGGCTGTAGTGTAACAAAATACGAAAAAAGTCAAGGGGGTAAATACTTTTGCAAGGCACTGTACATATACATATATTTATCTTTTTTTGTTATTATTCATTTTCATTTTTATTGTATTTTGGTCTCCATTTTAATTGAGTATATTTTAGTGAGATTTTAGTTTTTTTTAGGTGGACCAATAAAGGTTATACATATTTTAAAGTGTGTATATATGTTAAATATGTTCCAGAGAGAGTGCCAATCACTTATCTACTAGTTTATTATTTTTACTACTTGGAAAATCGCATAAAAAAAAATAAAAATAAAAAAAAAAAAAAGGTAAAAAAAAGGGTTAAAATTGTGTTTTGTGTTTGTAATTCCCCTAAGAAGAAATATTTAAGTTAATAAATAAACTATACATACCCTAAAATGTTATTATTGAAAAAAAACGTATCTTGCAAAAGTCAAGTCACATCGACGGAAATAAAAGAGAAAACAAAAAAACATATGGCTGTTCAAATAAGACAAAAAAAAAAAAAAGGACTTCTTTAACCACCTCCGGACCGCCTAACGCAGGATCGCGTTCCGGAGGTGGCAGCCCTGCGCAGAGTCACGCATATATGCGTCATCTCGCGAGATTTCCTGTGAACGCGCGCACACAGGAACGGAAGATAAGAGAGTGGATCTCCAGCCTGCCAGCGGCGATCGTTCGCTGGCAGGCTGGAGATGTGATTTTTTTAACCCCTAACAGGTATATTAGACGCTGTTTTGATAACAGCGTCTAATATACCTGCTACCTGGTCCTCTGGTGGTCCCCTTTGTTTGGATCGACCACCAGAGGACACAGGTAGCTCAGTAATATGTTGCACCAAGCACCACTACACTACACTACCCCCCCTGTCACTTATTAACCCCTTATTCACCCTTGATCACCCCATATAGACTCCCTGATCACCCCCCTGTCATTGATTACCCCCCTGTCATTGATCACCCCCCTGTAAAGCTCCATTCAGATGTCTGCATGATTTTTACGGATCCACTGATAGATGGATCGGATCCGCAAAACACATACAGGCGTCTCCCTGGAGCCTTCCGGGGGGGTGATCACCCCATATAGACTCCCTGATCACCCCCCTGTCATTGATTACCCCCCTGTCATTGATCACCCCCCTGTAAAGCTCCATTCAGATGTCCGCATGATTTTTACGGATCCACTGATAGATGGATCGGATCCGCAAAACACATACAGGCGTCTCCCTGGAGCCTTCCGGGGGGGTGATCACCCCATATAGACTCCCTGATCACCCCCCTGTCATTGATCACCCCCCCTGTCATTGATCACCCCCCCTGTCATTGATCACCCCCCCTGTCAGGCTGCATTCAGATGTCCGTATGATTTTTACGGATCCACGGATACATGGATCGGATCCGCAAAACACATACGGACATCTGAATAGAGCCTTATAGGGGGGTGATCAATGACAGGGGGGTGATCACCCCATATAGACTCCCTGATCACCCCCCTGTCATTGATCACCCCCCTGTCATTGATCACCCCCCTGTCATTGATCACCCCTCTGTAAGGCTCCATTCAGACATTTTTTTGGCCAAAGTTAGCGGAAATTATAATTTTTTTCTTACAAAGTCTCATATTCCACTAACTTGTGTCAAAAAATTAAATCTCACATGAACTCACCATACCCCTCACGGAATCCAAATGCGTAAAATTTTTTAGACATTTATATTCCAGACTTCTTCTCACGCTTTAGGGCCCCTAGAATGCCAGGGCAGTATAAATACCCCACATGTGACCCCATTTCGGAAAGAAGACACCCCCAGGTATTCCGTGAGGGGCATATTGAGTCCATGAAAGATTTAAATTTTTTTCCCAAGTTAGCGGAAAGGGAGACTTTGTGAGAAAATAAATAAATAAAATCAATTTCCGCTAACTTGTGCCAAAAAAAATAAATTTCTATGAACTTGCCATGCCCCTCATTGAATACCTTGGGGTGTCTTCTTTCCAAAATGGGGTCACATGTGGGGTATTTATACTGCCCTGGCATTTTAGGGGCCCCAAAGCGTGAGAAGAAGTCTGGGATCCAAATGTCTAAAAATGCCCTCATAAAAGGAACGTGGGCCCCTTTGCCCACCTAGGCTGCAAAAAAGTGCCACACATGTGGTATCGCCGTATTCAGGAGAAGTTGGGGAATGTGTTTTGGGGTGTCATTTTACATATACCCATGCTGGGTGAGATAAATATCTTGGTCAAATGCCAACTTTGTATAAAAAAAAATGGGAAAAGTTGTCTTTTGCCAAGATATTTCTCTCACCCAGCATGAGTATATGTAAAAAGACACCCCAAAACACATTGCCCAACTTCTCCTGAATACGGCGATACCACATGTGTGACACTTTTTTGCAGCCTAGGTGGACAAAGGGGCCCACATTTCAAAGAGCACCTTTCGGATTTCACCAGCCATTTTTTACAGAATTTGATTTCAAACTCCTTACCACACATTTGGGCCCCTAGAATGCCAGGGCAGTATAACTACCCCACAAGTGACCCCATTTTGGAAAGAAGACATCCCAAGGTATTCGCTGATGGGCATAGTGAGTTTATGGAAGTTTTTATTTTTTGTCACAAGTTAGTGGAATATGAGACTTTGTAAGAAAAAAAAAAAAAAAAATCATAATTTTCCGCTAACTTGTGACAAAAAATAAAAAGTTCGAAGAACTCACTATGCCCATCAGCGAATACCTTAGGGTGTCTACTTTCCGGGTCATTTGTGGGGTGTTTGTACTGTCTGGGCATTGTAGAACCTCAGGAAACATGACAGGTGCTCAGAAAGTCAGAGCTGCTTCAAAAAGCGGAAATTCACATTTTTGTACCATAGTTTGTAAACGCTATAACTTTTACCCAAACCATTTTTTTTTTTACCCAAACATTTTTTTTTTTTTCTCAAAGACATGTAGAACAATAAATTTAGAGCAAAATTTATATATGGATCTCGTTTTTTTTGCAAAATTTTACAACTGAAAGTGAAAGATGTCATTTTTTTGCAAAAAAATCGTTAAATTTCGATTAATAACAAAAAAAGTAAAAATGTCAGCAGCAATGAAATACCACCAAATGAAAGCTCTATTAGTGAGAAGAAAAGGAGGTAAAATTCATTTGGGTGGTAAGTTGCATGACCGAGCAATAAACGGTGAAAGTAGTGTAGGTCAAAAGTGTAAAAAGTGGCCTGGTCTTTCAGGGTGTTTAAGCACTGGGGGCTGAGGTGGTTAAAGGGGTTTTCCAGGATTTGTATACTGATGGCCTATACCCAGGACAGGTCACCAATATGAGACTGGCAGAGGTCTGACTCCCAGCACCCCCACTGCAGGCCCAGGCACATCTATGAGCACTTAAGCCTCTTCCTAGGCCATGTAACGTCTCGTTCACAGGTGACATGGCTGGTAATGTGCTTGGTAAGCTGGAAGGAGGCCTCGGAGCCGGACCCCTGCCGATTTCATATTAATGATCTATCCTGAGGATAGGCCACCAATTTGGAAATCCCAGAGAACCCCTTTAAGTACTGGAAACGTGTAATATGATATTGAGAACAGATAAGTGAAAAATAACTGCACAAACCTTTGGAGTTTCCTTTTGAAAAAATATATTTTTTGAACCTCTTTTCCGCCTGTTTTGTTGGCTTCCTATCATATCGGGCCCAGAGGTATGGGAGGCCTGTTGAGGGTAGAGTACACATTGTGAAAGACATGATTTTCCAGGGATTCTAAGCCCACAATACCATACTACAAAGACCAGAGGCTTGAAACTGACACCCATAAGAATAGAAGGGTAGGGTTATAATATTAGAGACTGCCAAAGATGGGCCTCTCAAATAATTTCAAAATGTAAGAAATTCAGCTCCTACTCCTTACTGTTCATGTAAGAAAATTAGTGGGAGATGCAGTAACTATCCGAGCAAATATATTCACAAGATTCTGATGAAACTTTTTGCCGGCTGCCCACCATTTATTTATGGCAAACCACAAGAAAATGTTTGGCAGCAGCTCATCCAAAGTGTCTTTCTCACCACATGTCAGGGTTCAGAGAATGTAAGTGCATGGATAACTTGGTGGATAACTACAAGTTGAAGATGACTTCCCAAAAAGTTTCAGCTATGTCCCACATCACACATTAAAACCACTTCGGCATAAAGATAAAATCATGTTGTGGGTACTGGATATTGCCACGCAGGCTCTTCTCATAGCTAATTTCATGAAAAAAAATACACCAGCACAAAAACATAACTGAACCAATAGCATTACATGTCAACGTCACATGATCTGCTACAAAAAAGTGCAAAGCTCAATAAAAATTAAGGGAACACTTAAATCACACATCTGATCTCAATGTACGAAAGATTCAAGCTGAAAATCTTTACTGATATAAATTGTGGAATTCTTTGAGAACGTATCTACAGTCAATGGAAATGGAGGGCTGGTTCCAAATCGCCCCAAAAACAAAGTAAATAATTCAAATCATAAGCAGATCCAATCTGCATTAATTTCATCACAGCAGCTCATAATGTGACTCAGTAGCGTATATGGCCCCCCACATCGCTGTATGCACTCCCGACAACATCAGGGCATGCTCCTGATAAGACAGCATATGGTGTCCTGGGGATCTCCTCCTAGACTTGGATCAGGGGATCAGTGAGCTCCTGGACAGTGTCTGGCATTAGTTGGTGGCATCAGATGCACTGATGCTGAATTTTCTAAAGGTTCTCAATTGGATTCAGGTCTGAGAAACATGAGAGCCAGTAACTGATATCAATGCCTTTGTCACCCAGCAACTGTCTACACATTCTGGATACATACCGTATTTTTAGCCCTATAAGACGCATTTTTAAACCAAAGGTGTGTTAAAATAATGTTGACACACAATATTATGGGGGGGAATCTGCTGTGACGCGCTGTCATGGGGGGGAATCTGCTGTGACGCGCTGTCATGGGGGGGAATCTGCTGTGACGCGCTGTCATGGGGGGGAATCTGCTGTGACGCGCTGTCATGGGGGGGAATCTGCTGTGACGCGCTGTCATGGGGGGGAATCTGCTGTGACGCGCTGTCATGGGGGGGAATCTGCTGTGACGCGCTGTCATGGGGGGGAATCTGCTGTGACGCGCTGTCATGGGGGGGAATCTGCTGTGACGCGCTGTCATGGGGGGGAATCTGCTGTGACGCGCTGTCATGGGGGGGAATCTGCTGTGACGCGCTGTCATGGGGGGGAATCTGCTGTGACGCGCTGTCATGGGGGGGAATCTGCTGTGACGCGCTGTCATGGGGGGGAATCTGCTGTGACGCGCTGTCATGGGGGGGAATCTGCTGTGACGCGCTGTCATGGGGGGGAATCTGCTGTGACGCGCTGTCATGGGGGGGAATCTGCTGTGACGCGCTGTCATGGGGGGGAATCTGCTGTGACGCGCTGTCATGGGGGGGAATCTGCTGTGACGCGCTGTCATGGGGGGGAATCTGCTGTGACGCGCTGTCATGGGGGGGAATCTGCTGTGACGCGCTGTCATGGGGGGGAATCTGCTGTGACGCGCTGTCATGGGGGGGAATCTGCTGTGACGCGCTGTCATGGGGGGGAATCTGCTGTGACGCGCTGTCATGGGGGGGAATCTGCTGTGACGCGCTGTCATGGGGGGGAATCTGCTGTGACGCGCTGTCATGGGGGGGAATCTGCTGTGACGCGCTGTCATGGGGGGGAATCTGCTGTGACGCGCTGTCATGGGGGGGAATCTGCTGTGACGCGCTGTCATGGGGGGGAATCTGCTGTGACGCGCTGTCATGGGGGGGAATCTGCTGTGACGCGCTGTCATGGGGGGGAATCTGCTGTGACGCGCTGTCATGGGGGGGAATCTGCTGTGACGCGCTGTCATGGGGGGGAATCTGCTGTGACGCGCTGTCATGGGGGGGAATCTGCTGTGACGCGCTGTCATGGGGGGGAATCTGCTGTGACGCGCTGTCATGGGGGGGAATCTGCTGTGACGCGCTGTCATGGGGGGGAATCTGCTGTGACGCGCTGTCATGGGGGGGAATCTGCTGTGACGCGCTGTCATGGGGGGGAATCTGCTGTGACGCGCTGTCATGGGGGGGAATCTGCTGTGACGCGCTGTCATGGGGGGAATCTGCTGTGACGCACTGTCATGGGGGGAATCTGCTGTGACGCACTGTCATGGGGGGGAATCTGCTGTGTCGTACTGTCATGGGGGGGAATCTGCTGTGACGTACTGTCATGGGGGGGAATCTGCTGTGACGTACTGTCATGGGGGGGAATCTGCTGTGACGCACTGTCATGGGGGGGAATCTGCTGTGACGCACTGTCATGGGGGGGAATCTGCTGTGACGCACTGTCATGGGGGGGAATCTGCTGTGACGCACTGTCATGGGGGGGAATCTGCTGTGACGCACTGTCATGGGGGGGAATCTGCTGTGACGCACTGTCATGGGGGGGAATCTGCTGTGACGCACTGTCATGGGGGGGAATCTGCTGTGACGCACTGTCATGGGGGGGAATCTGCTGTGACGCACTGTCATGGGGGGGAATCTGCTGTGACGCACTGTCATGGGGGGGAATCTGCTGTGACGCACTGTCATGGGGGGGAATCTGCTGTGACGCACTGTCATGGGGGGGAATCTGCTGTGACGCACTGTCATGGGGGGGAATCTGCTGTGACGCACTGTCATGGGGGGGAATCTGCTGTGACGCACTGTCATGGGGGGGAATCTGCTGTGACGCACTGTCATGGGGGGGAATCTGCTGTGACGCACTGTCATGGGGGGGAATCTGCTGTGACGCACTGTCATGGGGGGGAATCTGCTGTGACGCACTGTCATGGGGGGGAATCTGCTGTGACGCACTGTCATGGGGGGGAATCTGCTGTGACGCACTGTCATGGGGGGGAATCTGCTGTGACGCACTGTCATGGGGGGGAATCTGCTGTGACGCACTGTCATGGGGGGGAATCTGCTGTGACGCACTGTCATGGGGGGGAATCTGCTGTGACGCACTGTCATGGGGGGGAATCTGCTGTGACGCACTGTCATGGGGGGGAATCTGCTGTGACGTACTGTCATGGGGGGAATCTGCTGTGACGTACTGTCATGGGGGGGAATCTGCTGTGACACACTGTTATGGGGGGGAATCTGCTGTGACGTACTGTCATGGGGGGAATCTGCTGTGACGTACTGTCATGGGGGGAATCTGCTGTGATGTACTGTCATGGGGGGAATCTGCTGTGATGTACTGTCATGGGGGGAATCTGCTGTGACACACTGTTATGGGGGGGGGGGGGAATCTGCTGCTGACACACTTGTGGGAGGGGGATGCAGTGATAGGCTTTTGGGGGGACACTGTAGGTACCTTTTGTTAGTAGTTTTGCTGCACTCCAGAGAATTTTTCACAGCAGCACAGTCACCAGGGGACACAGGAGCAGGCATGTGGGAAGACGTAAGGGCAGAGCAGCCATGTGTGACAGGAAAGCCTGCTCCCGCCCATCGTCTGCCTGCTCCAGCCCCTGGTCTCCCTGCTACTGTGCATCTGCCAGACACGCGCTCTCATACCTTCAGCCTCCCCTGCTGGGCTCTCCAGCAGCAAATTCCTCCAGCCTCCGCACTCATTCTGCAGACAGAGTAAGTCAGTGAAAAGACGGATGTCCGGTACATCGCAGGCTGCTATCCCTATGCTGCACAGTCTGCCACGTGCAGTCAACATGCAATGCGCCGGCCATTTTTTTCTCTTGCACTGTATTCGCCCCATAAGACGCGTTAACATTTTCCCCCCACTTTGAAGGGGGGGGAGGTTAGTCTTTTGGGGCGAAAAATACGGTAAGTCCAGGCATTGTCCTGCACCAGTGTAATTTCATCCCTGTACCTAACAGCAGTCAAGGTACCACTAGTTATCACATGGAGGTTTGTGCGATTCGCCAAGGATATGCATCTCCAGAAAATCATTTACCCACCGCCAAACTGTTCATGATGGATGATGTTGCAGGCTGCATAAAGTTTACCATGGCATCTCCTTTCACAACTGTCATGTGTTCCGTTTGTACCTGCTCCCCAGAGAATGGGGCACTAATGCCGAACCTGCCAAATCTGCACTTCTGTGGCGATTGCCAATGGACTGTGAGCACAGGTTCCACTAAAGGACGTTGGACCCTCATGCCTCTGTCACGGAGTCTATTAATAACACTTTGGTCAAAATCATGCAGACCAGTAGCCGACTGAAGGTCATTTAGTAGGGCTCCAGCAGTGTCCTTCCGTTTCTCCTTGCACAAAGGATCAGATACTGGTCCTGGTGTGGGGTCCTTCTACTGCCCTGTCCAGCTCGTCCAGTGTCCTGGCATCATCTCCATGCTATGGAGATCATAATGGGAGATACAGCAAACCTTGTTGCGACAGCAAGTATGGGTGTGCCATTCCAGAGGAGCAGGACTACCTGTGCAACTTGATTTGGCTGCAGGGATCGCCTCATGCTACCAGTAATGACAAGGACACCAGAAAAACTAGAGACGAATCTGTCAGGAAGGATAAGGAAAGAGTAATTGTGGCCACCACCTGCAAAACCAATCTCTTTTTGGAGGATGTCTTGCTGTTGCCCCCCCAGTGCACCTGTTGTCACAGTGGAACTAGTACTGACACGCTAATGGTGTGTCACCAGCACAGCAGTGGTATTTCCACTGTTGTATGTAATGTGCATGTTCAATATACTTGTTTCACGCAGATCATGTGGTTTTGACGTGTAATGCTATTGGTTGCCTTTTGTATTATGCTGGTCTATTTCTTGATGATATTAGCTAAGAGCATGAAATGCGCATGCAATATCCAGTACACCAGCATGATCTCAATCGGGTGCAGTGGACGCCATTGAAAGGTTTTGGGAGTTGCCCATTAATGTACACTGGTTTACTGCAACGTGACATGATTAGGAGTCATAAGCCAAAATGAAGGCTGGGAAAACGGATGGACTGGAGACAGCAGATCACATTCAGTATGATCATAAAGAACTGTCTAGTCCTGTACACACCTGAAGAATAAAACTATGGGCATTCCACTGGTAACGTACATGAAGTATGTACAGCAGGCTACATCTGTATACTTACCTTTGTGAGTCGTCACATAGCAGCACGTACCATCTACCTTCTCTGTAGCCAGTGCACTGTCAATGGCGGCATTCAGTGCCAGAGGGTTTAGTGTTTCTGTAGCCAGCACTCTGAACATCTACAAAGAAAAGCCACCCATCAGATGACATACATAACCGTAGAAAATTACATTTGACAATTTATCTTAACTCTTGTATTTTGCTTATATTCATTTGTGATCACGCTCTATAGGTAATGATATAGTACAGACCAAAAGTTTGGACACACCTTCTCATTCAAAGAGTTTTCTTTATTTTCATGACTATGAAGGCATCAGAACTATGAATTAAACACATGTGGAATTATATACATAACAAACAAGTGTGAAACAACTGAAAATATGTCATATTCTAGGTTCTTCAAAGTAGCCACCTTTTGCTTTGATTACTGCTTTGCACACTCTTGGCATTCTCTTGATGAGCTTCAAGAGGTAGTCCCCTGAAATGGTTTTCACTTCACAGGTGTGCCCTGTCAGGTTTAATAAGTGGGATTTATTGCCTTATAAATGGGGTTGGGACCATCAGTTGCGTTGAGAAGTCAGGTGGATACACAGCTGATAGTCCTACTGAATAGACTGTTAGAATTTGTATTATGGCAAGAAAAAAGCAGCTAAGTAAAGAAAAACTAGTGGCCATCATTACTTTAAGAAATGAAGGTCAGTCAGTCAGCCGAAAAATTGGGAAAACTTTGAAAGTAAGGGCTATTTGACCATGAAGGAGAGTGATGGGGTGCTGCGCCAGATGACCTGGCCTCCACAGTCACCGGACCTGAACCCAATCGAGATGGTTTGGGGTGAGCTGGACCGCAGAGTGAAGGCAAAAGGGCCAACAAGTGCTAAGCATCTCTGGGAACTCCTTCAAGACTGTTGGAAGACCATTTCAGGGGACTACCTCTTGAAGCTCATCAAGAGAATGCCAAGAGTGTGCAAAGCAGTAATCAAAGCAAAAGGTGGCTACTTTGAAGAACCTAGAATATGACATATTTTCAGTTGTTTCACACTTGTTTGTTATGTATATAATTCCACGTGTTAATTCATAGTTTTGATGCCTTCATAGTCATGAAAATAAAGAAAACTCTTTGAATGAGAAGGTGTGTCCAAACTTTTGGTCTGTACTGTATGTGCCCTGTATATGGATGTATAAGAGGTCTGTCAATTACAGGATGCATGGTAGAGCATGGGAGAGGGGGCAACTCTGAGGCCAGGATATTACCCTGCGTGCACAATAGGGATTGAAGAGGTTGTCCAGCTCTGTCACCCGGATCAATTCTACCCTACCAAGCATATAGCCTCGTAGGGTGGATGACGCTGACAAATACTATACCTTTCTTTTTGCTGTCGGTAGTGGAGAAAAATGAACTTTTAAAAATATTCAAATGAACTATTCGAGCACCAGGAGACAGGCTTATGCAGTTCGAGCACCACCCCTGGTGCTCCCATAATGACGCCCCTATACTGTAGTTTACGCCCCTGCCTTCAGATTGACAGCGCTAGACCCTCTGGTCTAGCGCTGAGATCCTGTGCCTGCGCACTCAACATCTTTGGCTTCATTCCCATAGTGCGCACACTCCGTCACGGCACAGGTGTGGGATCTCAGCGCTAGACCAAAGGGTTTATCGTTGTCAATCTAAAGGCGGGGGGTGTGAACTACAGAAAAGGGGAGTCATTATTGAGCACCAGGGGCGTCGCTGGAGCTGTTCTCTAACCGCATAAGCCCGCCTCCTGGTGCTCCAATACTTAATTAGAAAATTTTTAAAAGTGCATTTTTCTCCACCACTGGACCACCGACAGCAGAAAGAAAGGTATTGTTTTTGCCAGCGTCATCAACCCTACCAGGCTATGTGCTTGGTAGGGTAGCGCTGATCTGGGTGACAGAGCCGCTTTAACTGATGGCCTATCCTCAGGATAACCCATCACTAGTTGATCAGTGGGGTCCAGCTAGTGCCGGAGCTATTTGCCAAACAGCCGATTGGCAGGGATGTGGAGTGTCGGACCCCTGCGGATCAGCTACAGGAAGTGTTACATGCAGTGCTTTGTAAAGATACCTAACCTAATTCTACCTAAACTCCCCAGTGTTTGATCAGCTTCTGTAGGCTGAAGGCCTCATCCGAGCCTTCCTGGCACATACGATCTGTCTAGCTCAGGGATGCTTAACCTGTGGCCCTCCAGCTGTTGTAAAACTACAGCTCCCATCAGTTTTGCAACAGCTGGAGGGCAGCAGGTTGAGCATCCCTGGTCTAGCTAATTTACACACTGCACAACCAGCCAACAAGGCAACTACATGGGGTCATAAACCACCTAAATCCTCCATATTATTTAGGTATGATTTTGGGGGACTGGGAGATTGACTTTAACCTGGGTTAAAAAACTGAATATTTAGGGAGGAATCTATATTAATGACATCTTTAACCTTTTTTTTTGAAGATTAATGACATCTTTAACATCTTTTTTTTTCAGCATGCCCTATATAGGAAGAGACACTATGGGGGAGGGGAGTTCAGAATTTCCTATATTAAAATATTAGGTATGCAAAAACCACATTAAAAAACACCAGGTTTGGTAGTGTCTAGTAAGTCTAAGTGGGAGGTTGTGGAGGGGGAGACTGGAGGATGTTCTCACAGTTCCAAACAAGTCCTACCCTAAATACTCTGTAATAGGCACTCAATGATCCTACCTATCTACAGCTAGAGCTGCTACTTACTGCCCGGTAGACGGGAATCTGACCTAAATGTAATAAAGAACCGGCACTGTCTACCACTTGATATGACAATGTCCATATTTTCAGGGGTATTGGGCTCAGATAATAATGTTTTTGAATGACCTCATGGGGGTCCCCGTCCCTCTGTCCACCGATTTGTCTTCTAGGGCTTTTGGATGTACTGCCGTTGTCCCCATCTCACTCTTAGTCGCTGCAGGAGAAGCTTTTCTGGCTAGAAAGCAGATTGCTTGACTGTGGGCGAATGATAACGTACCAACCTGCGCTCCGTAGCTTCAAAGCATGACTAGCTCCTGCCCTTATTCACAAAACAGTGTATATGTATCGGGGAGCCCCTGACAGAGTCCATGCAATGTGGTCACCATGCAGTATTGCCACCTAGCGTTAAGGACAACCTTTAATATGCTTCTGCTACTCGTCGGTCAGATATGTAGGCCATATTTAATGTGCCTTCAGGGTCTGCTTAGGTGCCATGGACTGCACCTTTTATTACTCCTCCTGGTTGAATGAAGATCACAACTAGTCTAACATTGTCGTCATGTGTTCTAGTTTGGTCTTCGTGTTGGGTCTTCCATAACACACCTGTTTTACACTACCAGAGATGCCGTTTCTCATGCATACACATTCCCATGTGCTGTACATTTTGTTTCCTTCAATATGTCTCTACAGCTGTTAGTCATGGCGTGTCTTTTTGTTTGTACAATCATGCACTTTCTTTTAATAAAATATTTTCTTGAATTAAAAAAAACAACAGGTAGTAAAGCACATTATATGGGGAAAAATGCACAAAGATTACAGAAAAGCTGAGCAACTCAGGTGTTTCTGTGGCTTTTTTGGTCCAAGGAAAAAATATTGCGTGTCCGCCGCACCCCTATGGAGCAGAATCGATAAGTCACAAATTTAGACTTTTTTTTTTACGCTGTTGTCATTTTTGCTTCCCTCCTCACTTTTTAATGTTTCATAGGCCTCATGCACACGGCAGTTGTTTGGGTCCGCATCCAAGCCGCCAAACGGCAGCTCGGATGCGGACCTATTCACTTCAATGTGCTCCGTGTGCTGTCTGCATCTGTGGCTCCGTTCCCCTGCCCCGCTAAAAAAATATAACGTTCTATTCTTGTCCGTGCTTTGCGGACAAGAATAGGCATTTATATTGCCGGCGCCCGTTCCGTTCCACAAATTGCGGAAGGCAACACGGGAGGCTTCAGTTTTTTGCGAATCCGCGGTTTGCGGACCGCTAAAAACGGCACGGCCGTGTGCATGAGGCCTTACCGTGTTTGATCCGTGATTGTCATCAGAGACTGTGAGCCAAAAGCAGGAGTGAAGCCTATAGAGATAAAGTGTAATGGACAGATCTGCACCTGTTCTGTGAAGTGTAAACTAGGCCTGACTGTGTGAAAGTGCGGTATAACTACATTGCGACAGGTGCCGGGCGACATTTATTGTAATGATAGTCTATGGTGTCCAACTTGAATGGATTTTTTTGTGACTGTTAAATTACAATAAATGTCGCCATGTAGCCCTAGCCTAACAGCTGATCGGGTGTCGCACCCCCACAGATCTGTTATTGATGACTTTTCCTGCATACCTCTTTAGGCTACTTTCACACTCGCGTTTGGTGCGGATCCGTCATGGATCTGCACATACGGATCCGTTCAGATAATACATCCGTCTGCATCCGTTCAGAACGGATCCATTTGTATTATCTGTAACATAGCCAAGACGGATCCGTCTTGAACACCATTGAAAGTCGATGGAGGACGGATCCGTTTTCTATTGTGTCATAGAAAACGGATCAGTCCCCATTGACTTACATTGTGTGCCAGGACGGATCTGTTTGGCTCAGTTTCGTCACACGGACACCAAAACGCTGCAGGCAGCCTCCAAAGCGGAATGGAGACTGTTCGGAGGCAAACTGATGCATTCTGAGAGGATCCTTTTCCATTCAGAATGCATTAGAGCAAAACTGATCCGTTCTGCCAGATCTCTATAGCTTGCCGAAAGTTTATAGCGGAAGTGACGTGGTGCGCTGCGCAAGCGCACTTCCACAAATCATCCGCATCATCGTCTTAAAGTGACAGTCACCTCTAGTAAAATACAGCATCTACATTAATTTGTACGCTCGCCACGCATCGGGCTCGGCCTCGCTGCGCTCGGCATTTAGTAAAACTAACTCTATGCCGCCATTGATAGTAAAGGAGGAAATGGATAGTCTCTTTCTTTACTATCCATTTCCTTCTTTACTATCAATGGCGGCAGAGTTAGTTTTACTAAATGCCGAGCGCAGCGAGGCCGAGCCCGATGCGTGGCGAGCGGAGCGAGCCCGCGAGGGTACAAATTCATGTAGATTAATGGAGCTGTATTTTAATGGAGATGACTGTCACTTTAAGAAATGTGTGCGCACGCGCGGTGCTGCGGGAATGCTTCGCTGAAGTACGCTTGCGCAGCGCACCACGTCACTTCCGCTATAGACTTTCGGCAAGCTATAGAGATCTGGCAGAACACCGTTTTGGACGGCTTGTGAGAGCCCATGACTGATCTCACAAATGAAAAGCCAAAATGCTAGTGTGAAAGTAGCCTTTAAGGGGGCGTCCTTTTAGGGCAACTCTAGTCCATGTCACCTATATGAATATCACATAGGGCTCCCCTCTCTATAGTCAGCACCCTGTCTTACATAGTCGCCCAAGGTCCTTATTTAGTAGAGAACTGGTCCAAGCCTATGTTCACACCCTGCAGATGACACTCCATCCACATGTAGATTCCTCCATTCTACAATCTGCGGCTCCTGCAGTCTACATGGCTTGTGATCTTGACTGTATAAGCTCGCCCTGCCTCCAGTGACATAACACAGGAATGGCGGGGAGCTGGCTGCTGTCACCTGGTGCTCCCGCTTGGAGGACGGCTCATCCTTCACCTGAGTGACGAACACACACGAGATCTTCTGCTGCACTGACCCCGGCTGCATCATGCTCTGCCCCTCACCATTGCACTACGTACACGGCTAAGCACAGTACTTCCGCCCTCTCCACAGCCAGCCAATCAGCGCCAGGCTTTACAGCCACGTGGCGCACGGCAGAGCAGTGGATATCGGGAAATGTAGTTCCGCCTGCAGGAGTCGGGGCTGTATAGTAAAGGTTCACTTTTAGGTTCAGAGTATTGCTCTGTTATAATGTAATGTTGTATCATATTGGTAAAAGGAATATTATGCCCCCAGGGACAATGAAATATTATGAAAAGGACAATACTGTGACAATATGTTATTGAGCTTTAACTTTATTCATTATTTTCACTTTACTTGAGGCTGCAAATTGATATGTAGCAGAAGTTTCAGTGCTGTTGTATTCCATACTACCCTCCAACATACTGGGACTATAAAATAGGTAAAAATCCAGCAGTCCCTGGCAGTGGTGCACCTCCAATGAGGCCAGGTGAGGCGGCTGCCTAGAGAAAAGCGGGGGCAGTGGTAGGGCTACCAGAAATGAGCGCGTACATTGTGGAAGTGCTTATCTTTCTATACTCACCTCTATGCCTTTAGCCGGAGGGGGAGCCATTTCAGTTTTTGCCTCAATCAGCAGAAAGGCTAGATGCCCCCCTGGTCCCTGGCATGGTGTAGGTATGAAATGTAGTACACAGACCAAGCACATAACATTGCCAGCTGCAGTGCCGCCAGATAGAACAGCCATACTGTCCTCCACAAGGTGTAAAGCTGGCAAATGTTGGCAGCATGTATTGTCTAATGCAGTGGTCCCCAAACAAGGACCAGTTTCATGCAAAACAATTTTCCCAGGGACCGAGGGGGCGGTTCTGGGCCGGGGCTTAGGGGTGCTAGTCGGCGCTGACTGATTCACGCGCTTAACAAAACACAAGGTGCATATTAAAATATATAACGACTATATATACTGACTAGGGTCTCTGCTGCACGGGTCTCTGCTGCACGGGTCTCTGCTGCACTGTACCGTATTTTTCTATAAGACGCACCTAGGTTTTAGAGGAGAACAATAAGAAAATAATATTTTCCATTACACCTCAGGTCAGACCAGCAATCAGACCCCCAATGTTAATCAGACCTCTGCTGACAGTCCTAATCAGACCCCAATGTCAATCAGACCTCAGATCAGACCCCCAATGCCTCAGATCAACCCTCCAACCTTTAGCCATCTATCAGCCCTCATGTCAGCCATCAGCCCCCAGCCCTTATGTCAGCCATATGTCAGCCCCCAGCCCTTATGTCAGCCATCAGCCTTCATGTCAGCCATCAGCCCTTATGTCAGTCAGCCATCAGCCCCCCATGTCAGCCCCCAGCACTCATGTTAGCCATCAGCCCCCCATGTCAGCCATCAGCCCCCCATGTCAGCCCCCAGCCCTTATGTCAGCCATCAGCCCTCATGTCAGCCATCAGCCCCCCATGTCAGCCCCCAGCACTCATGTTAGCCATCAGCCCCCCATGTCAGCCATCAGCCCCCCATGTCAGCCCCCAGCCCTTATGTCAGCCCCCAACCCTCATATCAGCCCTTATGTCAGCCCCCAGCACAAATAAAACCTCTCCTGCTCCTGGACGCCACCGCTCGTCACCATCGCAATCCTCTTCATCCTGCTGTCGGCTTTGTATCGTGGCGCGCAGTGTGAGGTCACAGCCAAGCCGAGGACCAGGAAGCGGTGAGTACAGATCCTTCACCACTTCCTAGTCCTCCGGTACTAATGAAGCACTTCCATAATGGAAGTGCTTCATTAGTACCGCGTTAAAGATGGCCCTGATTGCCGCAGCCCGGCAAACAATCTTCCAGGGCCCGATCCTGGGCCGCGGCCCGGCGGTTGGGGACCGCTGGTCTAATGGACAGCCGATCTGCTGTAGAACTGGTGAAATATGTAAATGGCCCCGGAAGATGAGTCTTTTCCAGAAGTGTTTGGGAATAACTGGTCTACCACTCCCTTTGGTAATGAGCATGCACACCTGGCAGATCTAAGCGTGCACATTTATGGGGGTTGTTTGGCAACTATAATTTATGTGGCTAGCTTTTTCCACCCCAAGTGCCAGCGATTTAACTTAGGGCAGGACAGAATGCTTGATCTGTCTCATGAAGGACAGGAAAGATGCCCAACGTCATGCAACCTGACATTTTACCAGATAAACCACGAGCCATCATGGAAATCACGGTCCATGTGTGAGGGTGATCCTCCGTTCTGGATACTGCTCGTCTTGCTGGACCACACAACATTATACAGATTTTTAATGCTGTTTGTCTCTGCATGACCTTATTGCTACAGAGTCATAGATTTATTCCACTATGATTCTGTAGAAGTACGGTCAAGCAGAGGCACACGGCATTATAAATCAGTATAATGCCATGTGCTCCTACAAGTCCAGAACGGAGGATCATGCTCACACTCGGAGCGTGATTCCCGCACTGCACATGCTCGTCTGAAAGAGGCCTTAGTGGGTTATGTAGCATGCACAGCACCCAGTGAACGCTGACCCCAGGGGTGTAACGATCGCGGTCAGAGAGGGTGCGACCGGGCCCGGTTTGGGGGAGGGGCCCGCTGCACTCACATGTAATGGGAGTTCTCTGACGGGGCCGGCATGAAGTACATTGAGACTGCCGGGCCCCGTCACAGCGCTCTTCAAACATGAGGGGGCGCAGGAGGCAGGGGGAGCGCCGAGGCAAGGAAGGGGGGGGGGGGGCGCACTCATCCGGCACTTCTTGTCACTGCCGGGCTGTTTTTTTCTGAGTGAAGCAGGGAGACCTCTCCGCTTCCTGCTGAATTGTTCTTCTGAGCTCAGGCGCTCCCCCTGCTGGCCGCATATCACGCTGCTGGCTGTGGGAGGAGCGCTGAAAGCCCAGGAATCGGCCTTCAGCATAGCCAGCAGTGTGATGTGAGTGTGGGAGCGTGTCATCAGGGAAGAGGGTATGTGTTTTTTGTTTTGTTTTTCCATAAAGCTGCAGACTGGAGGCAAAAGGGGGGCAACAACTAGAATGAAGGGGCACAATAGTGGGCATCTTTACTGAGGGGGTGGCCTAATCTGGAATAACTACTGTGAGGGGGCACATATGTGGGCATACCTACTGTGAGGGGGCACATATGTGGGCATAACTACTGTGAGGGGGCACATGTTTGGCATAACTACTGTGAGGGGGCACATATATGGCATAACTACTGTGAGGGGGCACATATCTGGCATAACTACTGTGAGGGAGGCACATATCTGGCCATAACCACTGTGAGGGGGCACATATCTGACATAACCACTGTGAGGGGCACATATCTGGCATAACTACTGTGAGGGGGCACATATCTGGTATAACCACTGTGAGGGGGCACATATCTGGCATAACTACTGTGAGAGGGGCACATATCTGGGCATAACTACTGTGAGGAGGCACATATATGGCATAACTACTGTGAGGGGGCACATATATGGCATAACTACTGTGAGGGGGCACATATCTGGGCATAACTACTGTGAGGGGGCACATATCTGGCATAACCACTGTGAGGGGGCACATACAGGTGAAACTAAAAAAATTGAATATCGTGAAAGTTCATTTATTTCAGTAATACAACTTAAAAGGTGAAACTAATATAGGAGATAGACTCATTACATGCAAAGTGAGATATTTCAAGCCTTTATTTGTTATAATTTGGATGATTATGGCTTATAGTTTATGAAAACCCCAAAGTCACATTTTTGAGGTACCCTTTGCTCAGGGAATATGGATTAATTAGCTGACTAGAGTGTGACACTTTGAGACTAGAATATTGAGCCTTTTCACAAAATTCTAAATTTTAAGCTGCATTAATGCAATTCCTTTTAATTTGCATTACTGAAATAAATGGACTTTTGCACGATATAATTTTTTTCGAGTTTCACCTGTATCTGGCTATAGCTACTGTGAGGGGCACATAATCTGGCATAACTACTGTGAGGAGGCACATTTCTGGGCATAACTACAGTGAAGGGGCACAAAGGTAGGCAAAACTACTGTGACAGGAACAAAGTTGGGCATAACTGCTTTACATAACTATTTTGAAGGGAACACAAGGTAGGCTTAATTACTGTGAGGGGGCCACAAGGTGGGCATTAGTACTGTGAGGGGCCACAATGTGGGCATTAGTACTGTGCGGTAGCACTTAGGAGAAATGTCCTAGATTACCCTGCTATACATTGGCATGGCTCAGTCTTACAGGACCAGCACAGCACCCCCTGCTGGTGATTTCACAGGGGCAGTCACCATCCCTTCCTTATGTGATTATTCTTTTTTTCTCTATGACCACAGGGACCTTGTTCTGGATCCAGTGGACATCACGCCGACGCCAGCAACACCCTGGATGAGGTAGGACCAGATTTTATTAGGACTGGGTGAGTGTAGCCATGCACTGGGCTTAGGTCTCTTTAACACGAGCGTATCCTGTGCGGGTAATCCGTTGCGTGAAAGAGAGCCAAGCCCCGCTCCGGACAGCAGAGACACGGACATAACATGATTGATAATGCTCCGTGCCTCTCTGTGATCTTTCTACTACAAAATCACAGTGAGATAAAGTTGTCACCGTAATTTTGTAGTAAAAAGATCACAGAGAGGCACGGAGCATTATCAATCATGTTAATGCTCCGTGTCTGCTGTCCAGAGCGGGGCTTGGCACTCTTTCACGCAGCGGATTACCCGCACGGCATCCGCTCATGTGAAAGAGCCCTTAGTGTAAAGAAAATCTGCTGCCTCCTTGTAAAAATGGGGAGGGGGGGCCCGATCCAAAGTTTGCACTGGGGCCCATAACACTCTAGTTACGCCACTGGCTGACCCATTATAGTCAATCGAACATTTTACATGTGCAGTTTATGCATGAACCATTGTTTTGCGCAGAGAACAGAACAGTTTGTTCCATTTAGGTTCAGTTTTCATGCAAGACTTGTCCATTCAAGTGAATGGGTGTGTGTTAAAAACAGCAGACACCATCTGTGTGAGGATGTATAAAGTGTAACTAAACTTTCATACAACTTCCTTTTAAACTATTTTAAATGCTCTAAAATTCATTATTGTATTGTATGTTATTAATTGGTTTTAGTATTTTAATGCCATAAATAGGAATCCAAAATTGCAGGCTGTCTATAGCGCTTTTTGCCGTTAGACATACAAGATCTGTACACTTTGTCATGTATACGGTGTACAGATTTCACACATTGCCTGCGCCCACTCTGCTAAAGTCTAGCATAACACATCAGTGCACAGTCTCCTTCTCCGATGTGCTATGTAGAGCTTCTAGCTGAGCTTCTGATCGCTTATCTGAAAGAGCCAATAGACTGTCTATTCTAAGTTTACATTAACTACCCTCCTCAACATTGAAATTGCATCACCAAGAAGGACAAGTTGTAAGGTTATGCCAATCAAGGAGGTAACAGGTGTTGCTAAGATCTGCAGGTAAGCACATTTTCAGCACCCAGCTCCATTCTGCAGCAAGTGGGAGGGGCATAAAATCCTGATTGAAAGCAAAGTTTTTTAGCCATATGAAATCTCAAACATCAGATCATGTCAAGTGGGATGACTGTGCAATGACTCCTATTTGTCAAAGTGCAAGTTATTGCCATTTTCACAAACGGAGAGGGAACAGAAACCTTGGTTTATCAATTGGCAGATCGCTACATGCCTAGGCCAAGATGTCAGCACTGTTCAACATTGCCTGTTCTGGTGGGGGGAGAAAAAAAACAAGCCAGAATAACAGCAAGAGGTGCACAGAGCAGAACCTTTGCACGGATGGATCATCTGATTACAAGAATGGACCGTAGTGATCGATTCTGTACTGCAAGTGAAATTGGACATCACATCCGAAGCCTAGAGCGGCAAACAGCGTCTACACAAACCATCAGTAGGTATTTGCACAACATTGGGCTACTAACCAGACACCCAACTACAGTGTTTCATTGATGTCACTTCTCTGCGCTCAAAGACTATCATGGTGCACAGCAAGATAGCAATGGAGGCTGGAATGCAGGCTTATCCTCTTCACCGATGAGTCCTGCTTTTGTCTTGGACACAATGATAGCTAGACATTGGTCTGTAGACTATGTCAGCAGCTCCATGAAGAGGCTTTCACAAGGGAACGTCACACCGATCCTAGGAAAAAGAGAGCAGGGACTAGGCATTTCTATGAAGTCTGTCTTTCTCTGTGGCAAAAGGCTACTACATATCTGCTGGACTCAGCTATCTATATACACAATGTGATCAGCTCTAGAAGAAAAACGAGTGAGAGATCTGACTGTGGGATACCCTTAAAAACACATTGTGTAGTGCAGGCAGTGTATGGGCGTTATCTTGTTGGAAAACCACATCTTCTAACTGAGTCAAAAAAGGAAATAAGACTCGTTCCATGATGTCCTGGACATGCCAAAGGTCAGAGTTTCCTCAAAAAATACCAGACAGGAACGGCCATAGTAGCTACCACACTATGGCACCTGATGGTGCTGCTTGTCTGCACTGTGCATGATTGCAGTAGACGCTCTCCTACAAACTCTGATGTGTTCATCAGTACCAAGACAGAACCTGCTTTCATCACTGAACACTACTGTTTGCCATTGATGGCCGCATCAGAGTTCATTGGAGAATGCCTTCTCCCATCAAGCATAGTACGAAGACACACAGGAACAACACCAGATGTCATGGAATGGGACGCCATTAGCGACCATGACTGTTCCCGTCTGGTATTCATGGAAGGACCATTAACCAGCCTTTGGTAGGTCCAGGACATTGTGGAACGAATCCTACTGCTGTTAGGAGACGTGGAGTTCCCACAAGATAACGCCTGCCCGCACTACACAGCATGCTCTTCAGGGTATCCAGCAGCTTCCCTGGCCAGCTTGGTCTCCTGATTCCAACATCGAAAATGTCTGCAACTGGATGGGGCGACAGATCGCCCATGCACAGCAGCCAGCAACTACCTTGGCTGACCTATAAGTCCAAGTTGAAAGAGCTTGGAATGACAAACCACAGGATATTCAGCATCTGTATGACAGTTACCATGCCAGAGTAGCAGCCTGTATCGCATCAAGGGGAGATGTCACTCAAATACCCTGCTGCAGAACCTAAAATAAAAGGTGTACCACCTTGGTTGTGTGATCAATTGACCAAGAACCACTAACAGTTTATACTTCGTCAATCTCAGCTCAATCGCATTAAGTTTTCCTGGTGTTCTTTTTTTGATTTTCTGCTAGTGTATTTGAATTTACCCCAAAATAGTGCCAATAAAAGCTATAATACCTTCAGTAAGAAATAGACCCTCATATAGCTGTGTTGACATCAGTATAAACCAGTTTTGACTCTTGCAGTTGGTCAAAGACAAACTTCTGATAATACATACCCTTTCATACGAAAAAAGAACAAAAAATATTGGTGTTCTAAGCTAAATGATTGAAGCCATTTAGTTATTAAATAAGAGAAGTAATTTTATAATAAAAATATATTCCCGTTGTTAATACTGTATCGACATATCTTCTATTGTGCATTCCTCTGGATGCAGCCAGCAGTAAGCAGTATGTTTCCATTATTTCTATAGTCAGAGACGTATATATCTCTTGAATATTTCTCTTTCTTTCATTTCTGTTGTGTATAGTAATAATAAAATGATTCCTTACCAGATGGTCCACATGCAATAATGTATATTAGTATAACAATGTATCTGGTTTAGATTGTTGCATATTCTTTACATTGCTGTATACTTTCAAAACTACCTTCTGATAATTTGTAATAGAAATTAGGATTATATTATTTATTTATATATTTTTTTCTTATTTATGGCATAAAGGGGATGTGCCAGGATAGGAGATAAGTATCTGATTGGTGGGAGTACCAGATCAAAAATAGCAGATCTCAGACGGAACTGATGCTCAACATAAGGGTCCATTCACACGTCCGTAATTTGGGTCCACATTCGTTCCGCAATTTGTGGACCCATTCACTTTCAATGGGGCTGGAACGGATGCGCATTCGCATTTTCGGGATCCGCATCCGTTTTTTCGGGATCCGCAATTCCGTTCCTGAAAAAAATAGAACATGTCCTATTCTTGTCCGCAATTGCGGACCAGAAAAGGCATTTTCGATTATAGTGTCTGTGATGTGCGGTCCGCAAATTGCGGATCGCACATTGCAGGTGTCTGTGTTTTGCGGATCCGCAAAACACTTACGGACGTGTGAATGGACCCTTAAGGAACCGGTTTTAATTTTTTTCTGTTTTTCTGATGGATTAGAAGAATGGAAAACTAAATGAAGCAGGCGATTGTCAGGAAGGAACACTAGAGGAGGAGACTGGTGCTATTACATGCAGCGATCTCCTCCTCAGTATAAGCAGTAGCGATCACTTATGCCATCGTTGGTCCCCATACTGAACCACTGTTTACCAGCAGCGGATCGTGATTACACAGCACGATCTGCCACTGACAAACAAGGATTTTTAAACCTGCTAAAAGATTCAGATCACCCGATTCTTGTGATTTAAACAAAGAATTGATCTATTTTTGGTTTCTACTTTGTTAGGCTACTTTCACACTTGCGGCAGAGAGATCCTGCAAGCAGTTCCATCGCCGGAACTGCCTGCCGGATCCGGCAAAACGTATGCCAACTGATGGCATTTGTAAGACTGATCAGGATCATGATCAGTCTTAAAAATGCCTGATCAGTCAAAAAAAATGCATTGAAATGCCGGATCTGTCTTTCCGGTGTCATCCGGCAAAACGGATCCGGCATTTACTTTCACCTTTTTTTTGGTCTGCGCATGTGCAAACCGGAAGGACGGATCCGGCATTCCGGTATTTTGAATGCCGGATCCGGCACTAATACATTCCTATAGGAATAAAGTGCCGGATCCGGCATTCAGGCAAGTCTTCAGTTTTTTTCGCCGGCGATAAAACCGTAGCCTGATCAGTCAAAATGACTGAACTGAAGACATCCTGATGCATCCTGAAAGGATTGCTCTCCATTCAGAATGCATGGGGATATGCCTGATCAGTTCTTTTCCGGTATTGAGCCCCTGTGATGGAACTCTATGCTGGAAAAGAAAAACGCTAGTGTGAAAGTGCCCTAACTCCCTGATGTCTCATATGTTATAGTATTGAGTTCACTTCAGTTCCTGAATTCTCCTCACACCTGTCCGGTTTGGAGAGTTACCAAATCCCTTTTGAAAGACCCTGTCATTCTACTACAGATATGAGAGAAATTTACACATCGTTTCTCAGTTAATAGGCCCCCTGATTCTTCTCTGAATGGATCTGGCTAGCCCATAAGGCTGTTGTGCGTGGCTTTATAATTGGTCTGGCTTCCTGTAAAAAGAATGCAGTCTTATAGCGAAGGATACTCTTATTGGAGATTGCCAATCAAAACAATCCTTCTCGTTATCTGTTGAGACAGATGGGAGAGGTCATCCTACTTTTGGCTCAGCATACCGAGAACATGGAGACAAGCCACTTATTTAAACATGCCAACAAGCCTGATAAATTATTGGCGGTCAGACTATGGACCAGGGGTTCTGTTAATAAATGTTTATAAAAATTGGCCTACCAACAAGAGAAATCTCTGCTAATTGTGATAAGATTCATTCTGATTTTAATGAATAGTATCAAAAATGATCTTCCTGTCCAGTTGCAAATTCTGGAGAGCATTAACCTAAGGTCAAAACTGTCACCTCTTCATTTGGGGAACTTAAACATTCCAATTGTTTCATTACCAAGGAGATTGAAAGGGCGATCAGATTCTTAAAATATGGTGTTGCCATGAGACAGGTTCTCATGCCCATATATTTGGTGGACTGGGGATTTGTAGCTGGGATTGGGTCCAAGGTTTATACCTTAGGTAGCTCTTTGATTGGAAAGAATTTTCCAAAATCTCCTTCTGTTTTAGACTTAGAGGATAAGCTCCCCGACTGGCATAACCAACTACATAACATATCTGATAATGTTTAGCTCCATCACATCATGTACCTATAGTGTTATCATGACAAGAAACCCTTTTAACTTGTAATCTTTAGCTATAAATACTGTACTATCTGTACTGATCAGCTGCTCAGATCAAATGTGCATTGATCCTGACTCTAACCCTAGCCATGTTTCTGTATTCTGCCTTTGTCTAGCTCCTTCAGATTGTTCACATGGCACTTGTCGTTCTGATTACCTATTTGTCACATTCATTGGAATTTAGCATCCTGGGATCCTGGCTGTACTCCCAGGAACAACTCCTGGCTGTGTACCTGACTTAGCATGTCATTTTGCTTCAGCAGTAACCTGGGAATCTCACTGGTAAATCCATACTTCATTAGGTGGGTTGAGGGTGAATAACAGGGAGTTTTCTAAAGGTTCTTTCACATGGACTAACTTTTCAGGCAATTATTGGGAACAAACCAAAGAAAACCAAACCAAGCGATATAATTGTAGTGGGAAGCAATAATATATCAACTCATTGCATGTGGATGTGCAAACCATGGGCCAGATTTCTCACTACTCTGACAGCTCACTCCACTTTCACATATGGCTAAAGTCAGTTTTAGCCAAGTCAGATTTATGATCGGCCCTTTAAGACTGTAATATATGTGGTTTGACGATAGCAGTTTATCCGTCAGTAAGCAGCTTTACAAAAGTCGCACATCTTTACGAAAAAGTCGCACGTCTTTACCAAAAAGTCGCATGTTCTATTAAAAATTCTCAAAAGATAAGCATGGTCCTCACTGGAGTGAAATTGCGCATTTTTTTGCGACTTTTTTGTGACTTTTTAAATAGTCCCAATAGTAAATATGTCTAGGGATTAATTTACATAAGAAAACACGCCCACTTTCAGAAAACTGGCGAGCATAGTGCAGAGCAGAAAAAAGTCGCAAATTTGTGCGCAGTTTTAGCGTTTGCGCATTTTTTTGCGACTTTTTCACTCCATTATTCTGACTTGAGCTAATGATAAATCTGGCCTCATGTCTTTCTCTTTTTGTTGGTATACCCCATAAATGACCATTTTCTTGTTTATTTGATGACTGGCGGGACTTTTTACACAGACCGATTATAGAGAACGAGCATTTCTATAATGGCTCCTTCCTAATAATTGACCTGATTATATCCATGTAAAAGGATGTTTAGACTCTACAAATGAGTTTAACGTGGCATTCATTGCTAGACCATTATGGATCACCATGCCACTTGACATCAAGCCAGTAAATGCTGGCCTACTAAGGCTACTTTCACACTGGCGTATCGGTTTCCGTTTGTGAGATCCGTTCAAGGATCTCACAAGCGGTCCAAAACGGATCAGTTTTGCCCTTAATGCATTCTGAATGGATAAGGATCCATTCAGAAGGCGTCAGTTTGGCTCAGCTTGGCTCTGTTCCGCCTCCATTCCGCTTTGGAGGCGGACACCAAAACGCTGCTTGCAACAGAGCCAAACGGATCCGTCCTGACACACAATGTAAGTCAATGAGGGCGGATCCGTTTTCACTGACACGATATGGCACAATAGAAAACGGATCCGTCCTCCATTGACTTTCAATGGTGTTCAAGACGGATCCGTTTTGGCTATGTTAAAGATAATACAAACGCGAGTGTGAAAGTAACCTCAGGAGTTGGCATTGATCTTCATCCTGTGCTTGCCATGACACTGTCATTGCAGGTTACCTAAAGCCTCATTTAGACGGAGCCCACTGCATGCATATTTCTACTGCTCGCTCAATACTTGCTGAGAGAGATAGAAACTACACTTTGAGAGGGGTTAGGGGAGTAGGAAGGAGGGGAATTGTAATGTGAGTTAGCAGGCTAGTAGAAATAGTGACTGTGGCTGGGCCGCAAATCTAGTGTATCTATAGCATGCTAGATAATGGTAACAACTTTTCATTAGAAACTTAGGAAGGAGAAACAAGTGTCTACAGAACTAACAGCTAAGCTTTGAAGTAAAAGGCTACACAAATTTTCTGTAAATGAGGATCCAGGAGAACTGTGCATCATTTTATTTTATTTTTTAACTTTGATCATCATGACACTTGATATCTGTGTAGTATGTATAGGCAGTGCTCTAGACTAAAAAAAATACCTAGTAGCCATTGGCTCCTGGAGCCAAATAAAATTTTTAGTCGCCAAATCGAAACCGAATCAACATTTTGGTATCATAACAATGCTACACCGATCAGATCGGCGTAGGGTTGTTTCAATACCAAAATTTTGATTCGCTTTCGTCACCATAAAAAAGTATTGCAAAAAAAAAAAACACCAAAAAAAGCAGCGTGCATTTCGCATTTTATGAAATGTTCGGCCCATAATAGAACAGTCCTATCCTATTTTTTGGGGTGACAAGGTGACTAAAAAATGGCAAATCGCATGGTTTTTATTTATTTATGTCTGTTACGGCGCTCACCGCATAGGAGATATTTTTAAATAATTTAATAGTTTGGACTTTTCGGACGCAGCGCTATGTAATATGTTTATTTATTTATTGTTTAGATGTTTTATATGTAAAATTGGGAAAGGGGGGATTTAAACTTAATATTTTAGGGTACTTTCACACTAGCGTTTTTCATTTCCGGCATAGAGTTCCGTCACAGTGGCTCTATACTGGAAAAGAACTGATCAGGCATATCCCCATGCATTCTGAATGGAGAGTAATCCGTTCAGGATGCATCAGGATGTCTTCAGTTCAGTCATTTTGACTGATTAGGCAAAAGATAAAACCGTAGCATGCTACGGTTTTATCTCCAGCAAAAAAAAACTGAACACTTGCCTGAATGCCGGATCCGGCATTTTTCCCCATAGGAATGTACTAGTGCCAGATCCGGCATTCAAAATACCGGAATGCCGGATCCGTCCTTCCAGTCTGCGCAAAAAGATACAAGATGGATCCGTCTGTCCGCATGACAAGCGAAGAGACAGATCTGTCCTTGCAATGCATTTGTGAGATGGATCCGCATCCGGATGCGTCTCACAAATGCTTTCAGTCACATCCAGATCGGCAGATCCGGCGGGAAGTTCCGACGACAGAACTGCTTGCCGGATCACACTGCCGCAAGTGTGAAAGTAGCCTTAGTGTTTTTTTTTTTTTACTTACTATTAGCACCCTTAGGCCCCTTTCACATGGGCGAGATTTCTGCGCGGGTGCAATGCATGAGGTGAACGCATTGCACCCGCACTGAATCGGACCCATTCACTTTTCTATGGGGTTGTGCACATGAGCGGTGATTTTCACGCATCACTTGTGCATTGCATGAACATCGCAGCATGCTATATGTTGTGCGTTTTTCACGCAACGCAGGCCCCATAGAAGTTAATGGGGCTGCGTGAAAATCACAAGCATCCGCAAGAAAGTGAGGATGCGGTGCGATTTTCACACATGGTTGCTAGGATAAAAGTCTATTCACTGTATTATTTTCCCTTATAACATGGTTATAAGGGAAAATAATAGCATTCTTTAATACATAATGCATAGTAGAAGGTCAATTGAGGGTTAAAAATTTTTAAAAAATTAACTCACCTCCTCCAATTGATCGCGTAGCTGCCGGTCTCCTGTTCTTTCTTCAGGACCTGTCAAAGGACCTGTGGTGACATCACTGTGTTCATTACATGGTACATCACATGTTCCATCACCATGGTAATAGACCATGTGATGAGCTCAGTGACGTCACCACAGGTCCTGAAGAAAGAACAGGAGACCGGCAGCTGCGCGATCAATTGGAGGAGGTGAGTTAATTTTTATTTCTTTTTTTAACCCTCATTGGCACTTCACCACCAATGTTTATTATACTGGGATGGGGGGGCACACTGCGCCACCAATGTTTATTATACTGGGGGGGGCGCACTGCGCCACCAATGTTTATTATACTGGGGGGGTATACTGCGCCACCAATGTTTATTATACTGGGGGGGGGGGGCGCACTGCGCCTCCAATGTTTATTATCCTGGGGGGGGCGCACTGCACCACCAATGTTTATTATATTATACTGGGGTGTTGGGGGGGGCGCACTGCGCTACCAATGAAGATAACTGACCTGTTAATACAAATACAGGAGGCGGGTGCCGGAATCAAATAGCCGGCACCCGACCTCTATGACAGGGAGCTGCGATCCGCTGCAGTTAACCCCTCAGGTACCACACCTGAAGGGTTAAATGCCGCTGATCGCAGCTCCCTGTCATAGAGGTCGGGTGCCGGCTATTTAGTCGCAAATGGCAACAAGATTAAAAAGTCTTGTTGCTAATTGTAAATTCTAAGTCGCATTGGCGACCATTTTGGTCGCCATCTGGAGCCCTGATAGGGCACTATTATTTATCTGCCTCGCTATAAACATTGATTTACAATTAGTCCCTTTTTTCAATAATAATAAAAAACGATTTCTAAAAGGAGCAAATGAAAGGGGAAATAATGCAAAACTATGGAATGCATTACAACAGTGGTGTCCACATCTGCTGCTGCCCAGTATTTTGATATTGATGGCCTAACCCCAGGATGGGTCATCAATAGCTGATCGTTGTGGGTCCGACACTTTGAAGTGTGGAAGGAAACCTACGCAATCACGGGGAGAACATACAAACTCCATGCAGATGTTGTCCTTGGTCGGATTTAAACCTAAGACCCCAGCGCTGCAAGGCACCAGTGTTAACCACTGAGCCATCAATCAGATATCGATGACCTATCCTAGGCCATCAATATCAAGATGTCGTACAATCCCTTTAGTGTAGTAATGAGTGCTATGATACTATAATATAGTAAAACTATTTTAACAAGATTGTAGAGATCTGTTTGACGTGGTCTATGTGATATTATACTACTGGATACTGAGTGTATAACAGCATGTTAAATCTTTTCTAAAATTAGTCTAAAATGGTTTCAGCTTCAGTTAAATCCATTTCTTCCCCATTACTTGGATGACAGCCAAGACAATACTTAGATCTCCTCTGCACTCTACAGTTTCTAGAAAAACACTTTGTCAGTTCTTATCGTAAAATGATCATAGAAGATGTGTGAAGGGCCTTTGAGATCCCCTAAGGTGCCCCATCTGAGAGGAAGTTGATGCTGTTATAAACATTACAGTTGGGTATATCTGAAGAAATCGGCATAATATTTTTCCTAAGGTAGAATAATATTATTTGCTTTTATGCAAATTTTCTGAATTTAGTTCAAGAAAAAAAAAATCACATTAACTGTTGAATGAACAGAACACTTACATGATGAATTCCTTTTCTACTTTTTAATTGCAGATCCACTAATTCTTGGACTCCTTTTTTGCCATCCAAGATGGCCATACCATTTCTGAAACGAATACACTGTGCATCAGTAGCCCAAGCACTTCCTACTTGTCCAGCCCTGCTCTTGGATTGGCCAGCACTTTTCACATGAGAAGTGATGGCCAATCCAAGGGCAGTAGGCAGTGTCTTGGGCTACCAAATACACAGTATGTATCAGGCAGTCTGAGAAGCAGTGCGGCCACCTTCAATGGCAGTAGAGTAGTCAAGGAATTGACTGTGTTCCGTTTGTTCCCCAATTAATGTGAATCTTTTTTTTGAACGAGAGGGTTGCTTTAATGAATATTTTATAAATAAATCGAGACTCCAGACCATGTGCTTAAATTATTTGATCGACCAGAACAGACCCCTACTGTCACGTACGGGAACCGCCCTGTCACATGACCCAGGTGTGACTGCCAAGGGTCGATCTATTTCACACGGAACTGCCTGCCGGAATCCAACAACGCAAGTGTGAAAGTACCCTTAAATAAAGTTTTGATGACCTCTCAGTAGTTTAGAGATAAGGGTTATTAGATGACTAGCACAAAGTGAAAGTACCAGTCACACAGTTAGAAAAACAGTTAACGACTTGTGACAGAATGGCTCAATATTTTTTAATAAAGGCCAATTAGAAATATGATTTTTAGCCAAAATTAAGTTGAATGCAATCATAAAAAATTGCCTCCAATGGTGTACATAGCCTTTAATCCTCAGGATCCAGAGATTAACCTATCCCTTTAAAAGTTACTGCTACAGCAAGACAGAAATAAGGAAAGACAATAACTTGGTATCTGCATGGCTAAGCACAGGAGTCAGCAAGGCAACCTGCTATTACAGCTATACAGACTTTGCTGCTTGTGAAGGACTACAGTTAGGACACCCATCACACTCAACTACCTGTATTCCACAGTGGACACTACAGCCATTATTGCCAGATTACAGTTGCTAGCCATAAATTCTAGAGAGAGAGACTTTAACAAGATAGCATGCCAGGAGTACCATTATTTTCCACTTTGCCAGCCTCCATACATTGCCACCTGGGAAAAGGATTTCCACTGTGTACAGATTATTGTTGGATATACTACAATTCCTATTTTGCACTAATTTTTGCCTGGTTTTCTGACTCCTACCACACCATATGATGACCATTGCATTACCATACCTCCTGCTAGGCACCTATACAATTACCAACATCAAGTGCACCCTAAATTACCATCAGATAGGAGCCCAAACTACAGGGAGTGCCCCAAGGGATGAAAGGGTGCACCCTCCTCTCACTGCTCTGGCCTAGGAAGCAATGACCTAAGGGAAACCACTGTAACACATCCTATAGTGACAGCCACTACCACTCTCCTCCTCTGCTCTGGCTCCTCAAGGGCTCGTTGCACATAGCATTTACTGTACCTGGCAAAGAGGCACAAAAAAGATATTTAAAGTCAATCAAAAACCCCACTCAGCAAACACAAGACTAAGCAAGTTGATAACAGAGAAACAGGAAAAATATCCCTTTGCACGTAGCAATAGTCTTGAACAGTTGCCCCTTGTCCTGCTTGTTTTTGTAGATCATACTAAATGTTCAGTTTAGCACATGGAAAAGAGAAGAAAACGTCATGCAATATAAAAGTACATTGATACCTAACTAGGCTTGATAGACATACAATGCAGAATCTTACAATTAACAAGGAGGGGTATGTTTCTGGTAATGAATGTATCACTATATATTCAAAAGGATAATGTGCTGTTTTTTTCCACACAGTTTTGCTTGTAAATGCATCTTTTGCCTCTAGTTAAAAAAAAAAACATACAAACCATATCACTAGTATAAAATTACAAGAATGCTTGCAGGAAGTCATGTACCATAACTATATAATGGGCAGCAACACTCTCATAGCTAACTAAAATATCATATAAATATGTTACACTAGAAGACATCCAAATCACCAGACTCCAATTGCATAAAAGATTTAGACAATCGCCTACCATCCACAGCTCTGTGTGCTACAGTCCACTAACTACCTCTAGGCCACAGATGATAAGTGATGTTTTCATGTATTTATGTATTGGTGTATTGGTTCATTAGAATTTTATTCTCAGTACAAACTTTTTTCTTTTGCTTTTTACGTGCCCCTAGCAGTTTGTCTCATATGGTAAAAATTTCAGTTTGTAAAGTATATGGGATTTTTAGGTTTTGTATACTGTTGAATAATAAATAAGAATAGCGGCGTAAATGAGCCCTTGTACACAATTATATTAGGTGGAATCCTTGCTATATACTACTATAGATTGTAACTGTTGAAGCAAGACAAATAGCCTTGTGGCGACATATGGATATTAATTACAAATCTTTTTTAGCCCAAAAAAACCACACTGCAAAATCAAGCCACACGTGCTGCCCCTGTATTACAATAATGTCGCCACTGTAATGGTCTTCTGTATACTGCTATAGAAACAGGGCAGCTTTGGATAATCCCTTTTCATTAGAAGGTTCCCTTGACAATAAGCTGATCACAGGATATCCGCTGCTGGGAGCCTCAGGTGGGGGCAAGTTTTAGGCTAGGTCTACACGACGACATGTGTCACGCGACAATAAGTCGCGCGACAGATAGGGCACAACTACACTGCTACATTTGTCGCGTGACATTTTGTCGTACCAATGTCGCGCGACAATTTTTATAATGATAGTCTATGGTGTCGCAATGCGACATACTGTGACGCGACAGTCGCAGAAAAATCCATTTCGAATACATTTTTTCCGACTGTCGCATGTCGCAGTGCGACACCATACACTATCATAAAAATTGTCTCACAACATTGGTGCGACAAAATGTCTCGCGACAAATGTCGTCGTGTAGACCTAGCCTTAAAGAGGATCTCTCACTTGATGCATACATTATCATATATGTGATGAGGCTGGTGTACTTTGAAAATCCTTGCCAAAATGGCTTTTTGAAAGTTTTCTCATCTGATATTTAGATGAACATTTTATGAGAGTGAGAGAGCTCATGATTCTGGTGTATTACAGCTAAATTCACCCACCTAGAACTTAAAGGGGTTTTTCGGTTTGCAACAACATCCTATAAAATAATCATTTATGAAGGCAGCTGTGATTTTGTAATGTATTTCTTTTATTTTTATTGCTCCTATCTTCTGTTCTGGACTTTGGTCGCATGACCGTGTCCATCCAGCTCTTTCTTATTTCCTGTGATGTTATGTGCATGGGCATTTCAGTCATAGGGAAGTGTATATGTAACTAACTGGTGGAAGGAGCTATAAACTAGTTGGGCTTTAATAGGGGCGGTCCTGGAAGTGTGTGGCAGAGAAAGGAGAAGTGCATCATGGGTTTGGTTGGATACAGTAACAGGAATTGCTACATACAGTACTTAAGGAAACCAGAGTGATTTGTTTACATGGTGAAAATGGGTTGTGAGAGTCCAAATTGAAAAAAAGAGCACGGGGAAGATACATGAGGTAAGCAACTACATAAGCATATCTATTAACAAACGTAGTAATCCTGAAAAATTCCTTTAATTAATTCAGTTGTTCACCTTATATTAAATAAAGGCCTATCCTCAGGATAGGACTTTACTAGCTGTAACGGAACGCCTAGCACCCCGACCGGGTACCTCCGTTGATAGTGGCTCCTAGTGCTTCCAGAGGACTCCAAGCACTCCACTTGACACCGTCAGCGCTGCAGACCCCACGAACCGCCGAAGCTTGGTGGAGGTCTCGCCGTCTCCTACCCACCCTGGACCTACGACAAGGCTCCAGGCTCCAGTGGGTGAACCTCTCCTAAATCCAGAGACAGGAACCAGGAACAAGCTCTTACAAGAGCTTATACTCAGGGGAGTATTATGATATAGCAATCCCCAAGAGTGTAGTTATCCCATCCCCCAAACATGAGCCAAGACTTCATAAAGGGGTAAGGCTACTTTCACACTAGCGTTCAGGGCTCCGCTTGTGAGTTCCATTTGAAGGCTCTCACAAGCGGCCCCAAACGGATCCGTCCAGCCCTAATGCATTCTGAGTGGATGCGGATCCGCTCAGAATGCATCAGTTTGGCACCGTTTGTCCTCCGCTCCGCTCAGCAGGGGGACCCCTGAACGCAGCTTGCAGCGTTCGGGTGTCCGCCTGGCCGTGCGGAGGCAAACGGATCCGTCCAGACTTACAATGTAAGTCAATGGGGACGGATCCGTTTGAATTTGACACTATATGGCTCAATTTTCAAACGGATCCGTCTCCCATTGACTTTCAATGTAAAGTCAAAACGGATCCGTTTGCATTATCATGAACAAAAAAAAATAAAAAATTTCATGGTAATGCAAACGGATCCGTTCTGAACGGATCTAAGCGTTTGCATTATAGGTGCGGATCCGTCTGTGCAGATACCAGACGGATCCGCACCTAACGCAGGTGTGAAAGTAGGCAAAGCAGGAACTCTTTAATGGGTTATTTTTCAGCCTTTTATGCAGGTCTCCTAGCAAGGGACATTCCCCCTGGGGCCCTTGTAAAAGACTGTGACAGTTTATATTTTAGCCAATCACATGCATTTACAGTATTGAAACCCTCCCAGCAATTGTACACAAAATCCCCTTCCCTCTGTCTGTAACGCAATCAACAAAACACAATGAGCATTGTCTGAGACGCAATTAACTATCACACTGGCATTGTCTGAGACGCAATACAAAAAATAAAATTACCACGTAATGGGCTAACTTAATCACTACGAGACAGAAAACACACATTTTTCCCAACACACAGAAAAGACCTCAAAACCCCACACATCCCCATAATGTATACATCCATGGATAGCTCTGATCTGGGTGAACAACATATCCAAAAATCACCCAGATCCGAGCAGGGGTTCCCGAATTCCATGGAAGTCACATTTGGCCGGCCGCAAGCATGGCTTTCCTGCCCAAAACAGTTCCACAGATTTAAGCTGTGCGGCCGGTCTGTCTTCTCCTTCAAAGTTAGTATGGGCCATAATCCTGGGGCAGGAGGCTGGCAAAAAAACACAGTGGCGAGGTTGGTTTCGCCACACTAGCTAATTAGCGGGGGTCTGACACTCGGCGCCCCCGTCAAGCAGTTGTTCTGCAATAGCTCAAACACTGGAAGCTCACCCATACACCACATTTATCAATATACATGGAACCACGCACCCCAACAACACTAATGGCTCCAAAAGGTCTCTTTCTAAAAAGTTGATATTGTAACGAACTGGAATTCATCTTAATTTGAAAGATAACTGAGAGTAATAGAAATTTTATCCTTCAACATATCAGTGTAATTCTCTAGTTTTCTCTATTTGTAAAGTGTTCACATAATGACCAACCATAACATTTAGAGAATGCCTACATAGGCACGTTCACTGTGTATACGTGCAAAAACTTTACAGTAGCAGCAATGTGGATGAGACATGCTGCGGAGAGTGTCCGCGCTGGAATCCGCTTATAACTTGACAAACAGTGTGAAGTTTAGATTCGCAGCATGTCAGCTCGTTGTGGATATCTGCTGTTGTTCCTTACTTTGCATTGAAGACAACTAAATCTGCGGCAATTCGGGCAACATCATTTTTGCAACTAAATTTGTACCATTTAGTATGAATTTTACTACCATGGAATATGAGCAGAGCAGTTGCAGTTCTTACGTTCTTAACACTAAAGGGGTCATTCATTAAGCATTTATTTTATTAAGCATTTTAGACGCTGGTCTTAATAAAGCCCTGCACTGGCGGTGGATCCTCTGCAGTTACGTGGCACCGCCGGCCTCTTTATAACTTCAGCGGATCTACCACCGCTTCTAAACATAAGACCGCTTCCTTGCTGTCTTACATATAGACCTTTTTCTACACCTGAAACAGCCACCCCCACTTTTTTAGACCTGGCGTGAACGGGGAAAAGTCGCAGATGGCGGTGCAACTAACTGTTGCGGCGCAATCTGCGCCTGAAATACGCCTAATATAGGTATATTTCAGCTTCATAAATGACCCCCTAGGAGTTTTTTTAGCCATCTTTTTACAACATCTAGAGGAGTTATCATGAAGGTCAAGAATCATTTACATCCATGGTTGTTTTTTTAGTACTGGTTCCTAAAACACTAACAGGGACATTTATCAAATCTGCTGCGCCAGTTTTGTGGTGTAAAAATGTACGAAGAGATGTAGCTTGCAACATTTTGTGCAATTTTTTGTGATGTTTGCAAACTTCTTCCATTTTGATGAGATTTGCCACTTTCAGAGTGAAAAGTTGGTCACAGATTAGAATACCTTTATGTCTCATTTATAAAAAGTCGCATCTCCATACCAGGCAGCCCCCTGGTATACTGTCATTGACAGTGGCGAAACTACATCACACGTGCCAAATTTAATAAAACCATCATAAATTTAGGCGTAGATGTACAAAGAAACTCCAGTCTAAAAAATAGTCTCAAACACACCTAGAATGATACATTCCCCGTAAGGTTTTTTGAGGAACTCATGCTTACATTTTATTATTGCCATGTAGCTTGTCTTTTGCATTTCCTTATGCATAAAACTTTGAAACCATTTGACAAAGCAGTACACATTATAATGAATGAAAAGTGTTGCTAGAGCCTTGCTGCTTAATCCAGTGCAGTTCCTTTCATGTGGTAAGCAGATAAGGGAATACAGCTAGATCCAGGCAATGGTAATGAAGGCTGCAACAATACAGAATCACTACCTGAGATATATTGTATGTCTGTTTTTATCTTTTTCCCCATGATGACTTATTTTACATCTTTTAGTCAATCTGTGCTTCTTCCCATATTATTAGAAGTTGTTTCTCTATCTTTGAAAGAGATCCTATCATTAGGTGTATCTGTTACTGCAACATGTAGATATAAAATAATGGGATGCGAAATAATAGTGCAGGCTACATTCATCAGCTTTGTTAGCAAAACTAATCCCATATCTATGTACAATATAGAAATAAAAAAGAAACTCCATGGCACTTCCAAATGAAAAGGTGTGCGCCTTTATTCACCAGAAAGCAACATTTCAGTCCTCTCAATGGGACCAATATATATATATATATATATATATATATACACATATATACAGTACAGACCAAAAGTTTGGACACACCTTCTCATTCAAAGAGTTTTCTTTATTTTCATGACTATGAAGGCATCAAAACTATGAATTAACACATGTGGAATTATATACATAACAAACAAGTGTGAAACAACTGAAAATATGTAATATTCTAGGTTCTTCAAAGTAGCCACATTTTCCTTTGATTACTGCTTTGCACACTCTTGGCATTCTCTTGATGAGCTTCAAGAGGTAGTCCCCTGAAATGGTCTTCCAACAGTCTTGAAGGAGTTCCCAGAGATGCTTAGCACTTGTTGGCCCTTTTGCCTTCACTCTGCGGTCTAGCTCACCCCAAACCATCTCGATTGGGTTCAGGTCCGGTGACTGTGGAGGCCAGGTCATCTGGCGCAGGACACCATCACTCTCCTTCATGGTCAAATAGCCCTTACTTTCAAAGTTTTCCCAATTTTTCGGCTGACTGACTGACCTTCATTTCTTAAAGTAATGATGGCCACTCGTTTTTCTTTACTTAGAATTTGTATTATGGCAAGAAAAAAACAGCTAACAGTCTATTCAGTAGGACTATCAGCTGTGTATCCACCTGACTTCTCCTCAACGCAAATGATGGTCCCAACCCCATTTATAAGGCAAGAAATCCCACTTATTAAACCTGACAGGGCACACCTGTGAAGTGAAAACCATTTCAGGGGACTACCTCTTGAAGCTCATCAAGAGAATGCCAAGAGTGTGCAAAGCAGTAATCAAAGCAAAAGGTGGCTACTTTGAAGAACCTAGAATATGACATATTTTCAGTTTTTTCACACTTGTTTGTTATGTATATAATTCCACATGTGTTAATTCATAGTTTTGATGCCTTCAGTGTGAATCTACAATTTTCATAGTCATGAAAATAAAGAAAACTCTTTGAATGAGAAGGTGTGTCCAAACTTTTGGTCTGTACTCTATATAGTGCCATTTTGTACGTCTATCTGTCCCCGACCTCATGTTATATTAATACAAGTTACTATATTTTGTTCTGCTAAATATAGCATTTAGTCATTCTCGCTATGTGATTTGTTCTACAGTAATTGATGATGGAATATTGTGACTGGGATCAGTCAGATTTTTTAAAATTCAGCATTTATTACTATTACTGTGTACCTGAATATTTACACATATTGGGTGTCATTTATAAAAATGAGCGTTTTAGACGCCGGTCTTAATAAACCCCTATACCTTGAGGTGGATCCGCCGCAGTTATGTACAGGTGCAAGCCTCTCCATAACTTCGGTGGATCCTCCACCAGTTCTAAATGTAAGACAGCTTCCAAGCTGTCTTACATTTAGACCTTTTTCCACGCCTGAAACAGGCATAGAAAATGGTAAATGAGAGAGGCCTTCCTGCCCGTGCCCTTCCCAACCCACTTTTTTAGACCGGGTGTGAGCAGGGAAGAGTCACAGCTTGCGGCGCAACTAATCGTTGCGCCGCAATCTGCGACTGAATTATGCCTAGTATAGGCGTATTTCAGCTTCATAAATGACCCCCATTATGTTAACTATTTGTCTGATTTAGCGTATATACAGTGGCTATAAAAAGTCTACACACCCCTGTTAAAATGTCAGGTTTCTGTGATGTAAAAAAATGAGACAAAGATAAATCATTTCAGAACTTTTTCCACCTTTAATGTGACCTATAAACTGTACAACTCAATTGAAAAACAAACTGAATTCTTTTAGGTGGAGGGAAGAAAACAAAAAAAAAAACTAAAATAATGTGGTTGCATAAGTGTGCACACTTATAACTGGGGATGTAGCTGTGTTCAGAATTAAGCAATCACATTCAAAATCATGTTGACCGCCTAACGCAGGATCGCATTCCAGAGGCGGCAGCCCTGCGCACAGTCACGCATATATGCGTCATCTCGCGAGACGTGAGATTTCGCTCAAAGCCGGCCCGCGCATGCGCATCGCGGGCCGGCAAAAGTTAAAGAGGTATTTCGTCACCAGCCTGCCAGCCAATGATCGTGGCTGGCAGGCTGGCGATTTTCAAAAAATCAAATTACAAGCCAGATAACACATTATATTTGTAAATATAATGTGTTAAATGGCTTGTCTGCTCCTCTGCTGGTCCTTTTCGTCGGTTGGTTCCAGCAGAGGAGCAGACATCACAGTGAGTAGCCACCAAACACAACACTTAGCCCCAGATCACCCCCCATCACCCCAATTAACCCCTTGATCACCCCTTGATCGCTCCTGTCAATCACCTAGTGAAAGGAAAAAAGTGATCAGTGTAAACTGTCACTTTTTTTTTTCACTGGTATTGACTGATAGGTTTTAGGATAGTTTAGGCCCCTTGGTTAGGTAGTTTAGCGTCAGTTAGCGCCCAGCCCATCGCACCGCAGTCACTGATTCGCTGATTAGCGTATCGCTAATCAGCATTTGTACTTGTATTAGTGTCACCTTAGCTCGCCCTCCACCCAAAACGCAGTGTTTGCCCGATCAGGCCTGATCGGTCGCCCACACGTGCGTTCACCCACACCCGCCCCGCCGCAGTGACAAAAAATATATATTTTTTTGATCACTGCACAATCACTTTCCAAGCGCTGCGGCGATAAAAAAATCTGTTTTGATATTTTTTATCAATCGCAGCGGCCTCCGGTACTTCGCTAGCCTCCCCTTTGTAAGACAGGCTTGCTTTTTTTCTTGGGTAGTCTCAGGGAATACCCCTAAATTTAGTAGTCCAAATGTCAAACAGGGGGTATTCTTCTGAAGAGGCCTACAGGATTCTGACCCAGTCGGATGAGGAATGGGAACCCTCATCTGACGAATCTAGCGGGTCAGAATATGAACCTGTAGAAAGCAGTGGCAGTCTGACCCAAAGTTCGGACGAGGAGGTTGAGGTCCCTGATAGCACCAGGCGTACCCGGCCCCGTGTCGCTAGACCACAGGTTGCGCAGGATCCGCTTCAAGAGCAGCAGAGTGGGGCTGGCGCTGTCGGATCACGTGGTGAGGCATACACCAGCAGCACAGCCCTCCCTGGACCTAGTACAGCACTGCCGTACAACATGGTGAAGTGGTGAGCACCAGAAGGGCAGTTGAAGCTGGTACGGTGGCACGTGCAGTAGTTACCCCGTCGCAACCACCGCACAGACAGGCCCGTAGACCCCCTAGAGTCCCTGAGGTGCTGGCAAATCCTGATTGGCAGTCACCAACTTCAGCCGCACCATTAGTTCCCTTCTTTCACCGCCCAGTCTGGAGTTCGGGTTGAGACAGCTCAGATCGGCTCGGTCCTGGGATTTTTTGAGCTGTTCTTGACTGCGGAGCTCTTGGACAGTCGTGGCAGAAACAAATCGGTATGCCACTCAATTTATATCCGCCAACCCGGGAAGCTTTTATGCCCAGCCTTTCCGGTGGAAACCAGTCCAGTTTCCGAAATTAAAAATTTTCTGGGCCTTCTCCTCAACATGGGTCTAACCAAAAAGCATGAATTGCGGTCATATTGGTCCACGAACCCGATTCATCACATGCCCATGTTCTCTGCTGCTATGTCCAGGGCACGATTTGAGGCCATCCTGCACTTTAGCGACAACACCACCTCCCGTCCCAGAGGCCACCCAGCTTTTGACCGGCTCCACAAAATTTGGCCCCTCATAGACCACTTCAACCAGAAATTTGCAGATTTGTATACCCCAGAGCAAAACATCTGCGTAGACGAGTCCCTAATACATTTTACCGGGCGCTTTGGCTTCAAACAATACATCCCAAGCAAGCGCACCCGGTATGGGGTCAAATTGTATAAGCTCTGTGAAAGGGCCACAGGCTATACCCACAAATTTCGGATCTATGAGGGAAAAGATCAGACCCTGGAGCCGGTTGGTTGCCCTGACTACCTGGGGAGCAGTGGGAAGACAGTCTAGGACTTGGTGTCACCCTTATTTGGCAAGGGGTACCATCTTTATGTGGACAATTTCTACACAAGTGTGCCCCTCTTCAGGCATTTGTTCCTAGAACAGATTGGCTGCTGTGGCACTGCGCGAACTAGTCACGTGGGCTTCCCCCAACGGCTCGTTACCACCCGTCTTGCAAGGGGGGAGAGGGCTGCCTTGTGTAACAAAGAACTGCTCGCGGTGAAATGGAGAGACAAGCGTGACGTTTACATGCTCTCCTCCTTTCACGCAGACACGACAATACAAATTGAGCGAGTAAAACCCGAGTCATTGAAAAGCGCCTCTGTGTCCACGACTATAATTTGCTCATGGGAGGGGTGGACTTCAATGACCAGATGTTGTCTCCGTATTTAGTTTCCCGACGCACCAGACGCTGGTATAAGAAGGTGTCTGTATATTTAATTCAATTGGCTGCATATAATAGTTTTGTTCTCTAAAGTAAGGCTAGGAGAACACGATCCTTCCTCAAATTTCAGGAAGAGATCATCGAGAACCTCCTGTATCCAGAAGGTTCCGTGGCCCCATCCACCAGTGTAGTTAGCCGTCTACACGAGCGACATTTCCCCAGTGTCGTTGCCGGTACCTCAACCCAACCGTCACCCCGAAAAAGATGTCGTGTCTGTAGCAGGAGTGGAATAAGGCGTGACACCCGCTATTTCTGTCCTGACTGCCCTGACCACCCTGCCCTATGCTTTGGAGAGTGTTTCCGGAAGTACCACACACAGGTACACTTAGCATAGGGATTGCATCTCACAGAACAGCTACACAGGGCTATTAGGGCCCTTTCTCTCACAGCTGCTGCAAACCTCTCCTTTCACCTGGGATAAAGTGCATAATGTACTTCGCCACATCTTTGAGCGATTTGCGCTTTGCACATTGTCCCATGGGGAAGGAGAGGTTTGTCCTATAAAAGGTAAAAAACAAAAAACAAAAATAAAAACACCAGTAAGCAAAAAAGTTAACTTTTAGTTCAAAAAGTTCAAAAAAGTTTATATGTTCTGTTCAAAAGTTATTATAAAGTTAATAAAATTTATTGCGTTGCGGCCTGGTTTTTTCTTTTTTGTTTTATTTTTTTTACCTTCCAGGTGGACCAACCGATCGACTAGCTGCAGCACTGATGTGCATTCTGACAGAAGCATTGCGCTGCTGTCAGATTACACACAAGTCGGTGTATGCGGCGCTGCAAGACGAGATTTCTCCTCTGCAGTAAAAGATACGTTTGCCGAGGCATATGAGCTGAGGAGGCGGCGGTGTTCATATGCTTTGGCAAACACTTTGTATATATAAAAAAAAAAATTTCAATCCTGGCAATGATTAATTCATCCACATCGATTGATGTGAATAGAGAAATCTGGTTTGCCAGGGCATACGGGCTAAGTGGGTATGGATGTTGGGCGGAGACGCCTTTCCCCTCTTTTTTTTTTTCATCCACATTGATCGATGCGAATGAAGAAATCTGTGCCATTCATTTTTTCTTTCAGCCCAGAGGCTGAACGGAAAAAAAAAAATCTCATTACCCGTTTGCTCAATATAAGGAGAATAGCAGAAACTCCTAATGCTGGCCATACATGTAATGATTGCGGAGACCCACAAATAACACCATTTTGGAAATGAAGACACCCCAAGGTATTCGCTGAGGGGCATATTGAGTCCATGAAAGATTGAAATTTTTGTCTCAAGTTAGCGGAAAGGGAGACTTTGTGAGAAAAAAACAAAAAAAATCAATTTCCGCTAACTTGTGCCAATTTTTTTTTTTCTATGAACTCTCCATGCCCCTCATTGAATACCTTGGGGTGTCTTCTTTCCAAAATGGGGTCACATGTGGGGTATTTATACTGCCCTGGCTTTTTAGGGGCCCTAAAGCGTGAGAAGAAGTCTGGGATCCAAATGTCTAAAAATGCCCTCCTAAAAGGAATTTGGGCACATTTGCGCATCTAGGCTGCAAAAAAGTGTCACACATGTGGTATCGCCGTACTCAGGAGAAGTTGGGCAATGTGTTTTGGGGTGTCATTTTACATATACCCATGCTGGGTGAGATAAATATCTTGGTCAAATGCCAACTTTGTATAAAAAAATTGGAAAAGTTGTCTTTTGCCGAGATATTTCTCTCACCCAGCATGGGTATATGTAAAATGACACCCCAAAGCACATAGCCCAATTTCTCCTGAGTACGGCGATACCATATGTGTGACACTTTTTCGCAGCCTAGGTGGGCAAAGGGGCCCACATTCCAAAGAGCACCTTTCGGATTTCACCAGCCATTTTTTACGGATTTTGATTTCAAACTACTTCGCACGCATTTGGGCCCCTAAAATGCCAGGGCAGTATAACTACCCCACAAGTGACCCCATTTTGGAAAGAAGACAGCCCAAGGTATTTCGTGATGGGCATAGTGAGTTCATGGAAGTTTTTATTTTTTGTCACAAGTTAGTGGAATATGAGACTTTGTAAGAAAAAAAAAAATAAAAAAAAAAAATCATTTTCCGCTAACTTGTGACAAAAAATAAAAAGTTCTATGAACTCACTATGCCCATCAGCGAATACCTTAGGGTGTCTACTTTCCGAAATGGGGTCATTTGTGGGGTGTTTGTACTGTCTGGCCATTGTAGAACCCCAGGAAACATGACAGGTGCTCAGAAAGTCAGAGCTGCTTCAAAAAGCGGAAATTCACATTTTTGTACCATAGATTGTAAACGCTATAACTTTTACCCAAACCATTTTTTTTTACCGAAACATTTTTTTTTATCAAAGACATGTAGAACAATAAATTTAGAGAAAAATTTATATATGGATGTCGTTTTTTTTTGCTAAATTTTACAACTGAAAGTGAAATTATTATTTTTTTTGCAAAACAATCGTTAAATTTCGATTAATAACAAAAAAAGTAAAAATGTCAGCAGCAATGAAATACCACCAAATGAAAGCTCTATTAGTGAGAAGAAAAGGAGGTAAAATTCATTTAGGTGGTAAGTTGCAAGACCGAGCAATAAACGGTGAAAGTAGTATAGTGCAGAAGTGTAAAAAGTGGCCTGGTCATTAAGTGTGTTTAAGCTATGGGGGCTGAGGTGGTTAAATAGGAGTCAGCATACACCTGCCACCATTTAAAGTGCCTCTGATTAACCCCAAATAAAGTTCAGCTGCTCTAGTTGGTCTTTCCTGAAATTTTCTTAGTCGCATCCCACAGCAAAAGCCATGGTTCACAGAGAGCTTCCAAAACATCAGAGAGATCTCATTGTTAAAAGGTATCAGTCAGGAGAAGGGTACAAAAGAATTTCCAAGGCATTAAGATATACAATGGAACACAGTGAAGACAATCATCATCAAGTAAAGAAAATATGGCACAACAGTGACATTACCAAGAACTGGACGTCCCTCCAAAATTGATGAAAAGACGAGTAGAAAACTGGTCTGGGAGTCTACCAAGAGGCCTACAGCAACATTAAAGGAGCTGCAGGAATATCTGGCAAGTACTGGCTATGTGGTACATGTGACAACAATCTCCCATATTCTTCATATGTCTGGGCTATGGTGTAGAGTGGCAAGGCAAAAGCCTTTTTCTCACGAAGAAAAACATCCAAGCCAGGCTACATTTTGCAAAAACACATCTGAAGTCTCCCAAAAGCCTGTGGGAAAAAGTGTTATGGTCTGATGAAACCGAGGTTAAACTTTTTGGCCATAATTCCAAAAGATATGTTTGGCGCAAAAACAACACTGCACATCACCACTAGAACACCATACCCACAGTGAAGCATGGTGGTGGCAGCATCATGCTTTGGGGCTGTTTTTCTTCAGCTGGAACTGGGGCCTTAGTTAAGCTAGAGGGAATTATGAACAGTTCCAAATACCAGTCAATATTGGCACAAAAGCTTCAGGCTTCTGCTAGAAAGCTGAACATGAAGAGGAACTTCATCTTTCAGCATGACAAAAACCCAAAGCATACATCCAAATCAACAAAGGAATGGCTTCACCAGAAGAAGATTAAAGTTTTGGAATGGCCCAGCCACAGCCCAGACCTGAATCAGATTGAAAATCTGTTGGGTGATCTGAAGAGGGAGATGGAGATGCCCTCGCAATCTGACAGATTTTGAGTGTTTTTGCAAAGAAGAGTGGGCAAATCTTGCCAAGTCAAAATGTGCCATGCTGATAGACTCATACCTAAAAAGACTGGGTGCTGTGATAAAATCAAAAGGTGCTTCAACAAAGTATTAGTTTAAGGGTGTGCACACTTAGGCAAACATATTAGTTTATTTTAATATTTTTTCTTCCCTCTACCTAAAAGATTTCAGTTTGTTTTTCAATTGAGTTGTACAGTTTATAGGTCACATTAAAGGTGGAAAAAGTTCTGAAATGATTTATATTTGTCTCATTTTTTACATCACAGAAACCTGACATTTTAACAGGGGTGTGTAGACTTTTTATATCCACTGTATATAGGTAAGACTCGATTCACGGAAAATGCAAATGTGATCGCACACTACATCCAGCACTCTGCCCTCCATGCTGGATGAGACATTGGTTTATATTTTGGCCAAAGCATAGTAAGCCACTCACCGCGTCAAGGTTGTCTCATGAGTGGTCCCTAACTCTTGTTCCTACCTGTTCATGGGCCATGACAGCCACATAAAATCCAGGGAATGCAGGTCAGCATGCAAGCCAAGTACACTTTGCTTGTAACCCCGTCCGGTGCCATTACAGCTTTCATCGGATCCAGGGATGCAAGTACCAACATGCATTCTGAACCCACCATATACTTCTCCTGGAGCCAGATGGCTAATGGTAGGTTCTATACAAGCAGACTCAGTTTTATACTGACTTTAAAACCAGCCTCAAGGACAGATTAACTGGTCAGGTGTGCAATGACTCCAAGGAGATCGCCACGCCTCCAATATATACTACAAAGAAAAAAATAAGGGGTTGGGTCAGCACAACCTGCCTGTAGGTGCAGATCACTATGGCGAAATACATATACAAACGGAAAATGCAAATGTGATCGCACACTACATCCAGCACTCTGCCCTCCATGCTGGATGAGACATTGGTTTATATTTTGGCCAAAGCATAGTAAGCCACTCACCGCGTCAAGGTTGTCTCATGAGTGGTCCCTAACTCTTGTTCCTACCTGTTCATGGGCCATGACAGCCACATAAAATCCAGGGAATGCAGGTCAGCATGCAAGCCAAGTACACTTTGCTTGTAACCCCGTCCGGTGCCATTACAGCTTTCATCGGATCTAGGGATGCAAGTACCAACATGCATGCTGAACCCACCATATACTTCTCCTGGAGCCAGATGGCTAATGGTAGGTTCTATACAAGCAGACTCAGTTTTATACTGACTTTAAAACCAGCCTCAAGGACAGATTAACTGGTCAGGTGTGCAATGACTCCAAGGAGATCGCCACGCCTCCAATATATACTACAAAGAAAAAAATAAGGGGTTGGGTCAGCACAACCTGCCTGTAGGTGCAGATCACTATGGCGAAATACATATACAAACGGAAAATGCAAATGTGATCGCACACTACATCCAGCACTCTGCCCTCCATGCTGGATGAGACATTGGTTTATATTTTGGCCAAAGCATAGTAAGCCACTCACCGCGTCAAGGTTGTCTCATGAGTGGTCCCACACCTGCATTGTGGTTTCTGCATATAATGGGAATGATGATGCATTCATTGCCAGATCTATCACATGGTAGACACCACCAGCACTAACAGTTGGGTCTTCTGGGTTTTGCCAAGCGCAGCACTAGCTGCAAGACTCCGGGAGTGATTTGTGAATTAGGGAGCCAGTGCCATCTTTGCATATCAGATGCACCAAATGAACTCACATGCCAGCCTCTCCCGACTACATAGACATTAATTTGAATAGTAGGCCGGCGCCTCTTTATAACTCCGGAGGATCCACCACTAGCTATGGGCCTATATTAAAACGCCGGTCTTAATAAATGTGCCCGATAATGCATAAAGACAAGAACATTTTGGAGGCTTCTGTAGAAAATCACAGTGATAGTCATTAAAGGGTTTCCTCTTAAGAACACTGTTTTTTACTTTATAGTGAAAGTAAATGAGGCATGCATCTGTAATAAACACCTGTAGTAACCAAGACAACTGTGCTGATGTCATAGATGAGTTTATGACATGAAGAACCCAGAAAATAAGATTCCATAACATAACATATGCTGCACCATGCTTCATGTGTCTGGAGACCTGGAGCTTCACCATTTGTAAGAGAGAATGGGGACACCCACCTAGCCAGCCAGATCAACCCTATCCACTTAGCCAGCCAGATTAGCCCTATCCACTTGCCAGCTAAATCAGCCCTATCCACTTAGCCAGCCAGATCAGCCCCATCTGCCTAGCCAACCAGATCTGCCCTGTCAGCCTAGCCAGTTTTATTATCCAAATTAACCCTAGTGATCAATGGGGTGAGATGCTGCAGCCAGATCTCCTTCACGACCAGTGCTAGCTGCTGCACCTTTATGTGTAAAGGACCCTTTACATGGCCCGATGGTGCAGATGATTGTCACATTCCTTCCCAGCAATCTCTGCATTTACATGCTTGGATCTCTTCCACAGTATGGGGAGGAGCGATTGCTAATACCATCACTTGTCCCCATATAGAATCATTGTATGCCGGCAGCAAAGTGCTCTTTAGACGGCACAATCTGCTGCTCACAAGTGATAATTTAGGTGACCACACCAAAGATCTACTACCTGTTGAACAAGCATTTTGCTCGTTCATCGGATAATCGGTGGCACCTTTACACCGGGAGATTATCGATAACAAGTATATAGTTGAAATGGGCGAGCACTCATACACTCGGCATCCAATTGAAATATATAGGATTTAATCAAAACATGAAATATAAAAAATTACACATATCTACAACATCTGGATTAGTCAGTGTGCAATTTAAGCTAGAAATACACCCATCATTTTCTGGGGTTTTAAAAACACACTTTTTTGCCAAAAAACACTATTTTCAGGCCTTGCAGCATCAGCACGTGTGAAATTACTGGCCTATATACTGCTGTCAAATTCAGTTGTTAAACAAACACTCGCTTGGGCAAAAAAAATTTAGTTGGCAGCCTTTGATGCAGATGTCATTGTGAGATACACCCTTAATACATTTAGGTTAGATTCAGAGATTTGAAATACCGCCATTTGGTGCACCAGTATTGAATTCAGGCCTACACTGGTTCAGGCCGTGTGAGATACGACCTCTACATACAGGGGTTTGATTCAGGCATTTGAAATACAGCCATTTGAAATACAGCCATTTTGGGCAAAAAAAATCTTTAATTCAGGCCTACACTGATTCAGGCCGTGTGAGATACACCCTCTACATACAAGGGTTTGATCCAGGCATTTGAAATACCACCATTTGGTGCACCAATATTGAATTCAGGCCTACACTGGTTCAGGCCATGTGAGATACACCCTCTACATACAGGGTTTTGATTCAGGCATTTGAAATACAGCCATTTTGGGCAAAGAAATCTTTAATTCAGGCCTACACTTGTTCAGGCCGTGTATGATACACCCTCTACATACAGGGGTTTGATCCAGGCATTTTAAATACAGCCATTTTGGGCAAAGAAATCTTTAATTCAGGCCTGCCTACACTGATTCAAGCCGTGTGAGATACACCCTATACATACAGGGGTTTGATTCAGGCATTTGAAATACCGCCATTTGGTGCATCAATATTGAATTCAAGCCTTCACTGGTTCAGGCCGTGTGAGATACACCCTCTACATACAGGGGTTTGATTCAGGCATTTGAAATACAGTCATTTGAAATACAACCATTTTGGGCAAAAAATTATTTAATTCAGGGCTAGTCTGGTTCAGGCTGTGTGAGATACACCCTTCACATACTGTCGTTCTATTCTACTATTAATTAAACACCCATTTAGGGCAAGATCCTAAATTCGGGGACATACGATCAGGCAGAAGTTATCTAGAGTTAACAAAGCGGCAGCAGGGCCTCTTGTAAGGTACCTGTAAAAGGTAGTGTCCGAAGTGGAAGTAGTGTGCTTGAGATCCAGGCAAAGCGTCGTCAGGCAAATAGTTCACAATCAAAATCCGGAGAAGAGTCAGGCAGGCTAAGGTCATTCACGATCTGGCGGCAAGGTACAAAATCAGCAGGCTGTAGAATAGTCGGGATATCAGGCAGGAGTTCAATACAAGGAAGATCACTGAAGTCCAAACACCCAGGGAAGAAATCCAAATAAACGGGCACTGAGTGATGTCCTCACTTCCTATTTAAAGGCTGTCCAGATTGAGAATTGTCCACAGCTGGCAGCAGGTGGAGCTAGAGAGTATGATGTAGTGTTGAACACAGTAAGGACATTCCCAAAGTCTAGATCTCTTCTGTAGCACAACAGGTAAGGCTATGGTTTAAGAGACCAGGAAGATCCCGGTTTGAATACAACCCGGGTCATGACAGGGCCCCCTCCCCAATGGACCCCTCCGGGGGCCTAGCGGGGCTTAGTGGGAAGCGAGGTATGGAAGTCTCGTATAAGAGAAGGGGCATGCAGATCTTTGGCTGGAACCCAGGAGCGGTCTGTGACAGGATACCCCTTCCAATGAACCAGATACCGAAGGCCACGGCCCTGTCTTCTGGAATCAAGAATCTTGGAGACTTCAAACTCATTTTGTCCATCAACAAGAACAGGAGGAGGTAGCTGTTGTGATCTGGAGTAGCGGTTGAAAATAGCTTTTTTGAGGAGTGAAACGTGGAACACGGGATGTATCCGGAGAGAAGAAGGTAATCTTAAGCGATAGGAAACTGGTCCAACTCGAGCAATGATCCTGTAAGGACCAATGAATCGAGGGCCCAATTTGGTAGAAGGTTGTTTCAGTCTCACATACTTGGTTGATAGCCAAACTCTGTCCCCCACCACATATGGAGGTATATGGCGTCTTCGTCTGTTGGAAAAAAGCCTGTACTTGCCTGCTGATTTCCGTAGTAATAAACGAATCTTCTTCCAATGTAGTAGAATATTTTTCACCCGCTGATCTGCTGCTGGTACACCAGAAGAAGGCTGAAGTAGGGGAAAAGTCTGAGGGTGATAGCCTAGGGCTGAGTAGAATGGTGTGGTATGAAGAGCACTGTGCCAACGGGAATTTAGGGCGAACTCAGCTAAAGGCAAATACTCAGACCAGTTGGAGTGTAAGGCATTGACATAATGTCGAAGGTAGGTTTCTAGGGTCTGGTTCATGCGTTCGGTTTGACCATCAGTTTGAGGGTGATGTGAGGTAGAGAGTGAGAGCGTTACTCCCAGTTTCTTGCAGAACGCTCTCCAGAATCGGGAAACGAACTGGGATCCGCGGTCTGAGATGACATTGGTAGGTATGCCATGATGTCTTACAATATGGGAAAGGAAAAGAGTGGACAGTGCTTTCGCTGTAGGTAATCCCGGAATCGGCACAAAATGAGACATTTTGGAAAAGCGATCCACTGTGACCCATATAGCAGTCATGCCCTCGGACTTGGGTAAGTCTACAATGAAGTCCAAGGTCAAATGGGTCCAAGGCTGGCGAGGTGCCGGAAGTGGATGTAACAGTCCAGCAGGTAATGTGCGGGGTACTTTATTAGCAGCACAAGTTGGGCAGGCAGCCACATAGTCAGTAACATCCTTTTTCATACGAGGCCACCAGACATGACGCTGCAAGGTCTTAAGAGTGATGGTGACACCAGGATGACCGGATAACACGCCATTATGTGCCCAGAGGAGTATAGGTTTTCTGAGACTAGGGGCTACGTACAGGCGACCTGGTGGTATCTTCAAGCCCTGGGGAACACGATTCTGGGTTTCTTGTAGCTGTTGGGAAAGGGCCGTAGAGATCTGTGCGACAATTTTGTGAGGTGGGATTATATACTGCTCGGCTGGTTGATCTTCTTCAGAGGAAGCGAACTGTCTGGAAAGAGCATCGGCTTTTTTGTTTCTATGCCCTGGAACGTAAGAAAGGACAAAATTAAAACGGGAGAAAAACAGAGCCCATCGAGCCTGACGTGAGTTCAGACGTCTAGCAGTCTGAAGATACAGTAGGTTTTTATGGTCAGTGAGGATAGTAAAAGGTTTGGAAGCCCCTTCCAGAAGATGTCGCCATTCAGACAATGCCAATTTGATGGCCAGTAGTTCTCGATTCCCAACATCATAATTCATCTCTGCCGGAGAAAACTTTCTAGAGAAAAAAGCTACTGGATGGATTCTACCAGACTTTGGCTGTCTCTGGGAGAGTACGGCACCTGCTCCAACCTCAGAGGCATAAACCTCAACAATGTACTGGAGGTCAGGATTTGGATGCTGAAGAATTGGAGCTTTACTGAACATGTCCTTTAATCGCTGGAAAGCTGATTTTGCTTCTGAAGACCACGCCTTGCAATTTGTACCCTTCTTAGTCATGGCAGTAAGGGGTGCCGAAATGGAGGCAAAACTCTTAATGAAGCGTCTGTAGTAATTTGCAAATCCTAAAAAGCTTTGGAGTCCTCTTAAAGTGGTCGGTTGGGGCCATTGCAAGACAGCGGAAAGTTTTTGAGGGTCCATTTGGAAACCGTCAGCACTTATGATGTACCCAAGGAAAGGAATACAGCTTTGATGGAAACTGCATTTCTCGATCTTTGCATAAAGATGGTTTTCTCTAAGCCGTTGTAATACCTGTTTCACATGCGAGATGTGCTCTGGAAGAGTCTTGGAAAAGATTAAAATGTCGTCCAAGTAGATGATCACAAAATGGTTGCTGAAATCATGAAAAATTTCATTCATGAAACGTTGAAAGACAGCAGGTGCGTTACACAAGCCAAATGGCATGACCAAATATTCAAAGTGTCCATTACGAGTGTTGAATGCTGTCTTCCACTCGTCCCCCTTCATTAATTCGAATCAGGTTATAAGCCCCTCGTAGGTCTAGCTTGGAGAATATAACAGCCCCCTTAAGTAGATCAAATAGTTCAAGAATGAGTGGCAAAGGGTAGGAGTCCTTTACGGTGATTTGATTTAACCCCCGATAGTCTATGCATGGTCGAAGGCCCCCATCTTTCTTTTCAACGAAGAAGAAACCTGCCCCTACTGGAGAAGAAGAGGGTCGGATAAAACCTCTTTCCAAGTTGTCTCTTACGTATTCCTCCATAGAGTTTTGTTCGGGCAGAGACAGGGGGTAGGTCTTTCCTTTGGGAAGAGGTGCTCCGGGAATCAATTTAATTGTACAGTCAAAAGGACGATGTGGGGGTAACACCTCTGCCTTTTGTTTGCAAAATACGTCTGCAAAGTCATGGTATTCACGAGGCAAGGTAGGTGGGATAGTCACAGGAGCCAACATGCAAGCAGAAAGTCTTTTGGGTTGAGACAAACAGCGAAGGCGACAGGACGATCCCCAGGAGGTTAGTTCTCCATTTTCCCAATCAAAAGAGGGGTTGTGAAGTTGTAACCATGGGTAACCAAGGATGATAGGCAGAAGCGGAGAATCAATAAGAGACAAGACAACTTCCTCTTTGTGGAGGAGGCCTACCTGCAGGGTGATTGTCGTAGTCTCGAATTTCACAATACCATCTCCCAAGGGCTGTCCATTCAGGGTGGTATTGTTCAGGGGTCTAGACTTAGGAACAAACGGGATGTTGTTCTTTCTTGCAAAAGTGTAGTCCAAGGATATACCCGCAGCTCCGGAATCCACAAAAGCCTCACAGAAAACAAGCTTAGAAGATAAATGGATAGTAGCCGGAACAGTAATCTTGGTCTTGGAGGATCTACCTGTAAGGTCTAAGCCAGCTCCTCCAACACTGGTTAGACCCTGCCTTTTACTGGACGGGAGGGGCAGACAGATACTAAATGTCCTTTTAGTCCGCAGTACAGGCATAGGCCCAATGAACGCCTCCTTTGTTTCTCTGACTCAGTTAGGTGGAGACGGCTCACCTCCATGGGTTCCACAGGTGTCTGCGGTTCAACAGAGGTTTCAGGTTCTGGCTGAGGTGGTGCTTGGAAGTTAGGGGCCAAACGGTAAACTGGCCTAGGAAACTTGCGGGTTCTAAGTCTCTCTTGGCACCTTTCATGGTACCGGACATCCAGACGAACACACAGCTCTATGAATTTCTCAAGGTCTTCTGGGAGATCTTTATAGACTAATTCGTCCTTGATGCGATCCGTAAGACCTTTTCGGAAGGCTGCACGTAATGCCCTTGAGTCCCAATTTGTTTCAGCAGCAAGGGTACGGAACTCAATAGCATACTGTGCCACAGATCTGGTGTCTTGTTGTATGTCCAAGAGGGAGTACTCAGCTGCAGAAACTCTACCTGGCTTGTCAAATACAATCTGGAGAGAGGCCAGAAATTTTTCAGCATCTTGGAGTACAGGATCGTTGCGTTCCAAATACGGAGAGACCCAGGCCAGGGCCTTCCCCTTTAACAAGGAAATTACAAAAGTCACTTTGGCAGACGAAGTGCTAAAAGTCGCAGGGTTGTTGCGGAAATGCAAACGGCAAACATTTAAAAAGCCTCTGCAGTCCTCAGTATCACCACCAAACTTGTCAGGCAAGGGAAGTTTTGGTGGTACAGAAGAGGCGGGTTGGACCGTAGCAGGAGTAGGATCCGGAGTCTGAACCGTTGCAGAGGAACCAGGCAAACAAGATTTGAGCATGGTGCAAAGTTCATCTAACTTGGCGTCCAGGGAAGAAAGATGCTGTTCATGAGCTCCGATCAATTGTCCCTGACGTGTAATCGCCTTAACAATCTCAGCAGGGTCCACTGCCATTGTGGCCCGTTTATTATGTAAGGTACCTGTAAAAGGTAGTGTCCGAAGTGGAAGTAGTGTGCTTGAGATCCAGGCAAAGCGTCGTCAGGCAAATAGTTCACAATCAAAATCCGGAGAAGAGTCAGGCAGGCTAAGGTCATTCACGATCTGGCGGCAAGGTACAAAATCAGCAGGCTGTAGAATAGTCGGGATATCAGGCAGGAGTTCAATACAAGGAAGATCACTGAAGTCAAAACACCCAGGGAAGAAATCCAAATAAACGGGCACTGAGTGATGTCCTCACTTCCTATTTAAAGGCTGTCCAGATTGAGAATTGTCCACAGCTGGCAGCAGGTGGAGCTAGAGAGTATGATGTAGTGTTGAACACAGTAAGGACATTCCCAAAGTCTAGATCTCTTCTGTAGCACAACAGGTAAGGCTATGGTTTAAGAGACCAGGAAGATCCCGGTTCGAATACAACCCGGGTCATGACACCTCTCCTGTCTAACGTTTCCAAATCCAAAATACCCCAGTGACATTCCCTAAATTTTTTTTATTAATCATTCCAATAACAGGGCATCTTAAGAGTCCTGTATTGTTATTTATCATCACTACCTCCCAGAGTTGGGAGTGGGCAATTGCCGTGCGCCCCCTCCTTTCATTCAATCCTTCCGCTTAGATAACTTCTCCCTCATTTTTGCTCGATCACATTTACTTTTATACATTAACCTCCCTTGGATGTGGTATCCCTTTCTGTCGCTCCCTCTCCAGCATGGAACCCTGATTCGCCCCTAACAATGATCAACATGGTAGGCGCAGAAAAGAACATTGAAAGTTGATAGAGCAGATATCCAATTGGATCATGGACATCACGGGGATGTGCGACATGGTGGAGCAGTATGTGTGCACGCGCCTACACGTACTGACTGATGGGTCTGCCCCCTTCAACTTCTGGGTCTCCAAATTGGGCATATGGTCTGAGCTTGCCCTTTACGCCTTGGAGGTGCTGGCCTGCCCTGCAGCCAGTGTATTGTCTGAGCGTTTGTTTAGCACGGCTGGAGGGGGTTATCACAGGTTATATTTCCCAATGTTTTGGGTTGTACCCTAATTTAAACACAAAATAAATAAAAATAAAACAAAAAAAAAACACTTCCACCTACACCGCCACATCCACCGCCTCGTCGATATGGACCTCGTCCTCCAAGATCAAGATTATTATTTTTTATTTTTACGTATTTTATGTAATTTTAAGTCATTTCCCTATCCACATTTGTTTGCAGAGCGCTTTCCATGCTCTTAACCACATTTTGCTGCCATTTGCAGCCCTCTAGCCCTTTCCATGACTTTTTTACAGCCATTTTAGTGCTCCAAAGTTTGGGTCCCCATTGACTTCAATGGGGTTCGGGGTCAAGTTCGGGTCCTGAACTCGAACTTTTTTGTGAAGTTCGGCCGAACCCATCGAACCCGAACAACCAGGTGTCTGCTCAACTCTAGTGATCGCCAATCACGATCATTCAGGATTTTTTTTCCCAGCACATTTCTTCCTCGAATACGATCATTCCCCAATATCCTTCCAGTTTTTAATAATGCATTGGACAGTTCTTATCCCAATTTTAGCAGTTTCTGCAATCTCCTTAGATGTTTTCTCTGCTTGATGCATGCCAATGATTTGACCCTTCTCAAACAGACTATCATCTTTTCCACGACCACGAGATGTGTCTTTCGACATGGTTGTTTAAGAAATGAGAAGCAACTCATTGCACCAGTTGAGGTTAAATAACTTGTTGCCAGCTGAAAGATAAATCACCCATGCAGTAATTATCCAATAGGACGCTCATAACTATTTGCTTAGTTAATTCCAGGTGGCGACTTTTTTTTTTGGACAGGCAGTGTATAAAGCTGGCATATGTTGCTGTAGAACAGATCGTGTCTCCAAAATATCTGTCTCTTGCTGGGTAGCCAAATAGAGTATAAGAATAGAGTTGCTAAGTTGGACCCATTGTTAGTATTGGGTCCGTGACCTCACTGCAGGGTGGCAGATCGTCACCTGCACACTAAAACACCATGGGTCCCAGTACTGGTTTATCTTGCAGTAGAAGCAGGCACCTACCGCTGGATCTGTCCTCATGGCCAGGTATCAACTGGTGCGCTATAGCGCATGCAGGCACATCTCTCCCATTCTCATGGGAGTGGCAAGCAGGCTCCTAATCACTGACCCCACCCAGAGGCAGAGATACTGGTATATAGGGCAGCTTCACTTACCATAAAGTGCCCAAACGTGGTTGTATACCTGGTAACTTCTGCTGAAGCCTGTCGTCTGCTACTTGGATTATCTGGACAATTTACCCTTGCATTACCTGACTACGATTCTGCCTATCATCTGTTACTTGGATTATCTGAACTATTGACCCCTGCATTACCTGACTACGAATCTGCCTGCCGTCTTCTGTAAGATCGCCTAGATTTCTAACCCTGCACTGCCTGACCACGAGTTCGCCTGACCCAGTTTACCATATTACTCTGAAATTTGTTTTGCCTTTATTGCAAGCAACTTTTGTATACCTTTTGCCAGTAAATATCATCTGTTCCTTTACTCTGCCTTTGTTGGACTCTGTAGTGTCGTGGCCAAAAGTTTTGAGAATTAGATAAATATTGGAAATCGGGAAAGTTGCTGCTTAAGTTTTTATAATAGCAATTTGCATATACTCCAGAATGTTATGAAGAGTGATCAGATGAATTGCATAGTCCTTCTTTGCCATGAAAATTAACTTAATCCCAAAAAAAACTTTCCACTGCATTTCATTGCTGTCATTAAAGGACCTGCTGAGATCATTTCAGTAATCATCTTGTTAACTCAGGTGAGAATGTTGACGAGCACAAGGCTGGAGATCATTATGTCAGGCTGATTGGGTTAAAATGGCAGACTTGACATGTTAAAAGGAGGGTGATGCTTGAAATCATTGTTCTTCCATTGTTAACCATGGTGACCTGCAAAGAAACGCGTGCAGCCATCATTGCGTTGCATAAAAATGGCTTCACAGGCAAGGATATTGTGGCTACTAAGATTGCACCTCAATCAACAATTTATAGGATCATCAAGAACTTCAAGGAAAGAGGTTCAATTCTTGTTAAGAAGGCTTCAGGGCGTCCAAGAAAGTCCAGCAAGCACCAGGATCGTCTCCTAAAGAGGATTCAGCTGCGGGATCGGAGTGCCACCAGTGCAGAGCTTGCTCAGGAATGGCAGCAGGCAGGTGTGAGCGCATCTGCACGCACAGTGAGGCGAAGACTTTTGGAAGATGGCCTGGTGTCAAGAAGGCCAGCAAAGAAGCCACTTCTCTCCAAAAAAAACATCAGGGACAGATTGATCTTCTGCAGAATGTATGGTGAATGGACTGCTGAGGACTGGGGCAAAGTCATATTCTCCGATGAAGCCTCTTTCCGATTGTTTGGGGCATCTGGAAAAAGGCTTGTCCGGAGAAGAAAAGGTGAGCGCTACCATCAGTCCTGTGTCATGCCAACAGTAAAGCATCCTGAGACCATTCATGTGTGGGGTTGCTTCTCATCCAAAGGAGTGGGCTCACTCACAATTTTGCCAAAAAACACAGCCATGAATAAAGAATGGTACCAAAACACCCTCCAACAGCAACTTCTTCCAACAATCCAACAACAGTTTGGTGAAGAACAATGCATTTTCCAGCACGATGGAGCACCGTGCCATAAGGCAAAAGTGATAACTAAGTGGCTCGGGGACCAAAACGTTGACATTTTGGGTCCATGGCCTGGAAACTCCCCAGATCTTAATCCCATTGAGAACTTGTGGTCAATCCTCAAGAGGCGGGTGGACAAACAAAAACCCACTAATTCTGACAAACTCCAAGAAGTGATTATGAAAGAATGGGTTGCTATCAGTCAGGAATTGGCCCAGAAGTTGATTGAGAGCATGCCCAGTCGAATTGCAGAGGTCCTGAAAAAGAAGGGCCAACACTGCAAATACTGACTCTTTGCATAAATGTCATGTAATTGTCGATAAAAGCCTTTGAAACGTATGAAGTGCATGTAATTATATTTCACTACTTCACAGAAACAACTGAAACAAAGATCTAAAAGCAGTTTAGCAGCAAACTTTGTGAAAACTAATATTTGTGTCTCTCAAAACTTTTGGCCATGATTGTACACAGTGCTGCAGTTAGCTGTGTTCTGGGTGACTTGTGCAAACACCAGGATCCTCACTCTGAGAGTCAGCAGTCAGCAATATTGGGCTAATTCCTAGTCCTAGTCAGCTGATCCAGAGGATCCACATCCTCTGGTTGTAACACACATGTGCCCAAGTCTTCATGAATTTATCATGAAATCTCTCTTTCCAACTAGCGAGTTCCTCTAGTCTGTGTATTTCAAAATCTTGACACATTTAGAGATCAATGGGGGTTATCGGTCAGGCACCACAACAAAAGATTGAGGAGTTTTGCAGAAGTAATAAGAAAGGTGCTTAAAAGGGCTTGAAGCCACATCACCACTAAAACCAGCCACTAGCTGCAGTAGAACATGTGACCATGCTCATGCTGTGCTGGATGTAAACGCTGTGGGGACCAGAACGTGGACACACCAGAGGCAGTGAGGAGGACCGGAATGGCAGGGAGCAAGTAAGTATGAATCCTCAGCTTAGTGAGGAAGGCTACAGGCGATTGTTAAAATTGTATTATTCCTGGAGAACCCTTCTAAGTCTCCCTTTATTGGGTGAAAAGTTGGAGCGGGGACCCAGAGTAAAATCAAACCTGGTAAGATAATAAAATTTGGAGTAAATGTTTTCTGTAACTCAGCTTCAATAAGTTTCCAGAATCTGGAACTCTTAAGGAACTCCCACCAAATAAGGAGGTAGCTGCCATTGCTTGCACCACATCTCCAGTACACTTTATCTTGGAGAATGCTTATTTGTTTTAGAAGCTCTGGAGTCCGATACCACATTGTCAGTACACATCTAGAAAATCCATGGAAGTGTTTAAGAATTCCTTTTTCAATTCCAATAAATAGGTCGATTCATATGCATGTAAAAAAATAAAGTACAGGGAAATTTTAGGGACTAAGAGAGGGATCTCTAAACAGGATGATTCCCCTATTGTCTTGCAATAGGGACAAAATCTTAGTACGGATAGATTTAAAGTTTCTAAGGTGTAGGAATGAGAGAGTGTTGGTGGGAGACTGGCAGTAATTCAGGTATTTTGTGGTCTTTGAAAATTTCCATTAGTGAGAAGCAACAGAGCTAAAGTCAGAAGTCAGGATGTGGCCCTATTAAACCAATTAGTTCCAGAAGGTGAGATATAGGCATCAGTGGGCTAAAACCTGTTATTGGTTTCATATGTTTAATAACCTGATGGAAGGAACGCAGGATGCCTCTAGTAGGAGGGTTTAAAGAGCGGACAAGGGATGTTTTTTAGGAATGAACTAAAGCCATGTTCTGTTAGTTGAGGACATTTGGTAATCAGAGATCACCATTCTCTAAAGAAAGCCACATATTTAACTGATTTGCATGGTAGTAAGTGAGAAGCTTGGTTAGACTAAAACCTCCAAAATTCAGTTTCAAGGGGAATCTTTTCTGTGCATAACTAGGGAAGACATTAGACGAGACACTTTATATCTGTGTGCATAATGTTTGTAAAGACTAGACTGTTAGATTGTTGCCTAGCCCACATTTAGTCTTTGAATTTAGTCCAGAACTTTGCTAAGTTGAACTAGGCTGAAAGTGCCTTTGTCTGTTTCCCTATGGATTCTAAGGTAGAGATTTGATCTACCGCTATAACCTCTATCCTAATAAAAGCATTTATGTGTTTTCCACACAACAGGGGATAAAACCTCTCCTGTCAGTTTCTATAGCCAAGGCATGGAGTTGGTTTTCTAAAAAGGTTTCATTCAGTTGACATGTTTTGGAAGATATGGAGGACACAGACATACATAATGAAACAGAGTGTGAGGGAGGCTGTGGACCGCCAGCTTAGATACCCAGTAAGAACTGTAACTGCTGCAACCAATGTAGCCATAACACTAGTTCCTGATTGAAGGGCATGGTACAAAATCTTCAAAACCTGTACATGCTTTTTTATACTACTTAGGTCATATACAGTTGCAAGAAAAAGTAGGTGAACCCTTTGGAATGATATGGATTTCTGCACAAATTGGTCACAAAATGTGATCTGATCTTCATCTAAGTCACAACAATAGACAATCACAGTCTGCTTAAACTAATAACACACAAAGAATTAAATATTACCATGTTTTTATTGAACACACCATGTAAACATTCACAGTGCAGGTGGAAAATGTATGTGAACCCCTAGACTAATGACATCGCCAAGAGCTAATTGGAGTGAGGTGTCAGCCAACTGGAGTCCAATCAATGAAATGAGATTGGAGGTTTTGGTTACAGCTGCCCTGCCCTATAAAAAACACACACCAGTTCTGGGTTTGCTTTTCACAAGAAGCATTGTCTGATGTGAATGATGCCTCGCACAAATGAGCTCTCAGAAGACCTACGATTAAGAATTGTTGACTTGCATAAAGCTGGAAAGGGTTATAAAAGTATCTCCAAAAGCCTTGCTGTTCATCAGTCCACGGTAAGACAAATTTTCTATAAATGGAGAAAGTTCAGCACTGCTGCTACTCTCCTTAGGAGTGGCCGTCCTGTAAAGATGACTGCAAGAGCACAGCGCAGACTGCTCAATGAGGTGAAGAAGAATCCTAGAGTGTCAGCTAAAGACTTACAAAAGTCTCTGGCATATGCTAACATCCCTGTTACCGAATCTACGATATATAAAACACTAAACAAGAATGGATTTCATGGGAGGATACCACAGAGGAAGCCACTGCTGTCCAAATAAAACATTGCTGCACATTTACACTTTGCACAAGAGCACCTGGATGTTCCACAGCAGTACTGGCAAAATATTCTGTGGACAGATGAAACCAAAGTTGAGTTGTTTGGAAGAAACACACAACACTATGTGTGGAGAAAAAGAGGCACAGCACACCAACATCAAAACCTCATCCTAAATGTGAAGTATGGTGGTGGGGGCATCATGGTTTGGGGCTGCTTTGCTGCGTCAGGGCCTGGATGGATTGCTATCATCGAAGGAAAAAGGAATTCCCAAGTTTATCAAGACATTTTTCAGGATAACTTAAGGCCATCTGTCCACCAGCTGAAGCTCAACAGAAGATGGGTGTGGCAACAGGACAACAACCCAAAGCATAGAAGTAAATCAACAACAGAATGGCTTAAACAGAAGAAAATACGCCTTCTGGAGTGGCCCAGTCAGAGTCCTGACCTCAACCCGATTGAGATGCTGTGGCATGACCTCAAGAAAGCGATTCACACCAGACATCCCAAGAATATTGCCGAACTGAAACAGTTCCGTAAAGAGGAATGGTCAAGAATTACTCCTGACCGTTGTGCACGTCTGATCTGCAACTACAGGAAACGTTTGGTTGAAGTTATTGCTGCCAAAGGAGGTTCAACCAGTTATTAAATCCAAGGGTTCACATACTTTTTCCACCTGCACTGTGAATGTTTACATAGTGCGTTCAATAAAAACATGGTAACATTTAATTCTTTGTGTGTTATTAGTTTAAGCAGACTGTGATTGTCTATTGTTGTGACTTAGATGAAGATCAGATCACATTTTATGACCAATTTGTGCAGAAATCCATATCATTCCATAGGGTTCACATACTTTTTCTTGCAACTGTATATTTGGACAGACATTTTTCTAATTGTTGTTCTGTACATTACCACAATGGATTTTGAACAAAACTATTCAGATGCAGCTGAAGTTCAGACTTTCAGCTTTAATTCAGTGGGTTGAACAAAATGATTGCATAAAAATGTGAGGAACTGATGCATTTTTTGAACTCAATCTCTTCATTTCAGGGGCTCGAAAGTTATTTGACAAATTAAATAATTGTAAAAAAAAAATTAAATTCTAATACTTGGTTGAAAACTCTTTGTTGGCAATGACTGCCTGAAGTCTTGAACTCATGGACATCACCAGACGCTGCATTTACTCCTTTTTAATGCTCTGCCAGGCCTTTACTGCAGCGGTTTTCAGTTGCTGTTTGTTTGTGGGCCTTTCTGTCTGAAGTTTAGTCTTTAACAAGTGAAATGCATGCTCTGTTGGGTTCAGATCAGGTGACTGACTTGGCCATTCAAGAATATTCCACTTCTTTGCTTTAATAAACTCCTGGGTTGCTTTGGCTTTATGTTTTGGGTCATTGTCCATCTGTTTTATGAAATGCCGACCAATCAGTTTGGCTGCACTTGGCTGGATTTGAGCATACAGTATGTCTCTGAAAACCCCAGAATTCATCCGGCTGCTACTGTCCTGTGTCACATCATCAATAAACACTAGGAACCCAGTGCCACTGGCAGCCATGCATGCCCAAGCCATCACACTGCCTCCACCGTGTTTTACAGATGATGTGGTATGCTTTGGATCATGAGCTATACCATGCATTCGCCATACTTTTTTATTTCCATCATTCTGGTAGAGGTTGTTCTTGGTTTCATCTGTCCAAAGAATGTTCTTCCAGAAGTGTGCTGTTTTTTTAAGATGTTTTTAGCAAAGTCCAATCTAGCCTTCTTATTCTTGAGGCTTATGAGTGGCTTGCACCGTGCAGTGAACCCTCTGTATTTACTTTCCTGCAGTCTTTTCTTTATGGTAGATTTGCATATTCATACGCCTATATCCTGGAGAGTGTTGTTCACTTGGTTGGCTGTTGTGAAGGGGTTTCTCTTCACCATGGTAATTATTCTGCGATCATCCACCACTGTTGTCTTCGTGGGCGTCCAGGTCTTTTTGCATTGTTCAGATCACCAGTGCGTTCTTTCTTTGTGAGGATGTACCAAACTGTAGATTTTGCCACTCCTAATAGTGTAGCAATTTCTCGGATAGGTTTTTTCTGTTTTTGCAGATGACGGATGGCTTGTTTCACCTGCATGGAGAGCTCCTTTGAACACATGTTTACTTCTCAGCAAAATCTTCAAAATGCAAGCACCACACCTCAAATCAACTCCAGGCCTTTTGTGTGCTTAATTGAGAATGAAATAATGAAGGATTTGCCCACACCTGCCCATGAAACAGCCTTTGAGTCAGTTGTCCAATTACTTTTGGTCCCTTTAAAAACAGGGTGCCACATGTAAAGGAGCTGAAACTCCTGAACCCTTTGTCCAATTTTAATGAGGATACCCTCAAATGAAAGCTAAAAGTTTGGACTTTATGTCCATGTCCATTATATAACTTTAACTTGAATATGTTTTAGTAAACGGGTAATAAAAATAAAAAAAAATTTGTGTCAGTGTTCAAATATATATTGACCTAACTGTATTTTTCTGTCAGAACCTGGAGATTTATTTTGTGTTTTTTGATGGCCAGTAATATTTCAGCAAAGCTAAATGGTGTGTTCTGTTTTTCCAAGTATGATTCTGGTATCTTTGGAATAGTAGGTTTAAACAGGTACTGTATTTTGCATAAATCAACAGTATATTCACATATAAGAAATTGTGTTGCATATCTTATTGAAGACACTTCTTCTCCCTCTGACTTGTGCTCTAATCATTCATTCGCAATTTAATAGTAAAATCCATTTTAAGAGACTAGAGTATCATCTCACTGAGGGATCAGGTTACATATTGCCTATAGAAGTCTATTAAGGGAAGAGGAGTAGGAGTAAGTTGCCACAGGAAAACAAAGACACATAGGTGCTGCTGCTGGCTAGTATGTTTTCTATCTCACCCCAATGCTGGATTTACAGCTACAATACTCATTACTGGTGTACAATGTCCTTCATATTGATGATGCTTCTGATGGTGCCCTACAGAAAGATAGGCGAGTTTAATTTCCTCTCGTTTCTGAGATCAGTTTATTGGAGACATCATAGCGGCTAATCTCAACCTACTAGCTCAGGGGAAACTGACAATTAAAGATGGAGAATTCATAAGTATATACCTGTGTAAAATATAGAATACAAGTCAGTTGTATTTTGTTTAGGATCCTGTTGTAAATGACATGTTGAGGATTGAGGGTTTTCTCGCCATTTAGAGTAGATTATATTGGCTCGAATTTTACCTGCATTGTTACAGTGCAATAAAAAAGCATTGTTTTCATATTTGTGTTTTAACGCTTGTTAAATTGGTGCTTATGTAGTCTTTTTTTGTTCTCGAGGAGTAATTGCTTTTATTTATGACCTCAAGATCTTTAATATGGTTGATTAATTCTTTAATTGTCTCTTTTTTTCTTTCTTTTGCAGTCATTAATAAAGTGGGCTCTCAGGACTACTTTATGTGCATACCATATAGTAAATATAGAGGTGTGTACTGGATTGTTAATTTAAAATATTCCTCAACACTGGAAGTAATTTATTTACAGCGGTTTTTATTGTTAAGAAAAACAACCTGTATAAAGTGGTTAGCACTGGTACCTTGCAGCACGGCGGTCTTGGGTTTGAATCCGACTTAAAGGTAAATTCACATAAAACCTTAAAAATGCCCCTTAAAAACGACAAAACTTCAAAAAAAAAAAAGCGCCAAAAGGTGGCCAAACCCTTTATTTAGCTTTAGAGCCGCGCCTGTAGACATGTAGGGGATATTTATTATTCCTACCACACCAGATTTTTGGCGTAAAAAGTCACAAAAATGGGTTTCGCAAATTTTTAAATACCACTGGGACTTTATTTATTTGTGCCACAAAGTGACATGAAAATAAATGTAATAAATTTTTTTGCGGACCGTATGCGGAACCATTCATTTCAATGGGTCTGAAAAAAAAAATGGAAGTTACTCTATGTGCATTGTTTCCATGTCTATTCCGCAAAAGGATAGAACATGTCCTATTATTGTCCACATTACAGACAAGGATAGGACTGTTCTATTAGGGACCAAATGTTCCATTCCGCAAAATGCTGAATACACACGGATGTCATCCATATTTTTTCCAGATCAGTGTTTTGCAGACTGCAAAATACATATGGTCCTGTGCATGAGCCCTAAATCAGGGCCATAGTTCATCAGGGTAAAAACCTAGAAAGTAGTACAGGAGCAGCCATCCTACCTAGTCTCTACCTAGTCACTTTTAAGTCATAAGCATTCCAAAATGGTTTCAATAAAACTAAAGATTGCCCTGCAGAAAATAACCCTCACACAGCTCTGTAGATGTAACCATAAAAAGGTATAGGGATCAGAATATGGCAGTGCAAAGACAAAATCAATTATTCCACAAAAAAACTATCCCTCATACTCTCCTGAGGACAGGTCGTCAATATAGGAAACCAGAAGATCCCTTAAACATTCAAAGTTTATAGTTTAAATACCAAGGGTTAAATAAATAGATTTTTTTGTGGGATTAATTTATTGTAATAGCCGAAATAGGGGTCCTTTTCTGAGCTCAAAATGCATAAGCGTCATCCTGTATGCATTGTATACTAAGCGAACTCCTGGAAAGACAACCTGCTGGAAGTTTTGTGTAAAGTTTGTAAGTTTATGGGAGTCATTTACAAAGTGAAGTACTCACATGGAAGTTTTTGCACCATGTTCGCCACTTTTGAACATGGTGGGAACTGGACAGGGGCTGGAACCTGGATCCTGTCAAATTTTATAACATTGACGCCTGTTTCCAGGCGTAAATGTTGGTGGAAAACTACTCTACTTAGGGTGTGGAATGTTTTTTTCTTTCCAGGCACATGACTGCCGTAGATGTACTTAATTTATGACGAGTCGCGTGCCGCATCATAAATTAGTCAAATCTTACAGCAGGGGGATATTTAAGACCATCGTAAAAAGCTTGTCTAATTCAATTACTTATGTCTCAGGTTCACTGTTCCACTCCTTGAACCAAGGTGTAACTCCAGCAGGAGCTGGTAATAGGTGTGTTCTTGGTAATTGGTGCTTGACCTGCTAGCCCCTTTTCTGGGGGCCATTGAGAGCTATTGAGAGTCTGTAATGCATGACTGGAGGAGAATCCTGAAGAGTAAGCAGAACATGCATGTGCAGAGCTTCTGTGCTCTGCACCTGTCAAATTGGCACCATCTTGGATTTGGTCCAGCGAGTAGTGAATAGAATATTGGGGTGCGACCACATGTTCATGCTTTTTATGCAGTTTTTGAAGCCAAAACTAGGAGTAGATTCAAATACACTTTTAAGATATCTGCCCTTTATACTTTCTGTCATTTTATGATCCACTCCTGATTTTGGTTTAAAAACTGCATCAAAATACCTGAATGTGTGGCAGCACCCTTATGTGCCTTCACATACAGCGGATTTTGTTACAGAGTTGCTGTTAAATTCATTTGAATGAGATGGAAAGCACGTGGATTTCTGCAAGCTCCATTCAGGGGAATTGAACTGAATTTTAGTTGCGGAAAATTCTGCAACAAAATCATCAGCATGCGAAGGCACCCTTAGGCCCCATGCACACGATATATATATATATATATATATATATATATATATTATAGCATGTCCTATTCTTGTCCGTTTTGCGGACAAGAATAGGCATTTCTACAATGGGCCGCCCGTTCCGTTCCACAAATTGCGGAAGGCACACGGGCGGCTTCTGTTTTTTGCGGGTTCCGTGGACCGCAAAAAACTGAACGGTTGTGTGCATGAGGCCTAAATCATGCTCTGCAATGACACTGGTGGCCAAGATATTTCAATTAACTGCTTTATGGGCCTCATGGCTAGTCGTTAATGAAGATCTGTTGTACTGTGTGCACCAGCCAGTGGCTTGGTATCTACATTGTTTCTGAATCTAAACTGTACCCTGATTTTGTGTTTGAATCATGTTTTCTGCCTCAAACCATTTGGCAAAGCTAGCTCCCATTTCCAGTTTCCAGAGCATACACACTTCTTATCAGAGCCAGACACCATGGTGGTTAGCACTGGCGCCTTGCAGCTCTGGAGTCTTAGGTTTGAATCTGACCAAGAACTGAGAGAAGTTTGTGTGGTACAGACGTAAAAGCACACAATGAGCTGCGCAAGCTGCATAGTGGCTGTTTCCATAGTGACTGCATAGTGGCTGTTTCCATAGTGACTGCAAAGTGGCTGTTTCCACAGCAAACAAAGAAAATACAAAATGAGGACATGGAATGGAAAGGATTGAAGATCTCCCTAATGGTGCATCATAGAAAAAAAATTGTATTTGAAGACATGCATAACTTGACATTATGTAATAACTGAATGGTGAGTGCTTAGATGCAAATATCCCCTTTTACCCCAACCTGTGTATGTATATATAAATCTACTTTAGCATTCCCTGAATAACTGTAGCTGCCTTGTGCATGAATAACATACTCAACTTTGCTGAATCTAACTTCAGAACTCTTTAACCTTTCTGTGGACTAGAGCTTGTTTTATTAAAGACTTGGGGGACAGCCTAAGACCTTTTCATGGCCACCGGCCGGGTACATAACAATCTGATGCTCTCAGCATTAGGGTCCATTCACACATCCGTGTGTGTTTTGCGGATCCACGGATCCGTAAAACACGGACAGCGGCAATGTGCGTTCTGCATTTTGCGGACCGCACATTGCCGGCACTAAGAGAATATGCCTATTCTTGTCCGCTATTGCGGACAAGAATAGGACATGTTCTATTTTTTTCAGGATCGGAATTGCGGACCCGGAAGTGCGGGTCCGCAAGTCGTGCGGCCCCATAGAAATGTATGGGTCCACAATTCCGTTCCGCAAAATGCGGAATGGAATTGCGGATGTGTGAATGGAGCCACAATTAATGCCAGCAGCTGCTTTTCAGAATTCAACTGTATCGCCATCCTTAGGATGGCGATACAGTTGAATACTGTGGTGAGGATGTTAGTACTTTATTCTGCACTGTAGTATCTGCACTGTAGGACCATATTTTGTTCTGCGCTATGGTATTGCTGACCTCTCCTACTTCTGTTGGCCCTTCCTACCTGTGTTGCCCTGTCTTCTGTACATTTTTATTCCTCTACAAAATGTAGCCAGTTTTAGGTTTTTCCAGGGCCACCTTAGGTTGTCAGTCTGCCTCTGCTTTTGAAGCAAAAAAATTAAATAAATGGTAGGGCTATAGCCTAGTGTTAATCTTATTACCTTCCATACCCAATACAATGGCTTGAGGTTGAATCCCTAGCAGAGACATGTGAAATAATGATTTAATAATGATTTAAGAAGCCTATAGAGGATTGTCAGAACACTAACTACGGTGTACCATCCCAACCATACCAAAAGGAGCGCTCTGAAGAGGCATTGAAAAGATCGTGATCACGTGACCGCCCGCGTCACACTCCAACCACGCCCCCGGCGTCCTAGGCAACACGAGGTACGCTGATGACTTCTCCAAACCGTGCTGGACTACGCAAACTCTCCCAGGAACAGCCGACCGTCATTGGAGGATCGGGTACAACAACGCCGGTTGGTGGGTAAGTGATCTCTGTAGCCAAAGACAGTGCGGGACGCCGCACTGAGGCACAGAGCATCTCTTCTTCCCACAGCATTGCATAATAATACAGCCATTTGTACTGTATGTATACCGTTACTTACATCTTGAAGTCTAGACTTAAAGAGGACCATTTCTTGCTCAATACAAGACTATCAACGCATACCTCCATTTGATTTATGAAAGACTATTCCACAAACAGAAGTATTATCATAAAAGGCGCATCATTCATCTTCTACCTAGTGGCTACTACCCATTTTTTTTTTTCCCTTTATTAATTTTTTCCTTATTAATTTTTTTGATATTTTATTATCTTCACTCTAAAGGACATTTTCATAGACGCTTATCATTGACCCCATTTATCTTATATTTTACCCAGTGGCGTAGCGTGGGTAGCCAGCACCCGGGGCAAGCCAAGTATTGCGCCGCCCCCCACCCCACCCCCCAACCTGTGACCACGCCCCCCCTTTTTTTTTTTTCTTTTTTTTTTTAACAAATAATGTAGTAGATGTCACCTGCAGTCCTATGTAACACCACAGAAAACACAGTGATAGCTCTCTGAGTACAGATAATGTAGTAGATGTCACCTGCAGTCCTATGTAACACAACAGATAACACAGTGATAGCTCTCTGAGTACAGATAATGTAGTAGATGGGTGTGAGGACCCAGAATTCAGAACACACACAGTGCGACCTGAAGTCTGGGGCCAGGCTGAGGCAGTGTGGGACAAATTCTATATACCCCCTCCCCCCCCACCCTACCGTGAAACAGATATTTGGATGGACATTACATACATTGCTATGAAATATACAGGAGAATACAGCACCATACCTGTTACATCCAGTGACATCTCCTGTCATGTAGACTTTCCTCAACGTCCTCATTCGGAGATAGGACCATCATGACACCTTCTTTCAGCCGCGTCTCGTCTCTGCAAAGTTTCGCAGAAAATGTTTTAGATTCCTCACTTTACTATCATCCTCAGATAACAGACCTCCCTTTCCCCTGTAGTGCCTATAAGTATAATGCTCTCTGTATAATTATAATATATAATGGCCCCCTCTGTATTATTATTATTATTATAATGACCACCTCTGTAGTATTATAGCAATAATTATGGCCCCCTTCAGCCCCTCCAGCATACAGTCCCGTGTAAGATACAACACTCCCCCTGCCTTTAGTCCTTCTTGCAAACAGTCCCATGTAAAATACATCAATCTCCCTTCAGCTCCTCCAGCATACAGTCCCATGTAAGATACAACCCCCAGAGGATGCCATCTACCCATCTCTCCTGTCCATATACCAGGCCTACCAGTATTACCCCTTCAAATACCGCCTAGTCACCCCACACCTAACAGTCTGAGTCACTTGTCTCCCTGAGTGTTAGGTGGGGTGACCAGGCGGGCAGGTGGTATATCAAGGGCTAATGCTGGTAGACCTGGTATATGGACAGCAGAGATGGGCAGATGGCATCCTCTGGGCTTTACTGTCTCTCTGGTCATCCTTCACCAGCACCCTGACTGCCACGGTCCTGCTTGGCCTGGCTCTCATGGCACTTCACTGCCTGGTGCTCAGCTATCAGCGCTGAGTGACTCAGTCAATGTTGCAGTGTGACTGAGTCACTCAGCGCTAATAGCCAAGCACGAGGCAGTGAAGTGCCATAAGAGCCAGGCAGGCCAAGCAGGTGGCAGTCAGGGTGCTGGTGAAGGGTGACCAGAGACAGTACTGACTCTAGGATGCCATCTTCCGCACATCTCTGCTGTCCATACCAGCCCAGCCCCAGCGTAGGCCTGGTATAGAGATGGGCAGATGGCATCCCAGAGGCAGTACTGTCTCAGTGCCTCTCTACAGTTATCCTGCCACATCAGAACCATGAATGACAGACTGCCACGCCACCTATTTGGCCTGGCAGAGATCTGGCACTTCACTCATTGATTTATTACCATTATTATTGCATGCTCAGTCTGGCTCAGACAGTGGTGCACACTGTAAACCCACCAGCTGAGTCACCATCCCCCCACACACAGACTCAGGGACAGGGAGGGAGGTCATCATTGTGACATCTGATATGGCCACCCAACTTAATCACTACTAGTGCCACTAACTCCCTTTCTACCTCTGCTCTGTAGTAGTCTCAGTCTGGACTGGACTCTGTCACTCTGGACTCTTCTAGGGCGGCTCTCTGGCTCAGGGCTCACTCAGACTCAGGGCCTGGTCAGTGACTACTGGACTCAGTCTTCTGCCGCAGCGCCGCCTCCTGCTCCTGGCAATCTTCTGCTGGCTCTCGTGCTCCGCACTGTGTTTCCCGCCGGGAAAGTGGGCGGAGCCGGAGGGAGCCAGGCCAGCGGCCAGCCTAATGATTGCCACTAGGAGCAGGAGGCGGCGCCAACCATGTATGTTAATTAGTCTAGTTGTTAACAGTTAACTATAACCAACACAGTAGTGCGCACTGCGCCCGCCGCGACCGCACAAATGAATCATCAGGGCCGGGCGGGCGCACGCACTAAACAGCTCTCTGCCTCAGACTCTCACTCTGGCCATTGCGCGTCCTGAAAAAAAGTACAATATAAACTTTCAGCCGGCGCCGGAGCGCCCCCCTGCAGTTTGGCGCCCGGGGCAACGGCCCCCCTGGCCCCCCCCACGCTACGCCCCTGATTTTACCATTGATCTGATATACCTTTGATTCGCAACTAATGCGAATTTCCTAAAATGGCGGCTACACGTGTGAGTACTGAGGACATGGGGCAAGGAACTCTGGGAAGGCAGGATCACCCAGATTGACATTCCTGCATGCAGCCAATCAGCAGCCATCCCTGTGATGTCACAGCCCTATAAATACGGCAGCCATTTCCTTTGTTCATTTTTTCCTTATAAATTTTTTCTATATTTTATTATCTTCACTCTAATGGACATTTTCATAGACTCTTACCATTGACCCAATTTATCTTATATTTTACCATTGATCTGATATACCTTTGATTCGCAACTAATGCGAATTTCCTAAAATGGCGACTACACGTGTGAGTACTGAGGACATGGGGCAAGGAACTCTGGGAAGGCAGGATCACCCAGATTGACATTCTTGCATGCAGCCAATCAACAGCCATCCCTGTGATGTCACAGCCCTATAAATACGGCAGCCATTTTAGATTCTGCCATTTTCCAGCGTTTAGAGTGCAGTGACAGACGTGGAAAAACCTCATTGTGGATAAAAAAATTAAAAAACGATTTATAAGTGCAGGGAAAGGATAGGGAGGAAAATTTCACAGCATCTTAGTGCAGGGAGAGACGCCAGAAGGCGCTAGGGACATTGATAGGAAAGCGATTTACAAGTGCAAGGAAAGATTATTTGGGGATACAAATAGCCATTAGACAGTTCTGTCATTCCAGCTTTTTGTTATTGGGCTGCAAGTGCTATGTTGAAAAGCCTTTAGTGGCTTATATCTTAGTATCTTTAGTATCTTATATCAGTAATACAAGAAAAATATTTACGCATTTCCCTTCTGCAGTTATTTCTGGTGAAAGCGTATAGAGGCGTATTTCAGTAAAAAAACCTAAAAAATATACGCACTGCACTGTTGCAGTTATTTCTGGTGAAAGCGTATAGGGGCATATTTCAGTACTACAAAAAAATGTATACGCACTTCACTCTAAGATTTTTATGGTCAAAGCATATAGGGTCGTATTCTAGTACAACAAGAAAAATATATTCTCAGTGCATTTCTGCAGTTAATTCTGGTGAAAGCGTATAGTGGCCTATTTCAGTCCAACAAGAAAAATATATTCTCAGTTCACTTCTGCAGTTATTTCAGTTGAAAGCGTATAGGGATGTATTACATAAAAAAAAGAAAAAAATATACGCACTGCACTGTTGCAGTTTTTTCTGGTCAAAGCATATAGGAGCATATTTTAGTACTACAAGAAAAATATATTCTCAGTGCATTTCTGCAGTTAATTCTGGTGAAAGCGTATAGTGGCCTATTTCAGTCCAACAAGAAAAATATATGCTCAGTTCACTTCTGCAGTTATTTCTGTTGAAAGAGTATAGGGGCGTATTACAGTAAAAAAAGAAAAATATATACGCATTTCACTGGTGCACCTATTTGTGGCAAAAGTGTTCAGTGGCCTATTTCCGTACAGAATGAAAAATATATACGCACTTCACTGGTGCATTTATTTCTGCTGAAAGCCTTTACTGGCCTAATTCAGTACAAAAAGAAAAATATATGCTCAGTTCACGTCGGCGGTTATATGTGTTTAAAGCATGGCTGGAAGTCAGCAGAGTATCAGCAGTGGGACGTCAGGAGCCAAACATGCCGGGGGTAGAGCACCTGCTTCGCAGCAGCCTACCTACCTGGGAAGTAGTGGTGCAGGGGTTCACGGAAGTAGCTGCGGTAGCAGTCATTCAGTGTGGCGTTTATATGTGTTATTTTGTATTTCAGTACAAAAAGAAAAATACATTCTCAGTTCATGTCAGCGGTTGATATATGTGTTGAAAGCGTTTTGTGGCCTATTTCAGTACAAACAGAAAAATGCATTCTCAGTTCACGTCGGCGGCGGTTATATGTGTTGAAGGCGTTTAGTGGCCTACTTCAGTGCAAAAATAAAAATATATTCTCAGTTCATGTCGGCGGCGGTTATATGTGTTGAAAGCGTTTAGTGGCCTATTTCAGTACAAACAGAAAAATACATTCTCAGTTCACATTGGCGGTTATATGTGTTGAAAGCATGGCTGGGATTCAGCAGGGTGGCAGCAGTGGGAGGTCGGGAGCCAAACGTGCCCGGGGTAGAGCACCTGCTTCGCAGTGGTGCAGGGGTTCACGGAAGCAACGGCGGTAGCAGTCAGTCAGCGGTTATATGTGGTAAAATCTTTATTGAAGTATTTAGGTCGAAAAACGAAATTTATTCAGTGGTCAGTGCTGCAGTTATATGTGGTAAAATCTCCATGATAAATCTGCAGCGTGGGGGCCCCGTGTGGCTTCTACACACTTTCAAAATAATCCTTCAGTGGAGCGAATAGATGCCGGATGACCAGGAAGCTCCATGACCTCCCCAGGAGCTGCTGTCGGGAGCAGCGGTTCATTTCTGAGACGTCCGTATAGTGCTGGAGGAATCCGAAGACCCTTTCCATCTCCGTGCTCCGTTATATGTGGTAAAATCTTTATTGAAGTATTTTGGTGGAAAAATTAATTTTAATTAGCGTTCAGCGCTGCACTTATATGTGGTAAAATCTTTTGTGAATTATTTTGATTGAAAAACAAATTTCATTCAGCGTTGAGCGCTGCAGTTATATGTGGTAAAATCTTTTGTGACTTATTTTGGTTGAAATTTTTTTTTATTTGAACACCCTGCGATTTTGCAAGTTCTCCCACTTAGAAATCATGGAGGAATCTGAAATTCACATTGTAGATGCATTCCCACTCTGAGAGACAGAGTAAAATAAAATAAAAATCTGGAAATCACATTGTATGATTTTTAAAGAATTTATTTGTCTTGCACTGCTGAACATAAGTATTTGAACACCTGAGAAAATCTGTGTTAATATTTGGTACAGAAGCCTTTGCTTGCAATTACAGAGGTCAAACGTGTCCTGTAGTTCTTGACCAGGTTTGCACACACTGCAACAGGGATTTTTGGCCCACTCCTCCACACAGATCTCCTTTAGATCTGTCAGGTTTCAGGGCTGTCGCTGAGCAACAGGGAGTTTCAGCTCCCTCCAAAGATGTTCTATTGGATTTAGGTCTGGAGACTGGGCCACTCCAGAACCTTGATATGCTTCTTACGGAGCCACTCCTTGGTTATCCTGGCTGTGTGCTTCTGGTCATTGCCATGTTGGAAGACCCAGCTACGACCCATCTTCAATGCTCTGACTGAGGGAAGGAGGTTGTTGCTCAAAATCTCACAATAAATGGCCCCATTCATCCTCTCCTTAATACAGTGCAGTCGTCCTGTCCCCTTCGCAGAAAAGCACCCCCAAAGCATGATGTTACCACCCCTATGCTTCACAGTAGGGATGGTGTTCTTAGGATGCAACGCATCGTTCTTTTTCCTCCAAAAACGACGAGTGAAGTTTAGGCCAAAAAGTTCTACTTAGGTCTCATCTGACCACATGACTTTATCCCATGCCTCCTCTGGATCATCCAGATGGTCTTTGGCAAACTTCAGATGGGTCTGGACATGTGATGACTTGAGCATGGGAACCTTCCGTGCAATGCATGATTTGAAACCATGATGGCGTAGTGTTCTACCGACAGTGCCCTTTGAAACTGTGGTCCCAGCTCTCTTCATGTCATTGACCAGCTCCTCCCTTGTAGTTCTGGGCCAATTCCTCACTAGTGTTGAGTGGGAGGTGCCATATTCGATTTCGCGAATATTCGCTTGAATATTCGTCTTATATTCGTTGAAATCAAATATTCGTCATTTTTGTATTTATCGCGATTAATATGCGATTTAATAATTCACATATTGCAATTTTTAAGCTTAGAATTCAAAGTTATAAATTATAACTTCTAATTGCCTTATAACTTAATAATAAGGCAACTTTCCTATTCTTTAATCTTGGAGATCTAGATTTAACATGAATATTTGAGCTATATTCTATGTCTTTATATTAATAAAAGAATCAAGATAGCGAAGTATTCTTTATTCTACATCAACGAAGATAGCAAAGTATTCTACATCAACAAAGATAGCGAAGTATTCTACATCTTCCTCAGTTTAAGTTATTATCACATTAAGCGATAATGACAACTATGTAATTATCAAGTAAGGCGATTTATCTCCCCATGTTTTAATGCTCCACTAAAGTTAGCATAACACCGTATTAAAGTTACTATCGCAATAAGCGATAATGACAACTACGTAAATTTATCTCCCTATGTTTTAATGCTCCACAAAAGTTAGCATCAAAGCGAAGATAACAAAATATTCTCCATCTTCGTTTTAGCTCCATATTCGTCAACTTCGCTAATTCTAGCAATCAAAAAGGAAAGTTGACTAGAGACAGCTAAGTTTTTAATTCGCTATGCGATAATATTACTTTTCTTTTTTTTTTAAATAAATAATTATAATACTTGATAATTATTATAATTATTCTATTTATTTAAAAAAAGCAAAGTAATATAATTGCATAGCGAATTAAACACAGCTGTCTCTATAGTCAACTATCCTATTGCTAGAATTAGCGAAGTTGACAAATATGGAGCTAAAACGAAGATGGAGAATATTTCGTTATCTTCGTTTTGAGGAATATGACGAATACATTCGTCATATTCGTCATCTTTGCTAATTCTACCAAGCCAACCATAGTAAACCAGGTCTAAGTTGAAATTGCAATGCGATTACTTCAAGTTATATTAAATCGCATTGCGATTTCTACTTAATTCTCACATCCGACAGTACATTCTAGTATGGAGGCGTTCCCATGGTGATGGGGACGCTCCATGAGCACGGAAGTCGGCAGAAGCAGCAACGGGCACTGACTGGAGCATCCAGGAAGCCAGGAATCCTCAGGACAGGTAAGAACTACTTTTGGAATGTGGGAAAAAAAAATATATAACAATAAAAAAAAAACAGAATATTCGAAATAGCGAATTTATAGTGCTATATTTGAAATATTCACGAATTAGCGAAGTGCCGATATTCTCAAAAAAAATTTGCTATTCGATTATTTGCGCTCAACACTATTCCTCACCTTTCTTATGATCAGTGATACCCCACGAGGTGAGATCTTGCATGAAGCCCCAGTCCGAGGGAGACTGACAGTCGTCTTTGGCCTCTTCCAATTGCTACAACAGTTGATCTATTTTCACCAAGCTGTTCAGCAATTGCCCCGTAGCACTTTCCAGCCTTCTGGAGGTCCACAATTTTGTCTCTGGTGTCTTTTGACAGCTCTTTGGTCTTGCCCATGGTAGTAGTTGGCGTCTGACTGACTGTAGGGTGGACAGGTGTCTTTAAAGAGCTCAGACAAGTGCTACTAAGTTAGATTAATGAGTGGAGTAGAGGTGGACTTTTTAAAAGGCACAGTAACAGGTCTTTGAGAGCCAGTATTCTTGCTGTTTCTCAGGTGTTCAAATACTTTATGTTCAGCAGTGCAAGACAAATACATTTTTTAAAAATCATACAATGTGATTTCCTGTTTTTTTTTTTTTTTTTTTCTGTCTCTCAGAGTGGGAATGCACTTACAATGTGAATTTCAGACCCCTCCATGATTACCAAGTGGGAGAACTTGCAAAATCGCAGAGTGTTCAAATACTTCTGTTCCTCACTGTATATGCGGTCAAATCTTTTGTGAATTTTTTCGGTGGAAAAACAATTTTCATTCAGCGTTCAGTGCAGCAGTTATATGTGGTATAATCTTTTGTGACTTATTTTGGTGGAAAAAAAAAATTGTATTCAGCGTTCAGCGCTGCACTTATATGCGGTCAAATCTTTTGTGAATAATTTCGGTGGAAAAAGAAATTGTATTCAGCGTTCAGCGCTGCAGTTATATGTGGTAAAATCTTTTGTGACTTATTTCAGGGGAAAAAAAAATTGTATTCAGTACAGGCCCCAAAAATTAGGCAATAGGCATTCACCTGACAACAAAGAACTTTGGATTCTGTGGCTGGAGATACATTAGGCGGTCACAGAAGAAAAATGTAACTGTCGGCCAGTACAGGCCCCAAAAATTAGGCATTCATCTGACATAAAAGGCCTTTTATTCCGCTGTATATACATAAGACAAGGACCATTCTTTGTTCTGCGTGGTGGCGGATATGTGTGGGCTGGCATGAGGAAATTCAATTACACGTGGTCATCACAGGTGTTGAATTCCTCCGAGATCCATGCCTCATTCATTTAAAAAAATGTGAGGTAGTCCACACTGTCGTGAGCTAGGCGAGTGCGGTTATCGGTCATGATCCCCCATGCTGCGCTGAACGTCCTGTCGGACAGGACACTCGACGAGTGGCAAGCCAAGAGTTCCATGGCAAATTGTGCCAGCTCTGGCCACAGGTCAAGCCTGCACACCCTGTAGTCAAGGGGTTCCTTGCTTCTCAGAGCATCCACATTGGCTGTTAACCTGATGTAGTTGGACACCTGTCGGTCTAGGCGTTCCCTGAGGCTGGATCCCGAGGGCGGCTGTTGATGGGTTGGTTGCAAGAATGATCTCATATCCGAAGTGACCAACACATCTTCAAACCGCCCTCTTTTTACAGGCGCAATGGGATTGGTACCAACACCTGTTTCGCTGTGGGTGGAAATTCCTCTGCATATCTGGCAGCAAGGCCTGGAAATGCTGCATTCTGACAGCCCTCTGTGATGCTGGTAACATGTCCGCCATTTTATGTTTGTACCGGGGGTCTAGGTACGTTGCTACCCAGTACAGTTCCTTGACCTTTATGCTTTTTATACAGAGGTCCCTCTTCAAACACTGGAGCATGAAGGCCCCCATTTGCACTAAATTGGAAGCGGTGGAGTGCCTTGGCTCCTGCTCATCACCCTGGCTCCTGCTCATCGCCCAGGAGAATGTCGTCCTTAGTCTCCTCTCCCCAGCCACGGACAACACCAGGGATCCCCGAAAAGTTTAAAGCCTGCTTTTCTTGCTCCTCCTCCTCCTCCCCCCAGCCACCATCCTCCTCTGACTCCTCTTCAGACTACTGCTGAGACTTGTCTCAGATGGAGTAGCCATCCCTGGGAATTCATTCAGCATTGCAACTTCCTCATCTTCCAGCTCCTGCTCCTAGACGGCTTGATCAATGACACGACGCAACACACGCTCGAGAAAGAAAGCGTAAGGTACGATGTCACTGATGGCACCCTGGCTGCAACTGACCAGTTTGGTAATCTCATCAAATGGCTGCAGAAGTCTGCATGCTTCGCGCATGAACAGCCACTGGCGCAGGGAAAAGAAAGCAAGCTCCCCAGAACCTGTCCTGCCGCAGAGTTTGTACAGATAGTCATTAACGGCACGTTTCTGCTGGAGCAGCCTATTAAGCATATACAAGGGGGAGTTCCAGCGCGTCGGGCAGTCACAAATTAGACGTCTGACGGGCAAGTGGTGTCGCTGCTGAACGTCAGCAAGGCGAGCCATGGCAGTGTAAGATCTTCAAAAATGGCCAGAGATTTTCCTGGCCTGCCGCAAGACGTCTTGGACCCCGGTGTATTTGGTAGACAAAAGTAGGAGTGGGTAGAAAACACAGAAGACATGCAAATATTCCATTCACGTGTCACCTCTGTTTTAGATAAATTTTTAATTTTTTTTTGCCTTTAGCAATACTGATGGATTATTGAGCAAATGTTGACCGAGTGAAGGCATATGCTCCACAGACAAGATCTGTTTTTTCTGGGTAATTGTTCTGATGGATCAGAGAATGGGGAAAATTCATCAGTGATGTCAACACAAACTTACTGCTGACACCCTTTCCACTCTGTCGGGGGGCTCTACTCGTATAAGCGTTTAATAGAACAGGTTTTGTAGACATCTATGTGGAATCAGCGGATGGCAGTGTAAAAGGAGTGCGCTTCTTTTTGACGCTAACATCTACCTGTAAGGCTGAGTTGATACTCGAGTTATTTGGTCAGTTTTGGCCCCGTGACCGCCCAAATAAGTGAAGTGTGCAGTGATTCTAAGAGCAACGCCTGTTATTTGCATGTCATACTGACTCACAGTATTATTATTTAACTACCAAAGCAGACTCCTTATGCGTGTTACTGCAAGGTGCAGTGTTCTACACCACTATAAAGGCTCTCAGCAGCCAGGAAATAGCCATTTTTTAACGCGATTTGCCTCAAATAAATTTGGATCATATCAATTTTTTTAGAAAAATTCGGCAAACTGGCTGAATTGAATTTTTGAAAAGTTCACTCATCTCTAATGCTTACTATTAAATATCGCAGAACAGTATTTAGTATCACTGTAATCATAAAATACCATACAATATAGTGAACATATTATTGGTCATTGGTAAATGGTGCAAATAAGGTAAAATGATTCTTAAAGCTTTGTCGCATACCGTTCAAGGCTTGCTGTGTATAGGGTTCCCACCCCAATTGTAAACAATAATCGATCACAGTATTTTATCATCAATGTAGGGTACTTTTATTGCTGAGTACATAGGAAAACATGCAACAATTCGTGTATGAACATTTTCGGCACATAGGCCTTCGTCAGACACTAAAATTACAATAGAACAAAATATAGAACAAAAACAAGTACAAGGTCTGACGTAACGAGGAAACAGCTGTAAGTATCAAAGGAGACTGTACTCCAGGGTTGTCATACATAAGCAATGATGCTAAACTACATCTCTATGGTAGTAATGATTCCAACATATCAAATTGAGGATATATACTACAAGCCTTCACAGCAAATTGAATACATAGCAAAAATTGATCTTCATTATGATGTAATAATGCTGAATACATAGTGTGGCTGAATACATAAACAATATTGCTGAATACATAACAATGCTGAATACATAAAGTTGCTGAATACATAACGTTAGTCCTCTAGGATCTTCAGTGTAGAACATTAAGGCACATGAGCAAATAAGGTGATGAATACCATAGATGATTGTACTCTTAGTGAAGACTCTACTTGATACAAAATCCTTAACTACATCAAAGTGCTGAATACATACTCAATAGAGGAAATAAATTCCATGGGGGTCTAAGCTCCAGGTAAGTTCTAATTATATGCGTCATGCTGGGTACATTGGAATACGTATTGAGAACATGATGGAGGAGACTCCTCCAATGCTATCATCAATCAATTAAGGAAAAAGTGACCATGACAAACTTATCTACAATATTGATGTGTAATGACATACTTGGGTGAACCCATACACTTCATATGTAATATAAAAAGGTTAGTACAGGTAGGTCTCTCTATGTTGTGCTACTATATATCCAGGAAATCCTAATTGTTATCAAGACTCCTCAGTACAAGGAAGAAATCTATCCTGAACAATTTTACCATGAGGAAATTTTTGAAACAATGTAAAAAGATATATAAAACTATATTCAAGCCTTATAATCTCCTAAGAGTGGACTTACCTATGCTGCAGTAGGTACCAGGAGTTGAGAAGATATGGCACACCCAGAGAAAAGGTGCAGTGATGCACCAGAGGCAAAAGGGTGCGTGTCGCCACCCATCCAGTCCATGATATATAATATATAAATATATATATATATATATATATATATATATGAGGAAACCTAATGAACACGCAAGACGCCGAGCGTTCCACCCACCAGACGTAGATCGGGCAGTGTAACGCATAAGGACCAGAAGTTGCGTTCCACCGGCCGGAAGTGGTCCGTCCGTAAAGCGAAAACTGTAGCAAAGTAACCGGCTTGGTAGCAGGAGAATAGGAGGGGTATAGGAGACCAGGTAATAGGTAATAGATGTATAGACCAAAGACATGAAACTAGACAAGAGGCGAAAATAAAAGAAGGAGAAGAATGAAAGGAGAGAATTGAAGAAGGGAACTATAGAAAAAATAGACAACAAATAAAAGAGGAAATAAGGGTAATAAACTAAGTGTAAAATATAGAAGATGTAAGCCAAGTAAGATGAAGAAGACAATGTAGGTATAAAGCCAAGAGGTAGAATAAGAACGTGTTACTACAAGGCGCAGTGTTCTACACCACTATAAAGGCTCTCAGCAGCCAGGAAATAGGCGTTTTTTAAAGTGATTTTCCGCAAATAAATTTGGATCAAATCAAATTTTTCCAAAAAATTCAGCAACCGGCTGAATTGAATTTTTTAAAAATTTGCACATCTATAAGACGCACTTTCCCCCCCTCCCAAAATGGGGGAAAAATGCCCCTGCGTCTTATGGGGCGAATGCTGCTTACAGGATGCGATGTATGAGCGAGCGGGGAGGGACTGGGAGGAGGAGCTGGGGGCCGGCAATTGCGGCGGGGCGGTGCAGTCACTGTAGTCTGGCCCCGCCGATCCAGTGCTGCACTATACAAATATAAAATGTCTCATTCAATTAAAAGTGATTAAACATGCCCCCCCCCTTTTAATATTACCGTACACCCTAACTGCTTCTGTAGAATGCAGTCAGGTAGGCCGGGCGGGCGGCAGCGTAACTCCCTGATGTCACGTGCCTGCGCCGCCTACTTTATTAATGAAGCAGGCGGCGCAGGCAAGTGACGTCAGTGAGTGACGCGCCGGCTGTCCGGCCTGCCTGCATTGTACAGAAGCTGTTAGGATGTACGGTAATATTAGGAGTGAGGGGGCATGTTTAATCACTTTTAATTGAATGAGACATTTTATATTTGTATACTGCAGCACTGGAGCGGCGGGGGATCTGTGGATGACAGCTTTATGGGGAACATCTGTGGATGGCACAGTTATGGGCTGGGGGGTCTGTGGATGGCACTGTTATGGGGTGGGGGGGGGTCTGTGGATGGCACATATATAACAGTGCCATCCACAGATCCTCCCTGTAACAGTGCCATCCATAGATCCTCCCTGTAACAGTGCCAGCCACAGATACCCCCTGTAACAGTGCCATCCATAGATCCTCCCTGTAACAGTGCCAGCCATAGGTCCCCCCGTGTAACAGTGCCAGCCACAGGTCCCCCCATGTAACAGTGCCAGCCATAGGTCCCCCCGTGTAACAGTGCCAGCCATAGGTCCCCCCGTGTAACAGTGCCAGCCACAGGTCCCCCCGTGTAACAGTGCCAGCCACAGATCCCCCCTGTAACAGTGCCAGCCACAGATCCCCCCTGTAACAGTGTCAGCCACAGATCCCCCCCTGTAACAGTGTCCGTCACAGATCCCCCCATAACAGTGCGTCATCCACAGATCCCCCATAACAGTGCGTCATCCACAGATCCCCCATAACAGTGCGTCATCCACAGATCCCCCTATAACAGTGCGTCATCCACAGATCCCCCCATAACAGTGCGTCATCCACAGATCCCCCCCCATAACAGTGCGTCATCCACAGATCCCCCATAACAACGCCATCCCCAGATCCCCCCATAACAGTGCCATCCACAGACCACCATTAGTTCCAAACCCACCAAAAGCACACCTTTTGGTTAAAAATATATTTTTTCTTATTTTCCTCCCCAAAAACCTAGGTGTGTCTTATGGGCCGGTGCATCTTATAGGGCGAAAAATACGGTAACTAATCATAAAACACCATACAATATAGTAAACATATTAATGGTTATTGCTAAATGGCGCAAATAAGGTAAATAAATAGTTTTTTTCTTCATTTATCCCATAATAAAAGTTGCTAGATATTAACATGTACTTATGTGTATGCCAAAAAAAAACAAAAACTGTTATGGTTATGAATAGAGATTTGCGAAGTATTCCAAAATTCGATTCGGCTGGTTTGCTAAATTTTACAAAAAAAATTAGTTTTGTGACGAATTACTTAGTCATGAAGCACAGTTATGTAATTTTTATCTTCATGCTCACTTGCATTCTGATACTGTGCTCCCACAAGCCGGCAATAAAGTACAGTCGTGGCCAAAAGTTTTGAGAATGACACAAATATTAGTTTTCACAAAGTTTGCTGCTAAACTGCTTTTAGATCTTTGTTTCAGTTGTTTCTGTGATGTAGTGAAATATAATTACACGCACTTCATACGTTTCAAAGGCTTTTATAGACAATTACATGACATTTATGCAAAGAGTCAGTATTTGCAGTGTTGGCCCTTCTTTTTCAGGACCTCTGCAATTCGACTGGGCATGCTCTCAATCAACTTCTGGGCCAATTCCTGACTGATAGCAACCCATTCTTTCAGAATCACTTCTTAGAGTTTGTCAGAATTAGTGGGTTTTTGTTTGTCCACCCGCCTCTTGAGGATTGACCACAAGTTCTCAATGGGATTAAGATCTGGGGAGTTTCCAGGCCATGGACCCAAAATGTCAACGTTTTGGTCCCCGAGCCACTTAGTTATCACTTTTGCCTTATGGCACGGTGCTCCATCGTGCTGGAAAATGCATTGTTCTTCACCAAACTGTTGTTGGATTGTTGGAAGAAGTTGCTGTTGGAGGGTGTTTTGGTACCATTCTTTATTCATGGCTGTGTTTTTTGGTCAAAATTGTGAGTGAGCCCACTCCCTTGGATGAGAAGCAACCCCACACATGAATGGTCTCAGGATGCTTTACTGTTGGCATGACACAGGACTGATGGTAGTGCTCACCTTTTCTTCTCCGGACAAGCCTTTTTCCAGATGCCCCAAACAATTGGAAAGAGGCTTCATCAGAGAATATGACTTTGCCCCAGTCCTCAGCAGTCCATTCACCATACTTTCTGCAGAAGATCAATCTGTCCCTGATGGGGTTTTTTTGAGAGAAGTGGCTTCTTTGCTGCCCTTCTTGACACCAGGCCATCTTCCAAAAGTCTTCGCCTCACTGTGCGTGCAGATGCGCTCACACCTGCCTGCTGCCATTCCTGAGCAAGCTCTGCACTGGTGGCACTCCGATCCCGCAGCTGAATCCTCTTTAGGAGACGATCCTGGCGCTTGCTGGACTTTCTTGGACGCCCTGAAGCCTTCTTAACAAGAATTGAACCTCTTTCCTTGAAGTTCTTGATGATCCTATAAATTGTTGATCGAGGTGCAATCTTAGTAGCCAAAATATCCTTGCCTATGAAGCCATTTTTATGCAACGCAATGATGGCTGCACGCGTTTCTTTGCAGGTCACCATGGTTAACAATGGAAGAACAATGATTTCAAGCATCACCCTCCTTTTAACATGTCAAGTCTGCCATTTTAACCCAATCAGCCTGACATAATGATCTCCAGCCTTGTGCTCGTCAACATTCTTACCTGAGTTAACAAGACGATTACTGAAATGATCTCAGCAGGTCCTTTAATGACCGCAATCAGGGCCGTTTCTAGGGGCGGGCGGGACGGGCGGCCGCCCGGGGCGCTGTCAGAAGGGGGGGGCCGGCAGGGGCGCCCTGTGTGGTGTAAAAAAATAAAAAATAAAAATTGGTTATATATAATTGCCGGCCGGCGGCGCCCGTCATGCTGCGCCTCCTGAGCGCTTGCCGCCCCTCTAAAGAATGTCCTGCCTGCTGTCTCTGCTCTGTGCTCATGTTAATGTAGCGTGGCCGAGCTCTGTTTGGTCCGCGGTACAGGAGCATTTGTTTCCTATACCCGGCCGGACTGACAGGAAGTGCTCACTTAGTGTGCACTTCCTTTCAGTCCGGCCGGGTACAGGAAACAAATGCTCCTGTACCGCGGACCGTACAGAGCTCGGCCACGCTACACTAGAGGTGACAATAGAATGGAAATGAGTGACAAGGGGGGGGGAGAATGGAAATTAGTGACAGGGGGGGGGGGGGGGGGAGAATGGAAATTAGTGACGAGGGGGGGGGAGAATGGAAATTAGTGACAGGGGGGGGGGAGAATGGAAATTAGTGACAGGGGGGGGGAGAATGGAAATGAGTGACAGGGGGGGGGGGAGAATGGAAATTAGTGACAAGGGGGGGGGGATGAAAATGAATGACAAGGGGGGGGGATGGAAATGAGTGACAAGGGGGGGGAATGGAAATGAGTGACAAGGGGGGGGGGATGGAAATGAGTGACAAGGGGGGGGGATGGAAATGAGTGACAAGGGGGGGATGGAAATGAGTGACAAGGGGGGGGGATTGAAATGAATGACAAGGGGGGGGGATGGAAATGAGTGACAAGGGGGGATGGAAATGAGTGACAAGGGGGGGGAATGGAAATGAGTGACAAGGGGGGGGAATGGAAATGAGTGACAAGGGGGGGGAATGGAAATGAGTGACAAGGGGGGGGGAGAATGGAAATGAGTGACAAGGGGGGGGGATGGAAATGAGTGACAAGGGGGGGGGATGGAAATGAGTGACAAGGGGGGGGGATGGAAATGAGTGACAAGGGGGGGGATGGAAATGAGTGACAAGGGGGGGGGATGGAAATGAGTGACAAGGGGGGGGGATGGAAATGAGTGACAAGGGGGGGATAATGTTAATGAGTGACAAGGGGGGGATGGAAATGAGTGACAAGGGGGGGGGATTGAAATGAATGACAAGGGGGGGGGATGGAAATGAGTGACAAGGGGGGATGGAAATGAGTGACAAGGGGGGGGAATGGAAATGAGTGACAAGGGGGGGGAATGGAAATGAGTGACAAGGGGGGGGGATGGAAATGAGTGACAAGGGGGGGGGAGAATGGAAATGAGTGACAAGGGGGGGGGATGGAAATGAGTGACAAGGGGGGGGGATGGAAATGAGTGACAAGGGGGGGGGATGGAAATGAGTGACAAGGGGGGGGATGGAAATGAGTGACAAGGGGGGGGGGATGGAAATGAGTGACAAGGGGGGGGGATGGAAATGAGTGACAAGGGGGGGAAAAAGTTAATGAGTGACAAGGGGGGGGGGGGTAGAAGAGAGTGACAAGGGAGTCCCCAGAGCCAGACTGCAGCCAGAGACCAGATCATCTTATTGTCCTGGTGGTAAGTAGACAATGCAATATGTTTATTATGTAATTGTTTAGTTATTAATACTACATTGGAAACTAATTTACCTCACATTTAGGGTCCATTCACACGTCCGTATGTGTTTTGCGGATCCACAAAACACGGACAGCGGCAATGTGCGTTCCGCATTTTGCGGACCGCACATTGCCAGGACTAAGAGAATATGCCTATTCTTGTCTGCTATTGTGGACAATAGGACATGTTCTATTTTTTTCAGGATCGGAATTGCGGCCCCATAGAAATGTATGAGTCCGCAATTCCATTCCGCAAAAAGACAGCTACAAGAAGCTGGATTAACCGTAAGGGAAGCATAGCAGTTATTTTAATTTAAAAGCTGAGAAAGGGGTGGAACATATGTGATGTCTGATAAGGGGGGGGGGGCGGCAATTTTTATCTTGCCTAGGGCGGCAAAAATCCTCGCACCGGCCCTGCCTCCCTCTGACATCTCGCCTGACCTGTGCCCGAGTGCCGAGTCCTCTCACTCTTCAGACAGTGCGGGCGGCACTTACTGACGTCACGCGCCTGCTCCTCCCACTAGGCGGCGCAGGCGTGTGACATACAGTGAGTGAGTGAGCGCCGCACTGCCTGCCTGTTACCGCCCGCCCTGAGCCCCTGAGCAGTGCTGATGCCTGCTGTGAGGCGAGTGATGGTCTGGGGGGGCATTAATTACAATGGGGGGGGGGGGGGCATTAATTACAATGGGGGGGCATTAATTGCAATGGGGGGGCATTAATTACAATGGGGGGGACATTAATTACAATGGGGGGGAGCACTGTGGGAGACATGAAAATGGGGGCCACTGTCACTGTGGGGGACATTAAGTTTAATAAGGATCAGTATGGACATTATTTAGAATGGAGGCTGCTGTGGGTGTCATTACTCATTATAACTGTATAATGTCTGATAGGCCTAGTCCTGAGCTGAGTTATATCACCCTGCCCATGCCCTGTATAATAATGTACCCATCCCTGATACCCCTTAGTTATATTACCCGGTGTTTTTTTGACACTCGCCCTGAGAGAAATTTTACCTAGAAACTGCACTGACCGCAATGAAATGCAGTGGAAAGTTTTTTTGGGGATTAAGTTAATTTTCATGGCAAAGAAGGACTATGCAATCCATCTGATCACTCTTCATAACATTCTGGAGTATATGCAAATTGCTATTATAAAAACTTAAGCAGCAACTTTTCCAATTTCCAATATTTATGTAATTCTCAAAACTTTTGGCCACGACTGTACATTGAAAGGACTCCAGTGCTCACAAACATAATGCAGAGGACTCAAGGAGGATTCCTCTCAATGCATTTTATGACCGGTTTGGGGGAGCACAGCATCGGAGTGCAAGGGAGTATGAAGATAAAAATTACATAACTGGATTCAGTGTCATTTACACTATACACCGCTTACTCTAGTTTGGGTGGGTGTCAGAGCTGACAGATTCCCTTTAATTCCAACCTCTCAAATTGATTGTCTTGACATAACACTGAGGTGGAATCTGGGAACTTGAGTCACCTTATCCAATATTATTGAAGACAATCACAGAAATAAGGTAATGCACTTAATAAAGTACATAGATGCAAGCATTATATATGGACAAAGTCCTCACTCTGATATGATAAAATCTGAGACACTTAGCCAATATATTTTGATCAAAACACATCTGTGCCCGCCTACCAAGCGCAAAGGTGGTCTCAGGTCAGGCGAGTCCTACGCTAAACCTACCTAAGCCATTGGGCTTCTATGTTCAGGAGCGCAGACGCCGCACATACGGTGTGCTGCTCCTAGTCACCTCCATGTGCATCAAGCAACCAATGGGAGGAGGAGCAAGCACACCTATATGTACCACTTAATAAAGGCGGTCTATTAGCTAGGAAGGGCAAAAGTGCAGAGGAATGCTACTCCCAAGATAAAATATGAGCGCATTCACACTTGAAGGTGCCACTCCCTCAAGCATATACTACATAAACAAAAAAATGTTCCAGGGACTTCCGCACATTTATATATCATACCGTGCAGGATGTTTTTATCTTAGTTTTTTCTGTGATTTTTTTATTATTATTTTTGTTCCTTAGCCAATACCTTCAGACAGCATGGTAGTCATAGATCTGACTTGCCCAGTGAACAATTTGGCTTAACATGTCATTTCAATATTTGAATCTGACAGAAAACTACTTAATGAGCATTTTCTGAAACCTGGGATTCGCCGTTGAAGCTTAGTGAAGAAAAGTGTCACATAAAGCATTTACTCAATTACTTAGCTTTTCCTTCATCTTTTATCACCACTGGGATATGATCATTTTATTCTCATAAAAGTAGCTGAATGGCTAGAAAGTAATGCTACTGCTGAGTTGTCAATATGTGCAGAATAAAACGAATGCAGGAAAATGACTCAGAAAAATGACAGCATTTATTTAGAGGACAATCAATTACTGGATATAACTGTGTATATAACATAGCAAGTGTTTAGTCTCTTTATAAATGTGATCTTATAAAACATGAACAGTACCTAATGCGGGGAGCAAAACTAATCATCTATTCCCGTGGTGTCATGCAAGTAGCGTATACATGCGGTCCAGGATTCTGAGACAACCTCCTGTTGATTCATTTTAAGGCCTGCTTCACATACACTCACCTAAAGAATTATTAGGAACACCTGTTCTATTTCTCATTAATGCAATTATCTAGTCAACCAATCACATGGCAGTTGCTTTAATGCATTTAGGGGTGTGGTCCTGGTCAAGACAATCTCCTGAACTCCAAACTGAATGTCAGAATGGGAAAGAAAGGTGATTTAAGCAATTTTGAGCATGGCATGGTTGTTGGTGCCAGACGGGCCGGTCTGAGTATTTCACAATCTGCTCAGTTACTGGGATTTTCACGCACAACCATTTCTAGGGTTTACAAAGAATGGTGTGAAAAGGGAAAAACATCCAGTATGCGGCAGTCCTGTGGGCAAAAATGCCTTGTGGATGCTAAAGGTCAGAGGAGAATGGGCCGACTGATTCAAGCTGATAGAAGGTTGACTCAAATAACCACTCGTTACAACCGAGGTATGCAGCAAAGCATTTGTGAAGCCACAACACGCACAACCTTGAGGCGGATGGACTACAACAGCAGAAGACCCCACCGGGTACCACTCATCTCCACTACAAATAGGAAAAAGAGGCTACAATTTGCACGACTGTTGAAGACTGGAAAAATGTTGCCTGGTCTGATGAGTCTCGATTTCTGTTGAGACATTCAAATGGTAGAGTCCGAATTTGGCGTAAACAGAATGAGAACATGTATCCATCCTCTGATGGCTACTTCCAGCAGGATAATGCACCATGTCACAAAGCTCGAATCATTTCAAATTGGTTTCTTGAACATGACAATGAGTTCACTGTACTAAAATGGCCCCCACAGTCACCACATCTCAACCCAATAGAGCATCTTTGGGATGTGGTGGAACGGGATCTTTGTGCCCTGGATGTGCATCCCTCAAATCTCCATCAACTGCAAGATGCTATCCTATCAATATGGGCCAACATTTCTAAAGAATGCTATCAGCACCTTGTTGAATCAATGCCACGTAGAATTAAGGCAGTTCTGAAGGCAAAAGGGGGTCCAACACCGTATTAGTATGGTGTTCCTAATAATTCTTTAGGTGAGTGTATATCAGTTGTGCCTGGCCATGCTGGAGCCAAACACAACTGATATATGCAATAATCCAAGGAGAAGGAATAAATGATAGCGGCACTCACCACTTTGCAGCAAAATTCTTCTTTATTATAAATGAAGATCGAAGTTACAGAGGGCTGGTGCGGACAGTGCGTAGGATGCTGAGTGATCAGCTGGCGACGGCCATTTCGCGCTCCTGCGCTTTTTCTGGCCTCTGACAAAGTCGCGCTACCCATGCGCTCATTTAAAAGCGTCTCAGTTGCCTAGGCAACCAGGGACGCTAAAACCATATACAGGGAGTGCAGAATTATTAGGCAAGTTGTATTTTTGAGGATTAATTTTATGATTGAACAACAACCATGTTCTCAATGAACCCAAAAAACTCATTAATATCAAAGCTGAATATTTTTGGAAGTAGTTTTTAGTTTGTTTTTAGTTTTAGCTATTTTAGGGGGATATCTGTGTGTGCAGGTGACTATTACTGTGCATGATTATTAGGCAACTTAACAAAAAACAAATATATACCCATTTCAATTATTTATTTTTACCAGTGAAACCAATATAACATCTCAATATTCACAAATATACATTTCTGACATTCAAAAACAAAACAAAAACAAATCAGTGACCAATATAGCCACCTTTCTTTGCAAGGACACTCAAAAGCCTGCCATCCATGGATTCTGTCAGTGTTTTGATCTGTTCACCATCAACATTGCGTGCAGCAGCAGCCACAGCCTCCCAGACACTGTTCAGAGAGGTGTACTGTTTTCCCTCCTTGTAAATCTCACATTTGATAATGGACCACAGGTTCTCAATGGGGTTCAGATCAGGTGAACAAGGAGGCCATGTCATTATATTTTCTTCTATTATACCCTTTCTTGCCAGCCACGCTGTGGAGTACTTGGACGCGTGTGATGGAGCATTGTCCTGCATGAAAATCATGTTTTTCTTGAAGGATGCAGACTTCTTCCTGTACCACTGCTTGAAGAAGGTGTCTTCCAGAAACTGGCAGTAGGACTGGGAGTTGAGCTTGACTCCATCCTCAACCCGAAAAGGCCCCACAAGCTCATCTTTGATGATACCAGCCCAAACCAGTACTCCACCTCTACCTTGCTGGCGTCTGAGTCGGACTGGAGCTCTCTGCCCCTTACCAATCCAGCCACGGGCCCATCCATCTGGCCCATCAAGACTCAATCTCATTTCATCAGTCCATAAAACCTTAGAAAAATCAGTCTTGAGATATTTCTTGGCCCAGTCTTGACGTTTCAGCTTGTGTGTCTTGTTCAGTGGTGGTGGTCTTTCAGCCTTTCTTACCTTGGCCATGTCTCTGAGTATTGCACACCTTGTGCTTTTGGGCACTCCAGTGATGTTGCAGCTCTGAAATATGGCCAAACTGGTGGCAAGTGGCATCTTGGCAGCTGCACGCTTGACTTTTCTCAGTTCATGGGCAGTTATTTTGCGCCTTGGTTTTTCCACATGCTTCTTGCGACCCTGTTGACTATTTTGAATGAAACGCTTGATTGTTCGATGATCACGCTTCAGAAGCTTTGCAATTTTAAGAGTGCTGCATCCCTCTGCAAGCTATCTCACTATTTTTGACTTTTCTGAGCCTGTCAAGTCCTTCTTTTGACCCATTTTGCCAAAGGAAAGGAAGTTGCCTAATAATTATGCACACCTAATATAGGGTGTTGATGTCATTAGACCACACCCCTTCTCATTACAGAGATGCACATCACCTAATATGCTTAATTGGTAGTAGGCTTTCGAGCCTATACAGCTTGGAGTAAGACAACATGCATAAAGAGGATGATGTGGTCAAAATAGTCATTTGCCTAATAATTCTGCACGCAGTGTATACCCCGTCTAATAAGAAAACAGAGCCCCTCTTAATTTTTGAGGATATCCCAATTTCTAAGTACAACTTGTTTTATGGTGTCTGCTAGGGGGCTATACTTAAAGGCAAATGCGAACCTATTTATGGCACTTTTTTTGGAAGTGTCTTTATTCTTTTTTAGTAGTTCACCCTGGGACTAAATGATCGAAATGATCTTAGTGTTTGTTTACACAGATAGAGGACCACGCACACAATACAGGCGCTTTCTAGTTGTCAGGGAATGTTATATCTTTACCCAGAATTATATAACAATAATTTATTCCCCGTTTACTGGGTATTTTTTACAGACATTGAACACAGGATCCCCACCTTCATGATTGTGGGGGTCTAACTGGTCAGACCCCCACCAAACTTAGTTATGCCTTATCTGGTAAATAAGGGACAATTATCCCTTGTCCCTTATCCTCTGCTTTTCCTAGTTGTGCTTTCCCCCTCCTCTTAATTCACAGGGCCAGGCATCCGCAGCATCATGACATTTGGCCCTGTAATCCCGCTTCTGTGCCATTTAGATTTAGCATGTGCTTTAGTATGAATCTACTGTGCATGTACTGATCAATCTATATGGCACAGGGATGGGATTCCCGAGCAAGGCGCCATGACTCTGCTGATGCGTGGCTCTACCAGTCAATATGAGGGGGAGGGCACAGCGAGGATGAGCAGAAGAGCTAAGGTGCACCGAGGTGCTAATGTTTGCCGCTGGGTGCACTTAAGCTCTCATTTGCATATTTTAATGCTTTAATCTGCAGGGTTAGGGCTACCAGGCATTATACTTGGTTTTAAGGGAACCTGTCACCTCTACTATGCTACCCTCACTGAGCGTTTCTAAATGTTCATTGTGTTACCCTAAACATATAAATTACACTTTTAATTTCATTTGCAGACGAATTCAATAAGTATTATGCATTTTTGTACTTCCCGCATTTTATGCAAATGAACATAAAAGAGTCATATCTTACTTGTGTGACCAGAGAAAAGTCATATTTTCAAGCTCTGACTCATTTCAGGTTAATTTGCATATGTATCAAATCGGGTTTTTTACACAATAAAAGCACACAGAGCTATGGGGACTGGGAATTACGGACGTGCTAGCTGCCATCTAGCAACCCATGTCCTCAGCTCTATACCCAAAATCCAGGTGACAGGTTCCCTTTAAGATGGATGATCCTGCTGACAGATGTTCTTTAATTGTATGTTAAAGCAAATTTCCTGCAAAACATATGGATTTTTCCACTAATTTTGTACCTCTCTCAGGAGAGGAGGCTAGGGATAAGGCATAATGGAAAGACTGGCACCTGTTCTGTGTTTACGAGCCGCACCTGATTTTGGCTCACAATCACTAATGGACATTACTGATCAAACACTGATGTGTGAACTAGGTCTTATGCTGTTTGCTGTGGTTGACCCTTTTATTTCACTTAACATAAATAGAGCGCCAGCAATTTTTGACTTGGAAATTGACATTGCTTGCTTATTCGTGTTCAGGGTTGCCAGCCATCCAAAATTTCCTGGACAGTGCGTGAAAACAAACTTCTTCCTAATGTCTGTTTAAGATAATAGTTGTGTCCGATTTTTCTGAAGCTGGTGATACCTGAACAGATCACTGTGATTGTATAAATCATGATTTTACAGCTCACAGTAAGTGCTGGTAATGAGTTCATATCAGTATATTGACCCATAGACATGTACTACTTATATTATTTACCATTCATTATGGTTTTCCGTAAAAAAATGTTGTTTGTGATTTTGGGCATGCTGTCCAGAATAAAGAAACATTCCGGTTGGCAACTCTGTTGGTGTCAGAGTGAATCATGGATAATCAGTATTTTACTGCAGACAGAATTGATGCTATTTATTATACATTCATCTGACGTTTTTCTACCACAGATATTTTTTATGAGCAGTAGACATCTGCTCATTAAATCTAGCCCAATGACTGCCAAATATGTTTTGTTACCTTCTAAATAGGCTTCAAATAAATATTCTGCACATGGTCTGGAAGGAGCTGTTTAATGTAGCGTAATATTATAAAAAATAAAAAAAAAAGTAAAAACTGTTTTTGTAATATAGCAATTGAAGAACTGTTTTCCCTGCCACTAAGCAGATCGCTAGATATTCCAAGCTACTGACAGAAATACATATAACTAAGGCTACTTTCACACTATTGGCAGCCTTCTCAGGCAGGCTGTTCCGGCGAGTGAACAACCTGCCGGATACATGCCGTAGTTTTATTCCGGCCCCCTCTCGGCATGTTGGCTGTTCGCCCGCCGGTACAGGCTGCCGCTAGTGTGAAAGTAGCCTAAGTGGGTGGTGGTGAAGGGTGGGTTCTATGTAAACTACATTCAGGGCACATTTATCCACTGAATGCAAACCATACAAGTTACCATTCACTGACAGTAAATAGTAATCTTAACACTTAGGATTTATTGATACAGAATGTACACTTATATCACTCTGAATAATTTGCTGGGTTGAATTCAGGTATGGTCAGTTCAGTAGTGCTCCATTTCCACTCTTTTCCTGTATGCCATTCATCTGCCATCCACTCCATTGCTGGATCATCTCCTCCATCTATGACAATCATCATTCAGTTCCTGTCATCCTCATTTACTACCAGTATTGATATGCACATCATATATGTCATTTTACAAGTCTGCCCTACTGTAAGGCCTGGGGGTGTTTGACACCAAGAACAACTGTTAGAATTTGGGAAAGCTTGCAATACATGAAGTCCAGTTCTGTGGTTTTGTGCATAACTAGAGTTGTTAGAAATATATAGTTATTGTCCTTTCTTCCAGCATCTGTACTTGAAAAAATGCAAAAATAAAGATGATAAAGAAGGATTAGAGAGAATGCAGCCCACTGCAAGGTCACCTACAAGATGGCTCTAAGCATCTACTGTTTTCACTGGTAATATGGCTGAACAACTCCTGGTGCAAACAGTTCTGTGACCAGTCCACAAATGCAACTCTTTTGGCCAAGTGCACACTAAGATCTCTCTTCCTCCAGGTCCAATCAATCACAAGTAATTGCAAGGCTCGCACAAAATACTTACTTCTTAGCTTTTATCGAAACGTTGTGCAAAAAATACATCCATATAAAAGTAAGAATAATACTGGAAATATGTCACCATGAGTGCAGAAGTCAATATAATCCATATGATCTTGTGACTGTTTGCAAACGGCTGGATCTAGTCCCAATGTTGCAGGGAGGCACTGCTCAGGAGAGTAAGCATCTCCCTTCATATGTGACATTTTGAGGTGCTTATCCTTCTTCAGACATGCAGACATCCTTCTTCTCACTCAAGATATACTGCCAGTGCAGTAATTACCCAACCACCTGTGGATTAAAGCACAGTAGTGTCATGCGCGGTGTGGGTGGTAAACTCCACTTCGAACACAGGAGGGAAGGGAAAAGGTACTAGGTCTGGAAACTAGGGAAAGGGGAAAGGTCACCACCTAGAGAATCCCTAAACCAAGCCCTGACTACTATCAGTTTGAACAGACCTCGATGGTAGGAATGTTCATACCAGGAACCTAGAACCCTATCTGACCCTAAAGGGCCCTGGAAATAGTGCCAGGACAAAGATGACCTGTTCCTTCCCAGCTGAAGGAACATGAGACTCACTCAGGCCTAATACCAAAAGATAGTGGAATACAACAAACAAGAAATAGGAAAAAGACACTTAACTCCAAAGTTTGCAGACGAGCAGGAACTCAATGGAGAACCAAACACCAGCACTTCCACAACCAGAAAGGAGCTATCAACCGCATAGCATGATGGGTGTCACGGCTGAGGATGGGGAAAACACTCAGCCGTGCGGTGCCAAGAGATGGTAGGTCGCTACTTGGCCAGGACCACAGAATTAGGGAGCAGGTCACCTCCTAAAGCTTCCCTAATCTGACCCTGACTCCTAGCTGCATGAGCCACCCTTGAAGGTAGGAGGGCTCATGCTCAGGAACCTCGGATCGCTACTGACCCTCCGCCGATCCCTGAACTAGGAGCTGGGTAGACAGCCCATTCCTCCTGGACGCAGAGAAACAGGAGTCTAAAGTGGCCAAGCAACAAGGGGAACAGAAACAACTTATGGCAATGGCAGGTAAATGCAACAAACACCACACTCACCTGCCACAGACAACAAAGCCTGGAACCCATGTGCAAGTTCTGCTGTCCAGAACACAAACGAAGACAGCACACACCACACATCACACAGGAGCCCAGGACCATAAGCTGCAATAACAATGAGACCACACACACACCCTCATAACACCATGTAACGTAATTTATGACCACAAGGGTGGCCCTCACTGACAGATAGTATTAGCCAGGAGGATGACTTCAGCTAACCATGGCTGAAGTACCCCTCAGAGTCTGGCATCCAGCAGGAGCTAAATAGCCCCAAGTGGCCACACCCACACACACACCCAGTGTTCACAAACTAAGAAGGGAGTTAACCCTTCCTACACCAGGCAAGGGAAAAAACTCACTTAAAGGGGAAGTGTCCAAATAAACATCACACTGCAGCTGTTACCGCAGGCAACGACATGCGTGGCAACCATGTCCTAGGAGTCAGCCAGAAGGCAGAGACACTGCCACCACATGTACACAATACCAAACGTTGCCAGGGCAGCCACAGTGAAGGGAAGTGTCACAGTGCACACCTACATAAACCTCGTGCACACCAGACATACAAATTGCATACATACACACACACCCAACCAGGTGTAACCGCATGCACTTGACAGCAAGCTGCCCAGCAACAGCTCAGGCTGCTATACTGCCAAGTACCAAATCATGTTACCAGCGGCAACCACACGTGAGGCAACATACCAGCAGCCCTCACCATGTGGTTGACAATAAAATCAAACCGCAGGCAACTGCATGCGGATCCTGAGTCACGACCATGACCATGGTCATGACAATGGGTGAGACCAGGCTAAATAGAGGAGTTGAAATGACCACTTAAGCTACACCTGAGACAAGAGGTGTGGTCATAACCAGCAACAAAACAGAAACAAGTGAAACCAAAGAAGTAGTGATATTAGACGCATACCAGTAACCTTGAAGAAAAGAATGGTGCACTATTTAAACCCTTAAAGCGTACCTGAGTTTTAAAAAAACATTTGCGTAATGGCTGTTATTTCTGGGATTCCCTAATGATTTTTCCAGCTGTATTATTCCCTGTTTCTGCTGCACAGCTGAATGCATTTCATTCAGAAGCAGAGGGTGTATCCCTTCTGCCAGCACTTTACTGCTGTGACATCCTTTGCTTTTCTTTGTAGTATATATTGGAGGCGTGGCGATCTCCTTGGAGTCATTGCACACCTGACCAGTTAATCTGTCCTTGAGGCTGGTTTTAAAGTCAGTATAAAACTGAGTCTGCTTGTATAGAACCTACCATTAGCCATCTGGCTCCAGGAGAAGTATATGGTGGGTTCAGCATGCATGTTGGTACTTGCATCCCTGGATCCGATGAAAGCTGTAATGGCACCGGACGGGGTTACAAGCAAAGTGTACTTGGCTTGCATGCTGACCTGCATTCCCTGGATTTTATGTGGCTGTCATGGCCCATAAACAGGTAGGAACAAGAGTTAGGGACCACTCATGAGACGACCTTGACGCGGTGAGTGGCTTACTATGCTTTGACCAAAATATAAACCAATGTCTCATCCAGCATAGAGGGCAGAGTGCTGAATGTAGTGTGCGATCACATTTGCATTTTCCGTTTATATATGTATTTCGCCATAGTGATCTGCACCTACAGGCAGGTTGTGCTGACCCAACCCCTTATTATTTTTTTTCTTTGTAGTATATATTGGAGGCGTGGCGATCTCCTTGGAGTCATTGCACACCTGACCAGTTAATCTGTCCTTGAGGCTGGTTTTAAAGTCAGTATAAAACTGAGTCTGCTTGTATAGAACCTACCATTAGCCATCTGGCTCCAGGAGAAGTATATGGTGGGTTCAGCATGCATGTTGGTACTTGCATCCCTGGATCCGATGAAAGCTGTAATGGCACCGGACGGGGTTACAAGCAAAGTGTACTTGGCTTGCATGCTGACCTGCATTCCCTGGATTTTATGTGGCTGTCATGGCCCATGAACAGGTAGGAACAAGAGTTAGGGACCACTCATGAGACGACCTTGACGCGGTGAGTGGCTTACTATGCTTTGACCAAAATATAAACCAATGTCTCATCCAGCATAGAGGGTAGAGTGCTGAATGTAGTGTGCGATCACATTTGCATTTTCCGTTTATATATGTATTTCGCCATAGTGATCTGCACCTACAGGCAGGTTGTGCTGACCCAACCCCTTATTATATTTTTGGCTTTACTACACACTGTTTGTTTACGGCTTCAGAGCTCACGGAACAGATACGATGAATAAATCACACTTACAGACACACAGGAGACTCGTGATGTTTAGAAGCAGTGTAGAAGCAGTTTTTTTTAGGCTCCGGATCTTAGTTTGCTCTGACACCCACCCCTCCACCACCACTTCCTCTCAGCTGTTGTCCGAGTCTTGTCTGTTACCAGGGACAGATCTTGCCGGACAACAGGCAGTGGACTGCAAGTTAGGAGGAAGTGAAACCCCTAATGGCCAGGACTTCACAGCTTTTTTTCAGGTGGATGCAGTCATATTTTATAAATGAAGTTATTTAGCAATTTGCTAGTTACCCCATTCTCTATTAAATGAGATTAAATTATATGAAACAACTTTAAAATTACAACCTCATTTAAGGCCCTTTAGATTCAAACAATCCAATGTGTGAATCCAATAGACCGCACTCTATAATAACTTATCAATTGCTCCACATCTGCACCTGTCGCATTCTCAAAAATTAACCATTTCATGTCAAATACTCTATGGCCTTTTTTTAAAGTAAGGTTGGGCAGCTGTTGTCACTCCAAATTTCTTTTTTAATCTGTCGTTCCTTTTACCTTCATTTCAGTAGCCTCTTATTTTTTTCTAAATGGCTGCTCTTTGTCATTTAAAGAGGACCTTTCACCACTCCGGACATATCTGTTTTAATAGCTTCATGCATTTCCCATGTAATAACAATTCTGGAGCATCTATTCTTATGGCTCTATGTTTTTTATTATTGTTTATATTGTTATTATTTCTACTAGAAATTATGAATAAATTGCTAGCAGTCTGCATTAATCTATTAACCACTTAAGGACCACAGGTTTATACCCCCCTAAAGACCAGGCCCTTTTTTACAAATCGGCACTCCACAAATTTAGCGGTTTATTGCTAGGTCATGCAACTTACCACCCAAATGAATTTTACCTCCTTTTCTTCTCACTAATAGAGCTTTCATTTGGTGGTATTTCATTGCTGCTGACATTTTTACTTTTTTTGTTATTAATCGAAATTTAACGATTTTTTTTGCAAAAAAATGACATTTTTCACTTTCAGTTGCAAAATTTTGCAAAAAAAAACGACATCCATATATAAATTTTTCTCTAAATTTATTGTTCTACATGTCTTTGATAAAAAAAATATGTTTGGGTAAAAAAAAATGGTTTGGGTAAAAGTTATAGCGTTTACAAACTATGGTACAAAAATGTGAATTTCCGCTTTTTGAAGCAGCTCTGACTTTCTGAGCACCTGTCATGTTTCCTGAGGTTCTGCAATGCCCAGACAGTACAAACACACCACAAATGACCCCATTTCGGAAAGTAGACACCCTAAGGTATTCACTGATGGGCATAGTGAGTTCATAGAACTTTTTATTTTTTGTCACAAGTTAGTGGAAAATGATGATTTTTTTTTTTTTTCTTACAAAGTCTCATATTCCACTAACTTGTGACAAAAAATAAAAACTTCTATGAACTCACTATGCCCATCAGCGAATACCTTGGGGTGTCTTCTTTCCAAAATGGGGTCACTTGTGGGGTAGTTATACTGCCCTGGCATTCTAGGGGCCCAAATGTGTGGTAAGTAGTTTGAAATCAAAATGTGTAAAAAATGACCGGTGAAATCCGAAAGGTACTCTTTGGAATGTGGGCCCCTTTGCCCACCTAGGCTGCAAAAAAGTGCCACACATGTGGTATCGCCGTACTCAGGAGAAGTTGGGGAATGTGTTTTGGGGTGTCATTTTACATATACCCATGCTGGGTGAGATAAATATCTTGGTCAAATGCCAACTTTGTATAAAAAAAATGGTAAAAGTTGTCTTTTGCCAAGATATTTCTCTCACCCAGCATGGGTATATGTAAAATGACACCCCAAAACACATTCCCCAACTTCTCCTGAGTACGGAGATACCACATGTGTGACACTTTTTTGCAGCCTAGGTAGGCAAAGGGGCCCATATTCCAAAGAGCACCTTTAGGATTTCACAGGTCATTTTTTACACATTTTGATTTCAAACTTCTTACCACACATTTGGGCCCCTAGAATGCCAGGGCAGTATAACTACCCGACAAGTGACCCCATTTTGGAAAGAAGACACCCCCAGGTATTTCGTGATTTTTATTTTTTGTCACAAGCTAGTGGAATATGAGACTTTGTAAGGAAAAAAAAAAAAAAAAAAAAAAAAAAAAAAAATCATCATTTTCCGCTAACTTGTAACAAAAAATATAAAATTCTAGGAACTCGCCATGCCCCTCACGGAATACCTTGGGGTGTCTTCTTTCCAAAATGGGGTCACTTGTGGGGTAGTTATACTGCCCTGGCATTTTCCAGGGGCCCTAATGTGTGGTAAGTAGGTAAATGACCTGTGAAATCCTAAAGGTGCTCTTTGCCCACCTAGGCTGCAAAAAAATGTCACACTTGTGGTATCGCCGTATTCAGGAGAAGTTGGGCAATGTGTTTTGGGGTGTCATTTTACATATACCCATGCTGGGTGAGAAATATCTTGGTCAAATGCCAACTTTTGCAATTTTTTTATACAAAGTTGGCATTTGACCAAGATATTTATCTCACCCAGCATGGGTATATGTAAAATGACACCCCAAAACACATTGCCCAACTTCTCCTGAGTACGGCGATACCAGATGTGTGACACTTTTTTGCAGCCTAGATGCGCAAAGGGGCCCACATTCCTTTTATGAGGGCATTTTTAGACATTTGGATCCCAGACTTCTTCTCACGCTTTAGGGCCCCTAGAATGCCAGGGCAGTATAAATACCCCACATGTGACCCCATTTTGGAAAGAAGACACCCCAAGGTATTCAATGAGGGGCATGGCGAGTTCATAGAATTTTTTTTTTTTTGGCACAAGTTAGCGGAAATTGATTTTATTTATTTTTTTCTCACAAAGTCTCCCTTTCCGCTAACTTGGGACAAAAATTTCAATATTTCATGGAATCAATATGCCCCTCACGGAATACCTGGGGGTGTCTTCTTTCCGAAATGGGGTCATATGTGGGGTATTTATACTGCCCTGACATTCTAGGGGCCCTAAAGCGTAAGAAGAAGTCTGGAATATAAAGGTCTAAAAATTTTTACGCATTTGGATTCCGTGAGGGGTATGGTGAGTTCATGTGAGATTTAATTTTTTGACACAAGTTAGTGGAATATGAGACTTTGTAAGAAAAAAATAATAATTTCCGCTAACTTGGGCCAAAAAAATGTCTGAATGGACAGAGGGGTGATCAATGACAGGGGGGTGATCAATGACAGGGGGGGTGATCAATGACAGGGGGGTGATCAATGACAGGGGGGTGATCAGGGAGTCTATATGGGGTGATCACCCCCCTGTCATTGATCACCCCCCCTGGAAGGCTCCAGGGAGACGCCTGTATGTGTTTTGCGGATCCGATCCATCTATCAGTGGATCCGTAAAAATCATGCGGACGTCTGAATGGAGCTTTACAGGGGGGTGATCAATGACAGGGGGGTAATCAATGACAGGGGGGTGATCAGGGAGTCTATATGGGGTGATCACCACAGTCATTGATCACGCCCCTGTAAGGCTCCATTCAGACGTCCGTATGCGTTTTGCGGATCCCATCTATCAGTGGATCCGTAAAAATCATGCGGACATCTGAATGGAGCTTTACAGGGGGGTGATCAATGACAGGGGGGTAATCAATGACAGGGGGGTAATCAGGGAGTCTATATGGGGTGATCACCACAGTCATTGATCACGCCCCTGTAAGGCTCCATTCAGACGTCCGTATGCGTTTTGCGGATCCGATCCATCTATCAGTGGATCCGTAAAAATCATGCGGACATCTGAATGGAGCTTTACAGGGGGGTGATCAATGACAGGGGGGTGATCAGGGAGTCTTTATGGGGTGATCACCACAGTCATTGATCATGCCCCTGTAAGGCTCCATTCAGACGTCCGTATGCGTTTTGCGGATCTGATTCATCTATCAGTGGATCCGTAAAAATCATGCGGACATCTGAATGGAGCTTTACAGGGGGGTGATCAATGACAGGGGGGTAATCAGGGAGTCTATATGGGGTGATCAGGGGTGATCAAGGGTGAATAAGGGGTTAATAAGTGACAGGGGGGGGGTGTAGTGTAGTGGTGCTTGGTGCAACATATTACTGAGCTACCTGTGTCCTCTGGTGGTCGATCCAAACAAAGGGGACCACCAGAGGACCAGGTAGCAGGTATATTAGACGCTGTTATCAAAACAGCGTCTAATATACCTGTTAGGGGTTAAAAAAAAAACACATCTCCAGCCTGCCAGCGGCGATCGTTCGCTGGCAGGCTGGAGATCCACTCTCTTACCTTCCGTTCCTGTGAGCGCGCGCGCCTGTGTGCGCGCGTTCACAGGAAATCTCGGCTCACGCGAGATGACGCCAATCGGCGTTAGCGTAGCCTGGGGGAGCCGCCGCGATGACGCCTTTCGGTGTTACAGTTGCGGCAAGTGGTTAAAACAGGCATACCAGGAGCGGTGAAAGGTGATCTTTAATCTTAGCTGAAATGCATGGGATGTCTGTCCAACGTACACCGTTAAACATGGCGACTTTAACATGTAAAATACCTGTTGATGGAGATTGTGTGACATTGTGTCAGATGGCGCACAAAGTTCCCTTTGATGATGGATGAACAATTCTAACAAATAAGGAAAGGAAACCTACCTTTTTCTGAGTCATTAAAAATATCTGGAAAGATTCTATATTCTTTTTCAGATCTGCTCTGATCAACTGATTACCCATTTATGGTCCTTTTCTGTACTGTATGATCAAAGAATAGGACCCCAAATTTGTAATCATTCCATAATAAATCCCAGTTTTTCCTCATCATGTTTGATCAATTTTGCATGTCCGTCATTTGAAGACACAAATAGGGATGAGCGAATTTCATGTTATGAAATTTGTTTGAGCTTCTTATCCCCTGCATAACGGAAATGGGACAGATCCGTTATGCTGGCCATAGACTTCTGTTATGATGGAATGAATAACGGAATTCCTCTAAAGGCATCCCATTATACATTCCGTCATAGAATTGCGTTATGGTCTGTGGTAATGGAATCCATAATGCAATTCTGCTTTTACCACCAAACGAAGCACGAACAAATTTCAAATTATGAAATTCACTCATCTCTAGACACAAACAATAGTATGTCTTCTTGCTTTTTATGCACAGGTTTCCTTAGTTTTTTATGACTATATCTGCTATTTTTAACCCTACCTTTGTTACCTCATCTTTCTCATATTTGTTCAGAGGAGAAAGAATATAAAAAGTATATATAAAGAATATGGAAGAGATTGTGAAATAGTTTGTAGATCTGGGATCTGAGATTGAAATTCTGAAGTGACCTGTATGTATGTTGGAGTGTGAATCAATATTAGTGTTCACTCATTAATCAAAAGGCACTTCCAGTTGGATGTTGTCTACTTGTTTTAAATTTGACTCATTTGCATCTTTCTTGGAATGAGCCTCTTCTCTGGCCCTGTAATCCTGCACCTACGCCATGCAGCCTAGCATCAGTGCATGCCCATGACATTTTATCCTGGTTCCCTGCAGAACAGAAGACTACATATTTTCCGATGGTAGGCTGTAAGAGAATGATGCTGATGCCTGACTCCTGGCAATCAAGAGGAGGCGGAAGTGGACAGAGCATAATAATTTTCTTGTTTTAAAAATAGCACAGTGGATTTTTAATAAGGTATGGTTATAGTCAGTAGGATCAGCCCTTTCAGGCATTATGCCTGGTTTAAGAGGTTGATGAGGTGCACACACGGCCAGTGGCCGTATATTGCAGACCCGCTGTTCGTGTGGGCCACAATACTGGCACAGCCGACACATATACGTGTGCATGAGCCCTAAGTGTGTATAAGGGATAGCTGTCAGTAACAGCTCTAATTATACGGTGGGGGTTTCCCCCACTCCCCACCGTGACAGACTAAGCCCGAAAACAGGGATAGGGAGCAGGTCACCTCCTACAGCCGCCCTAATCCTGACCCTGATCTCCTGACCATATGAGCGCCCCCTAAAGGTGGGAGGGCTCGTACACTCGAACCTGGATCCTACTGACCCTAACGGTCCCTTGCATAGAGGTCAGGGATAGGAGACAATCGGTTCCTCAAGGAAACAGACAAACCGGAGTCTCCAGCGGCCTAGTAACAGAAGGGAAAAGATAGAATCAGCAGCAACTGAATGGAAGGTAAGCACCTGGAGAAACAACAGCACACCAGAACTTCAAACACTTACCTGCCTCAGCAAAGATGGAAAAACACCAAAACAACCTGGACCCCCATGCGGACACCGATGCAAGGTGGCTCCAGGCAAGGCTGCAAAAATCTTTTAGGTTCACCCCTCCGGGAAACCAATGGGACCCCCTTTCGGAGGTAACAACAGACAGGGGAAAATATCAATCATCCATGCAGAACACAACACCAAACCGACCTGACATGGAACACCAGACATGACAAACAACTAAACCCCAACATAAACCACACCAAACAACATAACAGGTGAGGAGGGGAAAGGAGACAAAGGGAGACAAACGTTATCCAACTAGGATGCTCTCACACTGGAAAGATGACACATCCAGAAAGGAGCAGAGCTCCTACACATATACAGGCAAACAACCAACTGACCTTCAGGCTCACAACACTGTATAAGAAGAGCCAGAGGCCACACCCAGCTCCACCAAGCACACATCTTAACCCCGAACACACCAGGATGGGAAGGAACACACAACTTAAAGGGGAAGTGTCAAAACATGCAAAACAATCGTGTTGCCTCCAGCAACAAGGATGCCCGGCAAAAGTGTCATGATCCACTAGACCAGACCATGCCACAGCCGTGACACTCCCTCCCCTCAAAGCCCTCCCCAAAAAATAACGGGGAATAATAAAAAAAAAGTGCCATCCCTCAAAACTGCCGCCAGCATGCCAGGACCACCAACTAGGCCCCTGGCAGCCAGCCAACAAGCAGTAAGGAGAAACCATACTGAACACCGCATCCATCTCAGACACAGTTCACACTCTGGGCGGCTATCAGCAAGCATTCCCAACCAGCACACCAAAGGAATGCTGCCAGCAACCAGCCCAAGAGCAAGGAACAACGGAACAAGGGGACAAACCAACACAAGCAACGGTTCAACAACAATGGCAACACCTGTTACCCAGAACCGCGCCATTAACAGTCACTCCACTTTCACCCTCCCTCCGGAGGATAAGCATGTGCACCAGAAAATGGCAGGCGACACATGCTGAGCCCTCTTTCGAAGGCACCAAGCGGAGAGGATCAGTTGGACATACTGTCAAGGAGCATAACTCAAGCACACACCAAGGAGCATAACTCAAGCACACTCCTGACCAAAGGCCACAGGTATAAGAAGCACCTAGTGACCACACCCAATCAGGGGGTTAACCCTTACAGCACCAGACAGGGGAAGGCTACAACTTGAAGGGGAAGTGCACACACCAGCCACCACGTTCCCACCGGCAACAGCATGCGTGCCAACCATGTCACGGCGCACACAGCCAAAGCCAAGACACTGCCACCACATACCATAACAGCAACACGTTGCCACCGGCAACCGCAAGCATGGCACAAGTGTCACGGCGCACACAGTTAAGGCCGTGACACTCCCACCCCTCAAAGCCCACCAACAGAAAAAGGGAAACTCAACAGAACACCCAAAAAACAACAGGGCAGGGGGGAAGGGGAAAGTAACAGGATCAGCATCAGTGCAAGAAAGTCTCTAAAAGACTGCTGCCAGCCCCCAGAACCACCTAGAATCCAGGCAGCCAGCCACCATACAGCTCAGAGAGACCGCACAGAACACTGAGTCCACCTCATACCCAGTTCACACAAGGTCGCTGAAAGCAAGCATTCCCAACCAGCACACAGCCAGTACACCACAGGAACGCAGCCAGCACACAACACAAGCACCTGAACCACTGAGAAATGGACGAGGAGAAACGCAAACACAAGTGACGGTTTACACCCACTGCAACCAACAGTCACAGGAAACCGCACTGCTAACAGCGTCTCACCTTCCACCCTCCCTCCGGAGGATAAGCATGTGCGCAAGAAAAAACGGCAGGCGACACATGCTGGGCCCTCTTCCAAAGGCTCCGACAAAGGAGCCGTAGTGGGACATACTGTCAAGGAGCATAACTCCAGCACACACCAAGGCTGGAGTACAACAGACTCCTGGCCTAAGGCCACAGGTATAAGAAGCACCTAGTGACCACACCCAATGAGGGGGTTAACCCTTACAGCACCAGACAGGGGAAGGCTACAACTTAAAGGGGAAGTGCACACACCAGCCACCACGTTGCCACCGGCAACAGCATGCGTGCCAACCATGTCACGGCGCACACAGCCAAAGCCAAGACACTGCCACCACATGCCATAACAGCATCACGTTGCCACCGGCAACCACAAGCATGGCACAAGTGTCACGGCGCACACAGCAAAGGCCGTGACGCAGTCACTGATAACCCCTCTTCCTTGTACAGATAGCTCTTTATAGGGCTGCAAAAAAAGTTATAAAGATATAAATGTATAAATTACAAGTTTTACTGAATCTTTTCCCACAAAACTATATATCAATCTTTTCCTGCTCTATAACATGGTGCTTTCAGATTGCATTGCATTTGTGGTGACAGGTCCTCTTTAAGTAGCGGCTGTCCCACGGACATATTTACAACCAATTGAAGTTTATAGGGCTATTCACATGGCCTTTTTTTTTAATAATGTCCAGTAAATAGCGGTCATAAAAAAATAGGACATCATAATTTTGGTTGTTTTCACGGCCAGACAGAACCCATTGAAATCAATGGGCCTGTTTAGAAAGGAGTGCACCCGTGTGACAGCTGTTAGAAATGGTGGGAAAGCGGCCATTAAAAAATAGATGCACACACTGATGTAAAATGGCAATTAAAAACTGACAGTGTGTCCGGTATTTAATGGCAATTTTATTTCACTTGTAAATTAGGGCTTGAATGGACCAAGGGACGTGGCCATCACTGGCACTGAGGAGCTGAAGTGCACAGAGTTGCTAAGCCCTGCCCTCAGTGCACCAAAGCTCTCATTTACATAAATATTAAAAGTCTTTTCTCTCAGAAACTGTCACGGCTGTATGTGAGCAACAATAGTATACACAGTAAAAGAGCTACTGACCGGACCCAAACTAGGGAGGATAAAGGGTGACCCCTGTCCAACCCTCAAAGCTCTCCCTATGCTGCTAAAGCACATGCCCGGATCCAAATGGCGGAACGAGGCATGCCCACGTGCCTAAGACTGATAACCACTGTAACCCCTACAATAGTGGAAGGGGCACGGCCACCGGTGCCCTACTCAGTATATGGAGGGAACCATGGCCACCTCAGATCCAGTCAGAAAATAATCAGGTACACAACAATGTCTGTACACTTAGCTGAAGGTGTTGCAGCCGCAGAGAAGACGGATCCAAGGACAGCTGGCAATATCCGGAGTGCTTGCTGCAGCAGAACACAGGTCCAGTGAACTGATAGCTACAAGTGAAGATACTAAAGCAAGAGCTACAACTGAAATGAGAACTATAATCCACGCCCTACAATAGGAGGAGGGGTGATATAAAGAGAGGGAAATCAAACGCATGAGGAACAGCTGGGAGGAAGGAAACCAAAAGTAAACAGAGCAGTGAGAACTCCTCCCAGCTCTAGTAGTGACATCATCACAGGGGTGGAGAAACAGAGCTGGGGAAAAAATCAAAATATCATCAAGATACACCAATACAAATTTCCCCATTAAATGGTAGAAAATACTATTAACAAAATGCTGAAAGACGGCCGGAGCATTCATCAGGCCGAAAGGCATAACGAGATTCTCGAAATGCCCGTTAGGGGTATTAAAGGCCGTTTTCCATTCATCCCCCTCTCTGACCCTGACCAGGTTGTACGCGCCTCTCAAATCTAATTTGGAAAACACCTTGGCCCCAACAATTTGGTTGAAGAGGTCCGGGATCAGAGGAAGGGGATAGGGATCGCGAATCGTCATGCGGTTCAGCTCCCTAAAATCTAGGCAAGGTCTCAGAGAGCCATCTTTTTTTTTAACAAAAAAAAAAACCCGCGGCCACAGGTGACTTTGAGGGACGAATATGCCCCTTCTCGAGACTCTCGGAGATATAAGTTCACATTGCGATTCTTTCCGGTTGTGAGAGATTGTAGAGGCGTGCTTTTGGCAGCTTGGCGCCGGGAATGAGGTTAATGGGACAGTCAAACTCCCGGTGAGGAGGTAGCTCCTGAACACCGCTCTCGGAAAACACGTCCGAGAAATCAGAGAGAAATGATGGCACAGTTTTAGTAGACACCTCTGCAAAAGTCGCTGTGAGACAATTCTCTCTACAAAAGTCACTCCACTCATTTATTTGCCTTCCTTGCCAATCAATAGTGGGGTTATGTCTAGTGAGCCAGGGTAACCCCAAAACTAGAGGAGAAGTCAATCCGTCACATGAGTGTCACCTACAGCTAGCCGGATATTGTGAACAATGCCCTTCAGAGATCTCTGTGAGAGTGGAGCAGAGTCAATAGCAAAAACAGGTATATCCTTTTCTAATGTGCAAACCTGAAAACCATGCATGGCTACAAATTGAGTGTCAATAAGATTGACGGCCGCTCCACTATCGACAAAAATCTCACAAGAAATGACTTTGCTCTCCAGCGCCACCCTGGCAGACAGGAGAAAACGGGAACTGCAGGTCAGAGGAAAAGCATCAATTCCTACATCAACTTTGCCCAAAGTAGCAGATGAAGCAGAGTTTGATGATTTACCTTTTGAGGTTTTTCTCTTATTATCACTCTTAGTACAGTTCAAGAATCTCCTAGACGGACAAACATTTGCCAAATGACCTATGCCCCCACAACAAAAACACACCATACTCTGAGAACTAAATCCTCTTTTATCAGGGGCAAGTCGACCTAGCTGCATGGGCTCCTCCTCAGAGGGGAGCGAGACAGGATGAGGCCCCTGCACACTGAATGAGTCCGCACCACTGCCCCTAGACTGACAATGGCTGGACAGAGAGGTCTCGTTTCTTTCTCTTAGACGCCTGTCAAGGCGTACCGCCAATGACATGGCAGACTCTAAGGACGTTGGTCTCTCATGGAAAGCAAACGCATCTTTCAATCTCTCTGAGAGACCATGACAGAACTGACTCCGGAGTGCAGCATCATTCCAACCCGAATCAGCTGCCCATCTCCGAAATTCAGAACAATAAAGCTCCGCAGACAGTTTGTTCTGGCATAAAACACGTAAGTTAGTTTCGGCCAAAGCAACACGATCCGGGTCATCATAAATCTGCCCCAGGGCCACAAAAAAATCTTTCCACGGATCGAAGGGAGGGATCCCCTGATGGCAGCGAAAAAGCCCAAGTCTGAGCATTACCCCTGAGCAGGGAGATGACAATCCTCACCCTCTGCTCCTGATTACCAGAGGAGTGGGGACACAAGCAAAAATGGAGTTTGCATGCCTCTCTGAAGCGAACAAAATTCTCACTGCCCCCGGAGAACGTTTCCGGAAGTGAGACCTTTGGCTCGCAACAGACTCCATAAGCCGGAGCAGAGCCCAATGCTTGAAGCTGAGTCATAGATTGACGGAGATCCGCTACTTCCAAAGAAAGACCCTGCATGCGGTCAACCAGGCCAGAAAGCAGATCCATGTAAAAAAAGGATGGTTTTGGTGGATTATAATGTCACGGCTGTATGTGAGCAACAATAGTATACACAGTAAAAGAGCTACTGACCGGACCCAAACTAGGGAGGATAAAGGGTGACCCCTGTCCGACCCTCAAAGCTCTCCCTATGCTGCTAAAGCACATGCCCGGATCCAAATGGCGGAACGAGGCATGCCCACGTGCCTAAGACTGATGACCACTGTAACCCCTACAATAGTGGAAGGGGCACGGCCACCGGTGCCCTACTCAGTATATGGAGGGAACCGTGGCCACCTCAGATCCAGTCAGAAAATAATCAGGTACACAACAATGTCTGTACACTTAGCTGAAGGTGTTGCAGCTGCAGAGAAGACGGATCCAAGGACAGCTGGCAATATCCGGAGTGCTTGCTGCAGCAGAACACAGGTCCAGTGAACTGATAGCTACAAGTGAAGATACTAAAGCAAGAGCTACAACTGAAATGAGAACTATAATCCACGCCCTACAATAGGAGGAGGGGTGATATAAAGAGAGGGAAATCAAACGCATGAGGAACAGCTGGGAGGAAGGAAACCAAAAGTAAACAGAGCAGTGAGAACTCCTCCCAGCTCTAGTAGTGACATCATCACAGGGGTGGAGAAACAGAGCTGTGAGAACGTCCCAAAGCTCTGGTAGTGACAGAAACACCGTAACTGGTCTTCACAAGACAGGTATAATTTGAAACAGCAGGTCAGTCCTATCAGGCAGCATGCTGCTCTTTAAAGGGAACCTGTCATGTGGATATTTGATTATAATCTAACTAATTATATACAATCATTAACTACTAAAAAGTGCCTTAGATGTATTCACTTACTGGTGTGACAGATGGTTACCTCATAATATACACACAAAGATGCCGCATGCCGCATGCTAATGAGATGATTTGAGTCCAGCATGATGTCATTGAGTCCAGCGTTTATTTAATTAACAGCTATAGCCACTCCCCTGCCCACCTGCTGCTGATTCATATGGAAAAATAACTGTCAATCAGCAGCAGGTAGGCGGGGAGAGTCAGGAGCTCATAAATATTCATGACTCATCATTATGAGCTGGAGCTTTTCAATACAAGATGTTGGCAGATTGACTGGGTCAATTAAAGAAAGTGACCCAGCATTTTGCTAAGAGAATCAATCACTTATTTATGTTGCCCTTAGTTAGGACACCATAAAACTGGTGACAGGTTCCCTTTAAGATATGGAGTTTTTGTGGTGTGACAAGGTGCATTATGCTGTTGAAAGAGGCCACTGTTGCCATCAAAGTGTACACTTGGGGTGTAAGGCTAGGGCTACAAGGTGACATGTATCATGTAACAGCAAGTTGCATGACAAAAAAGGGTACAGATACATAGCGATATGTTGCTGAAAATTTATGTAGCATTTTTTGTAATGATAGTCAATGGTTTCACAATGCGACATGCTGCAACTGTGACGCGATAGTCACAAAAAAGTCTGACTTGGATCAGTTTTTTGTGACTGTCACGTTGAAGTCATAGCACGTCGCATTGCAACACCATTGATTATAATTACAAAAAATCTTGTGCAAATTTTCAGCAGTAAGAAGTCGCGTGACACATGTTGCCATGTAGCTGTACGCTATCAATGTTTGAGTAGGGGGGACACGTCAAAGTAACATTCAAATAAATGCCAGGACCCAGCGTTTTCCAGTAGTGAAGTGCAGCTTGCAATCCGAGAGCATGTGTGTTGGCTGTGTCTGCCAAAGCAATTGCAGACACAATCCAGTAATCTAGGTTTTGGTAGGGAGACTATAGGGACAATATAGACATATTTAATTAGGTAGATTTAGGTTTTATCAAGGGAAGAACAGGGAGAGAGAGACAGTTATATGTTTCATACAGGTGCTGGCATGTGAGAAGTCCATGTTGCACTGCAAATTCTGCAGTGATCCAGCAAACTAACTTTTTTCTGTAAATGAACAGCCAGCCTATTGTTTTGTATAAACCCCATTTTTCTACAGTTTATAATTCCTACACCTATAAGATATAGTTTATAAAGCTAAAGTGCCATGCACAATGCTGTACTATAAGCCTCACCAATTAATTGTGCACGGCAAACATGGTAGTATGAAAATAAGTAACTCCTTTATTAATACATATAATAACATAGACATAGGCGATAAAATACACAGGACAAAAATAGGGACCCAATATTCAATGGAAATATTGATAGGACTGCTATCCTCCTACAAGCATGTTCAAGTAAGTACTTAAACCACCCCATAAGCGACAGCTTCACAGTTATAGGGTATAACAAACATCAGCAGCATGCTATATAAAGTGCCAAGTGCATATCCAACATGTGGAGGCAAGAGGATAAAAGCAGGTTTCTAAGCAGTATACTAACCAGAGAAGGTCCCAGACACCCCGACGCACGTTTCGCGTTAGCTTCCTCAAGGGGATATGAGGGGAGGGATGTCTAATTGTGCCTTTGTCTTTAAATTACAGGAAAGGCTCGAGCTATTTTCCTAGTACTGTTTAATAATCTGTGTATCAAACCTGTGACTTTGCATATATAAGCCTTATAAGAAAATGTCTGGTAAACTGGTAAAGTCTGAGAACTATGATGGTGATTGTGTGCTGGACAAGACCTGTGAGGCCACTATTGCCCCTACACAACTTACTGCTCTACAGAAGAAGTGACATTACAGGGGGTACATAGATTCCTATATATGTACAAGGGGCACATACATTCCTATTTGGCCTAGAAACAGCACAAACTCTTAACTGCTTGAAAATGCTTCAAAAAACACTGCACAAGTCAGGGATTATTATTTATTTATTTTTTTCACAAGAAAATGCAAACCAAAAAACTCCTACGCTTAACTGTACATCTCGTGTTATTGTATGCAAGGATAGTTGGATAGTCACAACAACCTGTTTAGTGTAAATAATATTCAGAGATGGTACAGGCAGTTTAGCTACAAAACAACATATATATGTAACAGCATGTCATATAAGTTAAATAGAGGATCAAGTATATGCTGGCTATATAAAGGATACATTGGCAGGTTATTAGACAGAATTCCTTGTGGCTTTCTTTAGTGGTGTCAGCATAATACTGGTACCAGTTTAATCAACTTGTTTTCTAAACTGAGAGTAAGGAGGACAATTATTACATGGCCCTTGCCCTTGCCCTTTTGCTCACTCTATTGGAAAAATACAGGGTTTGTAAATCTGACAAAGTTTTCCATGGTATTGCATGTGAAGTAAATTGTTCAATCTGTTACTGGGTGTTAGCTGTATCTTGTTTGCTGTTTAAACAATTAATCTATTTTGTATATTTAACTTCAGCAAGAAATTAATATCCTGTGGCCAGAAGAGGTCAGCAGATTCACATAAAACAATTTGGAGGAAAGCTCATCTATGTGCTGTAAAGCTATTTGAGTTGTTCATTATTATGGACCATGGAGAAATATGGAGAAATAAAATGTATAGTAAGATATAGAAGTGATATTACAAATTGTAATGAGATTGTGGTGTTATAAAACCATGAGCACAAAGTGTAGCAAAATCTACATACAGTACTTTACATGACATGTTCATATCATGAAGAAAGTGCTTATAATACTCTGCCTGTCCAAAAAAAAAAAGTCTCCACCTGGATATAACTAAGCAAATAGTTATGAGCCTCCTATTGGATAATTACTGCATGGGCGATTATCTTTCAGCTGGCAACAAGTTATTTAACCCCAACTGGTGCAATGAGTTGCTTCTCATTTCCTAAACAACCATGTCGAAAGACACATCTCATGGTCGTGGAAAAGATGTTAGTCTGTTGGAGAAGGGTCAAATCATTGGCATGCATCAAGCAGAGAAAACATCTAAGGCTACTTTCACACCTGCGTTTAGGTGCGGATCCGTCTGGTATCTGCACAGACGGATCCGCACCTATAATCTAAACCCTGGTATCCGTTCAGAACGGATCCGTCTGCATTACTCTGTCAAAAAAAGTCTAAGTCTAATTGTAAGTCAAACGGATCCGTCCTGACTTACATTGAAAATCAATGGGGGACGGATCCGTTTACAATTGCACCATATTGTGTCAATGTAAACGGATCTGTCCCCATTGACTTACATTGTAAGTCAGGACAGATCCGTTTGGCTCCGCATCACCAGGCGGACACCAAAACGCTGCAATCAGCGTTTTGGTGTCCGCCTCCAGAACAGAATGGAGGCGCAACGGAGCCAAACTGATGCATTCTGAACGGATCCTTATCCATTCAGAATGCATTGGGGCTAAACTGATCCGTTTTGGGCCACTTGTGAGAGCCTTGAAACGGATCTCACAGGCGGACCCAGAAACAGCAGTGTGAAAGTAGCCTAAGGAGATTGCAGAAACTACTAAAATTGGATTAAGAACTGTCCAACGCATTATTAAAAACTGGAAGGATAGTGGGGACCCATCGTATTCGAGGAAGAAATGTGGCGGGGGAAAAATCCTGAATGATCGTGATCAACGTTTGGAGAAATCAAATCGAATAAAAACAACAGTAGAACTCAGGGCTATGTTTAATAGTGAAAGTAAGAGCATTTCCACACTCACAATACGAAGGGAACTCAAGGGATTGGGACTGTGTAGCTGTAAGAAAACCACTAATCAGTGAGGAAAACCAGAAAAAAAGGCTTCAATTTGCTAGGGAGCATAAAGATTGGACTCTGGAGCAATGGAAGAAGGTCATGTGGTCTGATGAGTCCAGATTTACCCTGTTCCAGAGTGATGGCTCATCAGGATAAGAAGAGAGGCAGATGAAGTGATGCCACCACAGAGTCCAGACCTTAACCCCATTGAGAATCTTTGGGATGTGCTGGAGAAGGCTTTGCGCAGCAGTCAGACTCTACCATCATCAATGCAAGATCTTGGTGAAAAATTAATGCAACACTAGATGGAAATAAATTTTGTGACATTGCAGAAGCTTATTGAAACAATGCCACAGCGAATGCGTGCCATAATCAAAGGTAAAGGCTTTTTTTTGGTGGCGACTTTTTTTTTTGGACAGGCAGTGTATAAGGCATTATTTTTCCTCGAATTCAGCATCAGAGCTTTGTCTTGTAATGAGCTATGCAGCTATATCAGTCACACATAATAGGGCAGTTTTTCCGTTTCGAAAAGATGGCCATGTGTGGTCTGGGAAAAACAGTCCAAGTGATAGCTTCATCTTCCAGACTGACCACAGCTCAATACAAACCTGTGATTAGGCAGGAACTCACTGCATCATAAATCTTTATGATGATGTGAGTTCAGATCAAAAGAGCCAAGGTCAATCTGGGAGATGTAGCCATCACAAAGACCATTTATCCCGACCCAGACCACACATGGTTGTCAGACATTGGGCTAAGACTAGGTTTGCAAAGTGCATTTTAGATATTTTTGAGGTGTTTTTATTTTGGTTTAGAGATGAGCGAATGAATTCTAAACTAATCGGACTTATTACAAATTTTGCAAAAAAATTCTAGGGCAAAATGAATCTGAAGTTTTGGCGATTCGCTTGACCCTGGGAGGGGCTTGCCCTGATTGATTTAGAGCCTGACAGACAGCCTGTATGCCAATCAGGGGCAGGATTTTGGAAGGTCCTCACTCTCTGGGTTGTAGAGATGATATTCGAAGAGAGCATGTGTGTTGGCTGTGTCTGCCAAAAAGCATTTACAGACACAATCTAGTAATGTAGGTTTTGGTAGGGAGACTATAGGGACAATATAAGGACATATTTAATTAGGTAGATCAGGTGAAGCCCTGGAAGAGAGAGAGATAGCTCACTCAGAGTTATATGTTTCATACTGGTGCAGGCATGTGATTCTGCAACCTACCTTTTTTTTGTAAATAAACAGCCAGCCTTTTGTTTTGTATAAACCCTCTACAGTTTATAAGTGTTTTATAGGCCTATTGCCAGAACCTCTGGCATCAGGATCAATAGCATACATTGTGCTACTATCGCAATGTATTGGGTCAAGATACCATGCATTAGTGAATGTTTAATGATGCAATCATATTTTATTTCTGATGTGTCATTACGAGCTTTACAAGTAATGTTCTCTAATAAAGCTTTTCCTATTTCTTTAGGAGAGGTTTCCTGAGAAATAACATAGCATTTGGCTAACCATCTGTAATCAGAAAATTTGGGAAATATTTTGAAGGGAATTGTGATTGATGTGTGGTCAGACCAATGTATTGCACCTACGTCTGCTAAAATGACTCAATATATGACAGGTTTGTCAATTAAGAACATAGGGGGACATTTGTTTAGACCAGTGTTTTAGACGCCGGTTGTTCTGCCCAGCCGAGTTTGAGAATCATTACAGATCACATCTTCCTCAGTTTTGGTATTTCTGTATTATAGCACCATCTAGCGGTGTTAAGTTGTATTACACTTTGTTTTTCCTGTTACAAAGACTGCTGCATTGTGGGTGGTACAAAGCATTGTGGGAGTGTAAAGCATTTTGGGAAAGAGAAGCTTCCAGTCACCAGGACACATCAGCACAGCTGTCCTGTTGCATATTTCCTTCTCAAACTCCACCATCCTTGTAAAATCATATCTGGTGAGAGATCTACCTTTGTTTCAGGGATATTGTGTTATGCAGAGCTGTTCAGCTAGTTATAATTGTTACTCAGGGAGTTGTTACTACTGTTAGCTAGACATGTAATCTTATGTTAGGCAGCCATTTTACCATGTGCTTCAGTGTTATGCAAATGTTACAGTACATGCTATTCTGTACGTTATACTTATACATGTTATTTGTATTCTTGTATTTTTACCGCACACTTGTACAATCTCTCACTCACGCGCATCACGCAGAGAGTACAACCTGTTGACCAATAAACAAGTTATTATTCACAGAATACCACCCTAATCTAAAACGTAGCCTTTATTACAAATACTAAAATGACCCAACAAAAATTATACCAAACAACAGAAAATATAATAAATTGATGTAAACAAAATAATAATCGGTTTTCCAAAATATGGGATAGGGCAATACTGTAGGCAAGGTAGCGGTGATCAAATGGGGACCTATCACTGAATCTCACCCTATACTGTATAGCCCTACTTATAGAACGGAATAGCCGCCCCGATAAGGGCGATCCCGTATTCAGGAACCTCCTAAAAGCCCTTGGATGGCCCTAAAAACAAATTATATATATATTATATATATTATATACTGTCTGCGTCACATAGGTCAGTCTGTATAGTGGAGTGGCCAATTTCAGTTTTGGTGCAGTCTTTGATCGGTTGTGCCTGATTATTAGATTATTATATTTTTGGGTATTTTGTTATTTCTGTTATTTTGTATATCTAGTGTATTTTTTTTTTTATAGTGATTTAGGCCTCCTGCACACGGACGTTTTTTTTGCGGTCCGCAAAAACGGTTTCCGTTGTTCCGTGATCCGTGTCCGTTTTTTCTTCCGTGGGTCTTCCTTGATTTTTGGAGGATCCACAGACATGAAAAATGAAAAAAAAATCTAAGTCAAGTTTGCCTTTGAAATGATAGGAAAAAACGGACACGGATCACGGACACGGATCACGGACGCGGATGACAATCTTGTGTGCATCCGTGATTTTTCACGGACCCATTGACTTGAATGGGTCCGTGAACCGTTGTCCGTGAAAAAAATAGGACAGGTCCTATTTTTTTCACGGACTGGAAACACGGATCACGGATGCGGATGCCAAACGGTGCATTTTCCGATTTTTCCACGGACCCATTGAAATTCAATGGGTCAGCGGAAAACGGAACAATGGCCACGGATGCATACAAAGGTCGTGTGCACGATGCCTTAGTCGTATATTTTATATATATATATATATATTAGTACTTATAAGTACAAATACAGTGAACTTAATAGATATATAATAGGTATGAATAGGAATTGTTTTTAACATATACAGTGGATATAAAAAGTCTACACACCCCTGTTAAAATGTCAGGTTTCTGTGATGTAAAATTTTTTTACAAAGATAAATCATTTTAGAACTTTTTCCACCTTTAATGTGACCTATAAACTGCAAACTCAATTGAAAAACAAACTGAAATCTTTTAGGTAGAGGGAAGAAACAATATAAAAATAAAATAATATGGTTGCATAAGTGTGCCCACCCTTAAACTAATACTTTGTTGAAGCACCTTTTGATTTTATTACAGCACTCAGTCTTTTTGGGCATGACCCTATCAGCTTGGCACATTTTGACTTGGCACCACTCTTCTTTGCAAAAACACTCCAAATCTGTCAGATTGCAAGGGCATCTCCTGTGCACAGCCCTCTTCAGATCACCCCACAGATTTTCAATCGGATTCAGATCTAGGCTCTGCCTGGGCCATTCCAAAACTTTAATCATCTTCTGGTGAAGCCGTTCGTTTGTTGATTTAGATGTATGCTTTGGGTCGTTGTCATGCTAAAAGATGAAGTTCCTCTTCATGTTCAGCTTTCTAGCATAAGCCTGAAGGTTTTGTGCCAATATTGACAGGTATTTGGAACTGTTCATAATTCCCTCTAGCTTAACTAAGGCCCCAGTTCCAGCTGAAGAAAAACAGCCCCAAAGTATGATGCTGCCACCACCATGCTTCACTCTGGGTATGGTGTTCTTTTGGTGATGTGCAATGTTGTTTTTGTGCCAAACATATCTTTTGGAATTATGGCCAAAAAATTCAACCTTGGTTTCATCAGACCATAACACCTTTTCCCACATGCTTTTGGGAGACTTCAGATGTGTTTTTGCAAAATGTAGACTGGCTTGAATGTTTTTCTTCGTAAGAACAGGATTACATCTTGCCACTCTACCCCATAGCCCAGACATACTGTATGAAAAATACTGGAGATTGTTGTCACATGTACCACACAGCCAGTACTTGCCAGATATTCCTGCAGTTCTTTTAATGTTGCTGTCGGCCTCTTGGTAGCCTCCCAGACCAGTTTTCTTCTCATCTTTTCATCAATTTTGGAGGGACGTCCAGTTCTTGATAATGTCACTGTTGTGCCATATTTTCTCCACTTGATGATGACTGTCTTCACTGTGTTCCATGGTATATCTTAATGCCTTGGAAATTACACTTCTCCTGACTGATACCTTTTAACAATGAGATCCCTCTGATGCTTTGGAAGCTCTCTGTGGACCATGGCTTTTGCTGTGGGATGCGACTAAGAAAATTTCAGGAAAGACTAACTAGAGCAGCTGAACTTTATTTGGAGTTAATCAGAGGCACTTTAAATGATGGCAGGTGTATGCTGACTCCTATTTAACATGATTTTGAATGTGATATTCTGAACAGTTACATCACCAGTTATAAGAGGGTGTGCACACTTATGCAACTTCATTATTTTTTTAATATATTTTTTCTTCCCTCCACCTAAAAGATTTCAGTTTGTTTTTCAATTGAGTTGTACAGTTTATAGGTTCCATTAAAGGTGGAAAAAGTTCTGAAATGATTTATCTTTGTCTCATTTTTTTTAAAGCACAGAAACCTAACTTTTTAACAGGGGTGTGTAGACTTTTTATATCCATTGTAAGTAAAAAATGCATAGTTTGAACCGCAGCATGCGGTGAAGTCCAGTTCCATAATTTAGGTACAGAGCCTGTGTGAGGGCAATTACCCCTGCGTCTATGATTATGGGTTCCAAATTCATATAGTGTAATGTGCACAGAGAAGGCTGATACACGCAATGGTTGTAATCAGTAATCTGCTTTATTGTAACATTAGCACATAATCTTATACCATAATTATTGGTAGACGCCCAACAGCCGTGCGTCACATAAACCACAAAAAGACAGAAGAAATGAAACCTTTAGCAGTAAGAGGATCTTAAACTTAGAACAGCAGAAACTAGCATTTATACAAATAGAACAGGAGGGGGGGAGGTTGTCAGCTGAATTCCCCCCCCCCCCCCCCCCAGCGTGCCTGCAAAGAGCTGACACTTGTCTAACATTTTAATAGCCTCTAATTGAACTCTGGTTCAGATAGATATAGGATATACAAGATGGAGTTCTATCTCTCACAGCCAGCTAAAGAAAGATCATATTTTTGGTAGGATTAGGAGAATAAAAAGGCTCAATCAGTCCCTTATTTTGAATACATACCACTGAGGAAGAAACATTTTGTTTCGAAGCACGTTTCATGATATCTCATCCCGATTAGCAATTTGGATGCTAAGTGATACAAGCTAAATAAGAAGAGCTATTTGTTGGATATCCGTCCCATACTGTCACGGAACAGATCGAGCGTTTGATGATTTTTCTGTCACATATCCTCCGAACACATTTGCCGTTTGGTGAGCACTGGTCCGCATGCGCAAGATATCGTAGTGCCGACACTGGCGGGAGGTCCGAACACGAAGATGGACTTCAGTAGCTGCACAACTCCAGAATGTATGTAGGTTATGTGTAATAACATCTTTATACACATTGAACCTGTAATATCAGACTGGTAAGCAACTATATAATACTTACTGTGGATCGATTGCCCAGGCGCTTGAGGATACAGCGATCTGTTTATGTGAAGTATTTGACTGCAATTGGGGAGAATAACTCTATTGCAAGAATATAAACTAATCCAAAACAATAGTATCCAGCTCGAGGGAATACAAATCTATCTATACCCCATCCAGGGGAGCGACTTTGGATATCAAATTGCTACGGAACTATTCTCTTATTAACAGTGCGAGAGCTCCGCACATGTAAACAGAGGGGGACTGTGACTAAGTATTAATATACAGTACAGACCAAAAGTTTGGACACACCTTCTCATTCAAAGAGTTTTCTTTATTTTCATGACTATGAAAATTGTAGATTTACACTGAAGGCATCAAAACTATGAATTAACACATGTGGAATTATATTCATAACAAACAAGTGTGAAACAACTGAAAATATGTCATATTCTAGGTTCTTTAAAGTAGCCACCTTTTGCTTTGATTACTGCTTTGCACACTCTTGGCATTCTCTTGATGAGCTTCAAGAGGTAGTCCCCTGAAATGGTCTTCCAACAGTCTTGAAGGAGTTCCCAGAGATGCTTAGCACTTGTTGGCCCTTTTGCCTTCACTCTGCGGTCCAGCTCACCCCAAACCATCTCGATTGGGTTCAGGTCCGGTGACTGTAGAGGCCAGGTCATCTGGCGCAGCACCCCATCACTCTCCTTCATGGTCAAATAGCCCATACTTTGAAAGTTTTCCCAATTTTTCGGCTGACTGACTGACCTTCATTTCTTAAAGTAATGGCCACTCATTTTTCTTTACTTAGCTGCTTTTTTCTTGCCATAATACAAATTCTAACAGTCTATTCAGTAGGACTATCAGCTGTGTATCCACCTGACTTCTCCTCAACGCCACTGATGGTCCCAACCCCATTTATAAGGCAAGAAATCACACTTATTAAATCTAACAGGGCACACCTGTGAAGTGAAAACCATTTCAGGGGACTACCTCTTGAAGCTCATCAAGAGAATGCCAAGAGTGTGCAAAGCAGTAATCAAAGCAAAAGGTGGCTACTTTAAAGAACCTAGAATATGACATATTTTCAGTTGTTTCACACTTGTTTGTTATGAATATAATTCCACATGTGTTAATTCATAGTTTTGATGCCTTCAGTGTAAATCTACAATTTTCATAGTCATGAAAATAAAGAAAACTCTTTGAATGAGAAGGTGTGTCCAAACTTTTGGTCTGAACTGTATATGGTATAGCCATTTGCATGCTTTTAAATTTTTATCTATGGTGATATTGCACATGTGCTTATTAAATGGTATTGAATTGTTACATTAATAGCTGGCCATTAATTTTAGTATTTGTAATAAAGGCTACGTTTTAGATTAGTATGGTATTTTGTGAATAGTCTATTTAGATTTATACCACTTTAGTATATTGACCCTCTGACGCCCCTGGGTTACTTTCTTAGCTGTGACACAATAAACAAGCTAGACTACATAGAACAGTCCTCTTATTTGGAAGACAGGAATGGTTTATGCTGAATGTCAGACTGCACACTGTGTGAACGTGTAAGAAGACAGAACACCGGTCTTAATAAAGCCCCTTTGCTGGTGGTGGATCGCCAAAGTTATGAAGAAATGCAGGCCTACGTAAGGTCATTTTTCTCATATCTGCTTCCTACAAATAATAGAACTGCCACATGTGCAAACCTTACAGCTGTGCTCCTGTGTGAAGCCTAAAATGAGGTTACTCTGAAATAAGCACACACTCATGTAACAAAAACACCATATGTAATCTCAGCCTGAGGCTAGATTCACATGACTGTGGGATGCCCGTGCCTGTTTTACGGCAAAACAGGGGAACTGGCCATGCACACTCTGCATTGCGGTGTAAACCTATTGACTTCAATCTGCAAGATGCGGCCAAAAATAGGACATGTCTTTGTGGCGAGGAGGCATGGACCTGGAAGCACACAGAGGAACTTCGGTGGGTTTCTGTGTGCTTCCAGGTCAGTGCCTCGTCACCAGAAAAAGTTAGGCCACATCTTGGAACGCGCGAACCCATTGAAGTCAATGAGTCCATGTGTGGAGTGCACACGGTGTCTTGCGGATCCTCGGTTTGGGGTTCTCAAAACGGGCATGACTATCCCACGGTCGTAGGAATGCAGACTCACTTTAGCTGATTTGTCAAAGTACAAACAAACTCTAAATATGTAAACCTGTAAAAGATATTCAGAGGGATGCTACAGTTTGGTGACTGCATAGCTCATGCTAATGAAAGTAGAAACTTCAATGTGATATATTGAGCTTTACAACTGGTAATTTAAATCACCATCCAATGATTTACATCTCTGTTCACACACAGTATCACCACACAAATGGTTGCATTTTGTTCAATATGTAATTAAAATATGATCTAAGTTTAGACAATTAAACCAAATTACAGAACAAAACCAAAAGGGACTCTAAATGCCATTATTCCGTTGTCATCAGGTGAATAAACACAATTCTAATTGTCGGAAATGTGTGCGTGTGCAAACATACCCAGAATAACCATTTGAGCAGTTAATTAGCAGCACAAATGATTTTAGAGCAATTGGAAGTATTCCATTACTCTGCTCACTGCATTATGGGTATAATTAAAAATAAATGTATTTAGACTTTGAAAAAACACTGCTAATTGTATAATTCCTTGAGTGTTTTGCTCCTGAGATGGAAATATAGCACGTTCATGTGACATTCATATCTTGCTAAAAAGCCGAAGTGGGATAGAGAAGGCGAGTGAAGAAATTCCAAATTACACTGTTCAGTCGTATAGTGGAATGGCTAATGCATCTATGTAACGCCCAACAGGGTGAAATAATGGTTTTTAATAGAAGATAATGTACATAAAGTATGTGCTAATTTGATGTGTTCTGGTTTGAACTGAAACAAAATGATTGATTTGTGGGCATGCTCTATGTCAAGTGCATTAGTTACTGCAAGAAGGAGAAGGAAGGCACTGAGCTATCTTTATCACCTCTGCTATATGATTCCAGCTTTACAGAGATATAACCATTCATGCTGCCTCTGATAATAAGATTAGGGTTGAAGTGGAATTTGATCAGAATTTCAGGGAAAATTTGATTCGCCACGAAACTGAATTTCCTCGTCCTCCGTGTTAGCGAATCAATTTTCCATGAATGGCGGTAAAAAAAAATAATTATAATACTTACCTCATCCGCTTGAGAGCGAAGAGTCGGCTGTGCGAAGATTTCGCACAAAAACCCATGCGCGGTGGCATATGGCGTATTTAATCAAGATGGCGACGTCCAGCTCTTCGCATTAAAATGGATGAGTGTAAATATGATTTTATTCATTAAAAAAAAAAAATTTACACTAATATTGCTATCAGATGCCATGATCAGCTATAAACGCGGCATCTGAGGGGCACCCATTACTTACAAATAAATGTGAAATTCGGCGAAGCAGCCAAATCGAATTTTTCAAATCTCTGCTCATCACTAAATAAGATGCCATAAAGGAAGGAAGCTTATATATACCATATATACAGTTAGGTCCATATATATATATATACACTGACACAAATTTTGTTTTTATTACCTGTTTACTAAAACCTATTCAAGTTATAGTTATATAATGGACATGGACATAAAGTCCAGACTTTTAGTTTTCATTTGAGGGTATCCACATAAAAAATTAGACAAAGGATTTAGGAGTTTCAACTCAAAGGCTGTTTCATGGGCAGGTGTGGGCAATTCCTTCATTATTTCATTCTCAATTAAGCACATAAAAGGCCTGGAGTGGATTTGAGGTGTGGTGCTTGCATTTTAAAGATTTTGCTGAGAAGTAAACATGCGGTCAAAGGAGCTCTCCATGCAGGTGAAACCAACCATCCTTCATCTGTGAAAACAGAAAAAACCCATCCGAGAAATTGCTGCACTACTAGGAGTGGCAAAATCTACAGTTTGGTACATCCTGGGAAAGAAAGCACTGGTGACCTCAACAATGCAAAAAGACCTGGACTCCCACGGAAGACAACAGTGGTGGATGATCGCAGAATAATTACCATAGTGAAGAGAAACCCCTTCACAACAGCCAGCCAAGTGAACAAGTGCGCCCCCCGCCCCCAAACCTCCTCATTGTCAAATGGCTGGTAAAAAAAAAATAAACTCACCTGATACATGGGGCAGCCTCTTCTGGCCTGTGTCCTGGATCGGGAGGGGTAGGGAGGACGACATATCGTCAGACACGTTCAAGCTGGGAGTGGTAGGAGCCACAGGTCCTTTGACATCCGAAGGGCAGAGTAGTGATCTCTGTCCTGCTGTCCGGTGTCAAAGGTCCTGACAGCAGGAGGTACAGGGGCAGGCCGGAACGCATTACAATAGGCAAGGGCTGGCACAATGCAGCATAATGATTAGATTACAGCAGGGCGAGCGGCAGCTGTCGCTCTCAGTACAATACATATTACAATACAATACACACTACAATACACATTGGGGCCACCAACAGCCCTGCTGCAATCTTATTATCATGACAGTGGCATGACCGCTCTACGGCTGACTGCAGCTTGCAATGTGTATTGTAGTGTCTACTGTAATTTGTATTGTAGTTACTCGTCCTGCTATAATTTAATTATCCTGACGCAAAAGTGATGCCGGCCCATAGCTGTCACGGCTGAGGATGGGAGAAGGGGACGTCCACTCTCAGACACGGTTCCTAAAAAGTCGCTGTCAGCTGCATCCTCTCCCGGCACACAACTCAGCCAGTCCGGCGAGGCCTGCAGGCCGCACCAGCGACACAGGGGGGAGAACCACAGAGAGATGAACGAGGGGACTCTCCACACATGTCCCCACTCCAGTCGCTGCCAGCAGACACTCCAAACCAGCACGCAGCCGGACCACTTACGGAGTGCTGCCAGCAGACGACCAGGGATGAGAACATGGAGAGGGACGAGGGATCCCCAACACGGACACGGAAGGTAAGGTGGCGGGGAAAAGCCACCAACCGTGCCGTTAACGGAGATCCCCCCGGAACGCTCTCCCTCCGGAGAACGCGGATGCAGGCCACAAGGGGATGGCACTGCATGCTGCACCCTCTTTCGAAGGTGTGCAAAACGCACACCAAACAAACACCACGTGCCATAAAAATATCAGGGGACGCCAAGACAGAGCACGGTGAAGAAATGGCGGGGAATGCCACTCACCGCGCCATCAGAGGCGAAACCCCCAGAACGCTCTCCCTCCGAAGAGCGCGCATGTACCCGTACGTAGACGGCGGTACATGCTTCACCCTCTTTCGAGGGAGCAAACGACCAGAGATGGGAAGACATCAACTTAAAGGGGAAGTGCACACAATAACATAAAACCAAGTGCACACATACATACTGTGAAGGAAGTTAACCCTTCCAACACCAGGGAAGGGAAAACACCCCTTAAAGGGGACGTGCACACAATAACATAAAACACAGTGCACACATACACACAAAACCGCATGCACAACATAGCAAGCTGCAATGGCACAACTCAGACTGCTACGCTGCCACATACATACTGTTGCCAGCGGAAACCACAGGTGAGGCAAATACCACAGCCCTCACCTGTGATTGACAACCAAAGTAAACCGCTGACAACCGCATGCGGTTCAGGAGTCACGGTCATAGCCATGGCCGTGACAATAGCATGCTTTAAGCCATCGGCCCACCCGGAAGTTTCCCTGTGGGTTACATTGCCAATCCGCCCCTGGCCATGGTAGAGAAAACATCAGGGTTTTGGAGTTTTTGTTTTGGGCCTGGACACCTTGTGAGCATTGAGGTAAAAATTCCATAAACTTAAAGAGGACCTTACATCAGAAAAAAAGTGTGTGCAATTCTTATACTACCTTATCGGGCTGCTGCCACTAATGTCGAGCACATCCAATCGCAGCGCCCCGCTGTTAGCCAGGGAGAAGGAGCTCAAGTCCTTGTGCTCGGTCCGGATGTCTACAAGCTCAAGTTCTCGTGATTCTCGCGAGAACTTGAGCTCCTTCTCCCTGGCTAAGAGCAGGGCGCTGCGATTGGATGCGCTCACTGCCAGGGAGAAGATAACCGCGCCCAGCAGAACTAAAATGTCAATGCCTACTATAACCAAGTCGCCTCATTTGCATATGAGGTGACGAAACAAACGGGGAGCACAGCGGGCGAACGGGGGGTAATTTAAAAAAAAAATAAAGTGTCTGGACATCAGTGGCAGCAGCCCGATAAGGGAGCATAAGAATTGCACATACTTTTTTCTGATGAAAGGTCCTCTTTAAGTTAAAGAAATGTTGGGTGATGCAACAAGACAATAACCCAAAGCACACAAGTAAATCAACTAAAGAATGGTTGAAAAAGAACATTTGCGGCATTCAAAGTTCTGACATCATAGAGTAGAGTTGTTTCTCAAGTTACAATATTAATTGGTTCTGGGACGACCATTATATGTTTAAACCATGGTAACTTGAGTCTATAACTCTATGGAAAACCAATAATTGGCTCCAAAGCCCAAAATGTCATCCCAGAATAAGAAAAAGTGAAGTTTTAAAAATGAACAGATAAGCAAGACATATAAACAATGGGGGTCATTTATCAAACTGGTGTAAGGTAGAACTGGCTTAGTTGCCCATAACAAGCAATCAGATTCCTCCTTTCATTTTCCAAAAGAGCTGTCCAAATTATAAAATGGAATCTGATTAGTTGCTATGGGCAACTAAACCAGTTCTACTTTACACCAGTTTGATAAATGACTAACCAAGTCCGGACAGGAATAGATGCTGAAAGCTATAAGTGACTTTCTATGGTGAGGGCAGGAGCTTCCAGGGTCCTGCATTGTACTTACATGTAAGTGTAAGTGGAGGCGTTGCTCAACTGGTATCCAAAGGAGCAGCTGATCCTGACACAGACACAGTGTAGTACAGAACATTTAGTACCGCAGAGGAGCTACTAGACAACCAATACAGGTATTTTACCAGGAAAATGCTCACGTTGGTTGGCTGGTTTGATCTGACTCGAAGACATTGTATCTTGAGTCTAGTCTCAACTTATGATGACCCAGGCCATTGTATCTTGAGGAATCACTGTACTTAGATTGTGTCTCTATAATTGTGGCCATATCAGGCCATATTTAATAGCACAAAGGCTTCACTTACTTTTTTTTCAACTATAAAAACTTTATTTAAAGAATGGATTATTTTTAAAAAGGGCCTGTCAACTCTTCTGACATGTGTGCTTTCGTAAATACTTGTATTCCCATGAAATAACAATTCTTTTCTGAGATCTCTGCATTGTGTCATTTTTTTGTTATTCTCCCTGTGTGAAAGCAGCTGCCCTTGTCAGCAGATCACAGAAAAGCGTGAATGTTGCAGTATTTATGTATTAGGACAAATAATAATCTTGTTGCTTTATGTAGCCATTCTTTCTGTACCCTGACATTGCAGCCTTGCACATATAACTCCACCTCGGCCATCAGTTAGAAATCCAGACAAATTGTAGTTCCAGTACTCACCTTTATTAAAATGAGTCTTTTATTCTATAAAGTTAAAGAGGAGCATGTGCAAATGTATAAAAAAGGAATGTCTAAATTTTTTGGACATTAGTTACGTGTTCTTACTCTTGGCATGCCCATGGAAATTTATATATATATCTATATGTATAATGAATGGTTCACACAAGTTCTATTCCAAACATTACATCTAGAGATGTACATCTAGAGATATACCAGTAGAGCCCCCCAACAGAGTTGAGTGGGTGTCAGCAGTAAGTTTGTGTTGACGTCACTGATTATTTTGCCCTTCCTCTGATCCATCAAAACAATTACCCCCATAAAAGGATCCTGTCCGTGGAGCATCCGCCTTCACTTCAGCATTTGGTCAGTATTCCATCAGTATTGCTAAAGCCAAAAAAAACAGGAGAGGATCCAAAACAGAGATGACACGTGAATGGAATATTTGCATGTCTTCTGTGTTTTGTACCCACTCCTGCTTTTGGCTACCAAATCATAAGCCAATTCTGATGCAAAATAGAGACCATGTCATGCAGTCCTTACAGCTGTTACATATATAGGATCCGTTGTGCATCTCATTTTTACTTCCTTCTGACAGATCAGAAGAAGGGTCAATTAAATAATGATATCAGCCAGGCCAAAACGCAAAATATTGGCCCAGTCATGAAGTGGGGAGGGTGGGAACAGCATGAGAAGTCCACAGAGTGGCCCTATGACATAGTGGTGAGGTGTAAGCAGCATGAGGAGGCCACAGAGTGGCACAATGACAGAGTGTGGAGGTGTCAGCAGCAGAAGCATCAGGAGGAGGCCACAGGGTGCCACAATGACAGTGTGGAGGGGGCAGCAGCATCATAAGGAGGTCACAGAGTGGCACAATGACAAATTGTGGAGGTGGCGACAGCAGCATCAGGAGGAGGCCACAGAGTGGCACAATGACAGTGTGGAGGTGGCAGCAGCATCAGGAGGCAACAGAGTTGCACAATGACAGATTGTAAAGGTGGCGGCAGCAGCATCAGGAGGAGGCCACATGGTGGCACAATAACAGTGTGGAGGTGGCAGCAGCAGCATCAGGAGGCCACAGAGTGGCACAATGACAAGGTGTGGAGGTGGCGGCAGCATCAGAAGAAGGCCACAGGGTGGCACAATGACAGAGTGTGGAGTTGGTGGCAGCATAATTATCATCAGGAGGCCACAGAGTGGCACAATGACAGAGTGAGGAGTTTGTGGCAGCAGCATCAGGAGGAGGCCACAGAGTGGCACAATGACAGTGTGGAGATGGCAGCAGCATCAGTAGACCTTAGTGGTGACGTGGCAGCAGCATTAGGAGACCACGGAGTGACCCGTTGACACAAGTGGGGAGGTGGGTGTCACAGGGTTCCGAAGGTGCACTCGGTCCCCCATTGCCCGCAGAACTGTTGCTTAGCTTTTGGAATGAGGTTCTGTGTTTGACCTCATTCCCAGGGCGGCTTTACTAGCTAGGTGGCTCCCTGCTCCTAGTCTGCCTTGAGCGCCGAGCTGATCACTCGGTGCTCGACTGGTTGGTCTTTCGGTCATGTGACGCTGGCCACGTCACATGACCCTCACTCCCCACTATAAATAGAGGCAGCCTGCTGGCTACAGGTTGCCTGTTAATTTCTAGGTTCCTGGCTATTTGTTGGACTACTGAATATTTACCTGATCCTGTTCCCTGACGATCCTCTGCCTGCTCCTCCTGTACTGCGCATACATCCTGGTATTGTGACCTCGGCTCCCACCTGACTACTCTCTTAGGACTCCTCTTGTACTTCGCTACTCTCCTGGTATTTGACCCCGGCTTCTACTGACAATTCTTTGCTTAATCCGTTGTACTGCGTAGCTCTCTTGGTTCTGACCCGGTCCGTTCATGTTCCGTATTTTGTCTTGTCTGTCTTCCCTGCACATATCCTAAGTTAGGGACTGCCGTCCAGTTGTCCCCTGTCATCAGGACTCGTGAGGCAAGTAGGCAGGGCCAGGGGTGAGGGTGGAGCGCAGTGGTCACTACCCTTCCCCCTGTGTGTGTGTGGACGTGACCGTTACAGATTAACAGGCCCAATAACCACTGTATCATGAATCCTCTTACTACCCTGACTGACCATGTCTCTAACTTGACACAGAGGGTGCAGGAGCTAGGAGAGAAACTCTGTTCTTGTGAGTTAGGGCAAGGTTCTTCCACTCCTCTGTCCTCCAGTCCATATTTTGAACCCCAGATCAAGCTCCCAGAACCCTTTTCTGGAGACCGGAAGAGGTTTCTCTCCTTTAAGGAGAATTGCAAACTGTACTTCCGTTTGCGCCCCGTGTCCTCCGGTCCCGAGAGCCAACGCGTGGGGATTATCATTTCTCTACTACAGGGTGATCCCCAGGACTGGGCATTTTCGTTACCTCCTGGGGCCAGTTGTCTAACTTCTGTGGAGGGTTTTTTTCAGGCCCTGGGTACCCTCTATGACGAACCAGACAGGGCCCTGGTAGCCGAGACAGCTCTTAGGGCACTGGTTCAGGGCCATCTCCCTGCGGAGGAGTATTGCACCCAATTCAGACGGTGGTGTGTCCCCTCAGGATGGAATGAACCAGCCCTGAAGAGTCAGTTTAGGTCTGGTCTATCTGATAATTTAAAAGATCTATTGGTCAATTACCAAATTCCTGAGACCTTAGAGGAGATGATGACCCTAGTTGTCCGACTTGACAGACGAGTTAGAGAGAGACGACAAGAACGACAGTTCTGTTCTCAGATGGTGGTCCAGCCAGAGGCCTTTTCCAGGGACAACACTGAGGTCTCCACCGAGGAACCCATGCAGGTTGGCATGACCCGGGGTAATCTTCGTTTCAGACGCGGAGAGTGCTTCTACTGTGGAGATCCTGGCCATTGGATCAACAAGTGTCCTAAGAGGGACCTCTCTGACAAGTCTTCTAAGGCAAGACAACCTAAAGACCAGGTACACCCTGACTTTTCTAAAGGTAAGCTTTTGGTACCCATAACAATTTCTCTGGGGGTTAATAAGTGGCCGGGTAAGGCCTTTATTGACTCCGGTTCAGCGGCCAGCTTTATTGACTTTGAGTTTGCTTGTAAATTGGGTATTCCAATGTTTGCTTTACCTACACCTATCCATGTCATGGCTATTGATGCTACTCCCCTGATTGGCGGTACGGTGAGGTCATGTACCTCTGAAATTTCTCTGTCCGTGGGTGTGTGCCACTCTGAGAGATGTTCTCTTCTAGTCCTGGAGAACCTACCAGTTGAGGTGGTACTAGGGTTGCTCCGTTTACATAACCCCACAATTGATTGGTCCAAAGGAGAGTTGGTGAAATGGGGACCTAAGTGTGACTCATGCTTGTCCGTGGTCCAGGCTGGGGTTTCAGTAAGGTCTAATACATCACCCTCTGTTATCAAGGAATATTCTGATGTGTTCTCGTCCCTTACTCCAGAGGTTCTACCCCCCCATAGACCTTATGATTGCGCCATAGAGCTAATTGAGGGTGCCGAATTTCCTAAAGGTCGAATTTATAATCTTTCAGGGCCCGAACGCAAGGCTATGGAAGATTATATTAAGGAGAGCCTTGCTAAAGGGCATATTAGACCTTCAGTCTCTTCTATGGGAGCAGGGTTTTTCTTTGTTAAAAAGAAGGATGGTGGTCTTAGGCCTTGTATTGATTACCGGAGATTAAATAAAATCACTGTCCAAAATAGATACTCTCTCCCATTGATTCCGGATTTATTTAACCAGGTTTTGGGGGCAACCTGGTTTTCCAAGATTGACCTGAAAGGGGCATACAATCTAATCCGAATCAAGGAGGGAGACGAATGGAAGACAGCGTTCAATACTCCGATAGGACACTTTGAATATCAGGTGATGCCTTTTGGACTCAGCAATGCCCCAGCTGTGTTCCAAAACTTAATGAACGATATTCTTAGGGAGTTCTTAGGTAAATTTATTATTGTCTATCTTGACAACATTTTGATATTCTCTCCTGATTTCGAATCTCATGTGTCCCATGTCAAACAAGTATTAGAGGTGTTGAGGGAGAACCAGCTATCCGCTAAGCAAGAGAAATGTGTCTTTGGTGTACAGGAGATACTGTTTCTAGGGCATGTTTTGACTCCTCACGCCTTTAAGATGGATCCTGGTAAGGTTTTAGCAATTAAGGAATGGGTAAGGCCTTCATCCTTAAAGGCTTTACAACGGTTTTTGGGTTTCGCTAATTACTATCGTAAATTTATCATGAATTTTTCTGTAATTGCTAAGCCATTGACCGACCTTACTAAGAAAGGGGCGGATTTGGAGAATTGGTCTACCAAGGCCATTTCTTTATTTGAAACATTAAAAAAGGCATTTAGTAGCGCTCCCATTCTGATCCAGCCTGATCAGGAGAGACCCTTTATTGTGGAGGTGGATGCGTCCGAGGACGGCGCAGGAGCAGTCCTTTCACAAGGTCCTGCTAGCCTCACTAACCTGAGACCGTGTGCCTTCTTCTCTAGGAAATTCTCTCCCACGGAGAGAAACTACGACATAGGGAATAGGGAGCTGTTGGCCATTAAATGGGCATTTGAGGAGTGGAGACATTTTTTGGAGGGGGCAAGGCATCGAGTAACTGTTGTCACTGACCATAAAAACCTAATGTTTCTCGAGTCCGCTAAGAGGTTGAATCCCCGACAAGCCCGATGGGCTCTGTTTTTTACCCGTTTTGATTTCTCCATTACGTTCAGGCCGGGAAGTAAAAATGTGAAGGCAGACGCATTATCTCGGAGCTTCCATGCTTTTCAACCCACTGAGACGCCGCCTGAATCAATCCTACCAGCAAACATCTTCTTAGCGGCTCTAACCCAGGATATCTCGGCTCGCATTAAGGCAGAACAACATCTGGCACCGGCATCCACCCCAACAGATAAGTTGTTTGTTCCCGTACAATTTCGTCTCCAGCTGTTGGGTGAGTGTCACGATTCTGCCTTTTGTGGACATCCGGGTATTGAGGGCACTAAGGATCTGGTTTCTAGATCTTATTGGTGGCCCACTCTGACCAGGGATGTCAAGTCCTACGTGTCAGCCTGTGAGGTTTGTGCCAGGTCTAAGACACCTAGGACTCGCCCTGCTGGTAACCTACGACCCCTACCCATTCCCAGTAGACCCTGGTCCCATATCTCGATGGACTTTATAACTGACCTACCGCTGGCGGAGGGTAAGACTGTGGTTTGGGTGGTGGTCGATAGGTTTAGCAAGATGGTTCATTTCATTCCCCTGTCTAAACTTCCGAATGCTAAAACCCTGGCGTCTATTTTTGTGAGAGAGATTGTTCGTTTACATGGCATCCCGGAAAATATTGTTTCGGACAGGGGTGTGCAGTTTGTGTCCAAATTCTGGAGGGCCTTCTGTCAAAGATGTAAAATTTCGTTGTCTTTTTCTTCCGCCTACCATCCTGAGAGTAATGGGCAGACTGAACGCCTTAATCAGTCTCTGGAACAATTCTTGAGGTTGTATGTTGCTGATGACCAGCAATTATGGGTCAAATTCCTTCCGTTGGCTGAATTTGCTCTGAATAACCGTGTCAATTCTTCTGCTGGGGTCTCCCCTTTCTTTTGTAACCATGGTTTTCATCCCCGTTTTCATTCTGGGTCGTCCGTCTCCTCCTCTAACCCTGAAGCTGATAAACTCTCCTCCGAACTGTGCACAGTTTGGGCCCGGGTTCAATCGAACCTAGAAAAGGCTCAAAGTTCTCAAAAACTCAAGGCCGATAGGAGACGTTCAAGGGCGGTGAACTTTCAGGTTGGGGATAAAGTATGGTTGTCCTCCAAGAATCTATCTCTCAAGGTAGCTTCTAGAAAATTTGCTCCTCGTTTTATTGGTCCATATAAGATCACGGAGGTGATTAACCCGGTATCATTTAGGTTGGAGCTGCCCGAGTCATTCCACATTCATAATGTGTTCCATAAATCTCTACTTAAAAAATATTTTGAACCGGTAGTACCATCAAAAGCCTCGCCTCCGCCGGTTCTTGTTAATGATGCTGTCGAGTATGTGGTGTCTAAAATAGTGGATGTCAGGAAGGTGCGTAATTCCTTGCAGTACCTGATTCACTGGAAGGGGTATGGACCTGAAGAGAGATCTTGGGTACCTGCCAGGGAGGTTCATGCTCCTAGACTTGTTCGTAAATTTCATTTAGAACACCCTGAAAAGCCATCGCCTGAAGTCTTGGGTCCGGTGGCCCCTCGTAAAAGGGGGGGTACTGTCACAGGGTTCCGAAGGTGCACTCGGTCCCCCATTGCCCGCAGAACTGTTGCTTAGCTTTTGGAATGAGGTTCTGTGTTTGACCTCATTCCCAGGGCGGCTTTACTAGCTAGGTGGCTCCCTGCTCCTAGTCTGCCTTGAACGCCGAGCTGATCACTCGGTGCTCGACTGGTTGGTCTGTCGGTCATGTGATGCTGGCCACGTCACATGACCCTCACTCCCCACTATAAATAGAGGCAGCCTGCTGGCTACAGGTTGCCTGTTAATTTCTAGGTTCCTGGCTATTTGTTGGACTACTGAATATTTACCTGATCCTGTTCCCTGACGATCCTCTGCCTGCTCCTCCTGTACTGCGCATACATCCTGGTATTGTGACCTCGGCTCCCACCTGACTACTCGACTACTCTCTTAGGACTCCTCTTGTACTTCGCTACTCTCCTGGTATTCGACCCCGGCTTTTCCTGACTATACTTTGCCTAATCCGTTGTACTGCGTAGCTCTCTTGGTTCTGACCCGGTCCGTTCATGTTCCGTATTTTGTCTTGTCTGTCTTCCCTGCACATATCCTAAGTTAGGGACTGCCGTCCAGTTGTCCCCTGTCATCAGGACTCGTGAGGCAAGTAGGCAGGGCCAGGGGTGAGGGTGGAGCGCAGTGGTCACTACCCTTCCCCCTGTGTGTGTGTGGACGTGACCGTTACAGTGGGTAGCAATTCCAGTACCAGCTGAAGATGGTGGGTGAAAGAAGGAGCACTTGGCATCAGATGTGTGGCATCAGGCGGGTGACAGCATCAGAATAGTACCTGAAGCAGGTAGCCAGAAGAAACCGGTCTCTTTTGGCAAAGTGTTGGTGTGGCACTATGGATGATCTAGTCTGATGCATCAGGCATTGGTGGGTGAAAATCCTGGCTGATCAACGCCTGATTCATCTTGACAAAGGTCAGTCTCTCCATATTTTGGGTGAATAGGTGCGTTCTTCTTGGGGTAACTATGGCCCCCGCCGTACTAAACACCCGCTTTGATACCACTGCTGAACGGCAAATAGGCCCTTACTTTTTTTAAACTTATACACGCCAAAAAAGGCTTTAGAACATATAACTGCACTGCAGAACGGCAAATAATATATATTTTTTTGCCACTAATACATGCCAAAAAGGGCTTTAGAACATATAACTGCACTGCAGAACAGCAAATAATATATATATTTTTTGCCACTAATACACGCCAAAAAGGGCTGCAATCTTCTAGCTTCACCACACAACGGCAAATACCTTTTTTTGTGCCACTAATACACGCCAAAAGGGTTTTAGAACATATAACTGCACCGCTGAATGACAAATATATATTTTTTGCCACTAATACATGCAAAAAGGGCTGTCATTTTCTCACTTCACCACACAACGGCAAATACTTTTTTTGTGTGCCACTAATACACGCCAAAAGGGCTTTAGAACATATAACTGCACTGCTGAATGGCAAATACTATTTTTTTTGCCACTAATATACCCCAAAAAGGGCTTTAGAACATATAACTGCACTGCTGAATGGCAAATACTATTTTTTTTGCCACTAATATACCCCAAAAATGGGGCTTTAGAACATATAACTGCACTGCTGAAGGGCAAATATATATTTTTTTGCCACTAATACACGCCAATAAAGGCTGTCATTTTCTCACTTCACCACACAATGACAAATACCTTTTTTGTGCCACTAATACACGCCAAAAGGGCTTTAGAACATATAACTCCACCGCTGAATGGCAAAAATATAGATATTTTTTTACCACTAATACATGCCAAAAAGGGCTTTAATTTTCTAATTTCACCACACAACAGCAAATACTTTTTTTGTGCCACCTTTTGACGCCACAAAAGGCTTTAAAACATATAACTGCACCGCTGAACGGCAAATAATATATATATATTTTTCTACTAATACACACCAAAAATGTCTTTAGAACATAGAACTGCACCACTGAACGGCAAATAATATATATTTTTTTGCCACTAATATACACCAAAAAGGGCTTTAGAACATATAACTGCACCGCTAAACGGCAAATAATATATATATATTTTCCACTAATACACGCCAAAAAGGGCTGTAGTTTTCTCACTTCACCACACAACAGCTAATAAGCCCGTTTTTTCCAACTAATACAAGCCAAAAAATGCTTTAAAACATATAACTGCACCGCACACAGCCAAATAAGATGTAGAAATATTTCCTTGTAATAAACCCTAATCACCAAAAAAATGAATAAAACTAACTTACATATGTATGAAGATCCCAAAAACTTTATTGTAAGTATATATAAACATATAAACAATACATACATATATAATAAAACAGGCAGCACAAGGCGGGACACACAGATGAGTAGCAGGACCCAAGGAGAGGCCGGGAGATCAGTGCACGAAATAACAGGGAAAAAAGAATGCTAGCTGAAAAAGCATATCTCAAAACCTCATAGCAGCAACGCCCCAAACAAAGTGCAAAGGAGGCGATTGTGGAGATTGAGGTTGGAATGAAAAGGACAAAGTATAAACATACCCTGACTGGTGCAAAGATCTCTCGGCCGACTCCTTGGGTCCTGCTACTCATCTGTGTGTCCCGCCTTGTGCTGCCTGTTTTATTATATATGTATGTATTGTCGGCCGAGAGATGTTTTTGATATTATTCTGTCCGGTTAATATTGGTTGACTATTGTAATAAACCCTGTTAACAGCACTTGCACCCCAATAAAAAGAACGGTTTGGTGGAATTACAGAGCTGTATCATGGCAATTTGCATCCGCAGTCAGTGCAGCAAGGTGTGATAGGATTGTTCCTATTACCCAGGCTGTAAGCTCCCTTACTAAACCCTGTTCTACTTCAATACTGTGTAATAATTCCTCCCTATTCTTTCCCTGAACTTCTATACAGCAAAATAAAGTTTTCAAGTCTTTTCTACCACTGTCCCTGACCTGTTGACATCTGTCTCTGCACTAAGCACACTGAAAAATGGCTGAATCCAAGATGGCTGAGGCTATTTATAGGGCTGTGACATCACAAGGCAGGCTGGCTGCTGATTGACTGCATGCATGGCATTGTGCGTAATCCCTCATTCCCAGAGTTTCTTGCTCCATGTCCTAACACGTGCAGCAGCCATTTTAGGAAAAAAATTACCACGAAGCGTGAGAAAATTCAGATTCTGTGTGAATCTAATTTTTCCTGAAATTCGGATCTAATTCCACTTCGCCACCTTCGATTCGCTCATCTCTAATTGCATCAGAACATAGGTTTTAGGCCTTTAGTAGAGATTTCTAATTGCTAGATCTAGTACGCCTCTCTAGCATGTACGTTATAACACTAGTTCTCACCAGTGTGTGGTTTGAAAACTTTCTCTCAACTGTACAACTTGTGGTATCTCCAGTATACTACACACGATGATCTGCCTCTTGCATATACTACATACTGGTGAGTTTTCCTGTTAAACTGCTCAGCCATGATGGCATATCATACGTAGGATTGCATCATTACCATCTATTGTAGAGCTGTGTAGTGAGGCTCTACCCCCTCACTTGCCTAGGCAGCTCTGCAAGTGGCGGAAACTAGTCCTACTCACATTCTAGGACAGGATGCTGTTGGCTGTTTTAAATCATCCTGAAGAATCCTTTTAACAACCCGCTCATGGTTATTACAGGTTTGTGTAGAAGAAGCAATGTTTTGTTTTTCTTTATTCTTTTGGAAAAAAGATATTCTAGTTTTAGAACATGCTTAGCTCTCTCAAAAAGTTTGGGTGTTTGGCCATTTTCCATTTGCTTGCTTTTTATAATGAAGGACTATTTGTCACTGAGACATTGTATGGCCCTAATGGATTCTTCTATTTGAAGATTCCTAAGGATAATACAAGTTAAACATGCCACATCAATAATGACCCATTCTATTAAACTATACCATTATTTAGCCTGTTTTTTTTTTTTTTTTTTCACCTCTCCTTTTCCGTAGAAATGAGCAAAAGTGATCACGGCCTTCATAAATGTCCCCCAATCTTTTTTTCTAAAAATGCTTTTTTTTTTTTTTAGTACTGAAACATAAAACAAACATATAACATTGGTATCTCTATAATTGTACTGATCTGCAGAATAAAGCTCATCTGTCATTTTTACCATGCAGTGATGACCAGAAAAATAAATAAAAACAATGGCTAAATTGCTTTTTTTCACACTGCTGCCCCCAAAAAATCAGTAAAAATTATACAATACAGAAGAGTTACCCCAAAATTGTTGCACTAAACATACAACTCATCTCGCATAAACTAAGCCCTCATAAGGCGATGTCAATGGAAAAATAAGAGTTTGGGCTTTTGAAATGCAGAGATAAAAAACAAAACAAAAAACAAAAACAAACAAAAAAAATATAAAAAATCGCTGGAGCTTTAAGTTGGTATTCCCATCAAGGACAGTTATGGCATATCAATAAGATAGGCCTCTGCTCTGGGACCCTCTCCATTCTCAAGAATGGGGGTCCACGGTGAATGAACAATATGCTAAACATGAACAGTGTTCGCTCCATTCACTGCTTTGGGACTCTCAAAACCCGCAGAGAGAGCGGGCATGGCTATTTTTGGAAGTCCCCTAGTGGTGGATGGAGGGGTGGCTGCGAATGTGCAACTTGCTTTCCATTCACCTCATGGCCCAGTTCTTAAGATAAGTGCAGGCCCCACATAAATGCCATAAATGTACCAGATGAGAATACCCCTTCAAGAACCAAACTAGGCTTCATCTGTAAGAGCTTAAATGATTTTCCATCTCTCTACCACATGACTTCTCAGCCATTCTCAGGCACCCGTATGGGAACTTTTGTTCTTTTAAGTTATTAGTAGCTTTACAGCTCAGTTTTAGTAAAAGTAAGACAATAGTGTCTTTTATGGATTCTCATGCTTTTAAGAAGAATCTGTCAGCACTGAAACACCCCCCAAACTAGAGTAAGTGGTGCTGAGTCATAATATGTAATTTTTATCTTCATAGTCACTTGCATTTTGATGCTGTGTTCTGAAAAATCAGCCGTAAAATGCTTTGGGAGGACTCCTCTTCAAGTCCTCTCCATTGTGTGTGTGAGCATTGTAGTCCTCTCAATGTATTTTACTGCTGGTTTTACTGGGAGCACAGCATTGGATTGCAAGGGAGTATAAAGATAAAAATTACATAACTGGTCTCAGCATCACTTACACTATACACCACTTACTCTACTTAGATAACTTTTTGTATCAATTATCCAATCTATAGACATAAAATAAAATAAAATATTTGGAGCAGAGCAAATCAGACTGCTCTTTCCCCTAAGAAAAGTATGTTCAAATACGACATCCTGCATTTAGTTTGATGGTGGCTGAGTTCTGTGCTGTGGTTGTTTTATTAGTAATGTTTATTTTTGATTGACAACCTATCCTTGGAATCTGAACTTTGTGCTGAGATTATATAAAGTAATTGCTCTCATTCCTGGTACTGGACTACTGTTTCATTTGTTGCTTCATTCTGACCTGTGCCATAGGTTGAATCCTTGCAGAGGACTTCAGAAGTGCAACAGAAAGGGTGAGCTGGACCTTTCCTGATGATCTTTACACATGGTCTCTGATAGGCCTCTTTCACACTTCTATGTCTGTGATGACATCCGTGACAAGATGTTCAGGGGTTCATCTGTGAAGATGTCCGTGAAGGATCTGTGTTTGGTCTGTGTTTCTGAGTTTTATATTAGTTTTGCTGTAATGATAAGATCAACAAAGTCTTATTCTAACAGTTTGAGGACTGCTTATTCTCAATTGCAGAATAAATTTAATGATACTTTGATGCTTTTAAAGACCCAGAAATAGTAATTAGTGTTTAATTCCCAATTCACATCTATAGTGCATCCCTTAAATATGCTAAATTATTTTAAATACTTTCCTTAAAATATTTCCTAGGATTGAAGATCTTTCTTCTGCAATATTTTATTCTATTGAATTAGCCTATTTCAAGTTAAGAGAAGGTCTCTTTGTAATTAACATAGTAACATCATAACATAGTTTTTAAGGCCAAAAAAAGACATCTGTCCATCTAGTTCGGCCTGTTATTCTGCAAGTTGATTCAGAGGAAGGCAAAAAAAAAAAACGTGACTTAAGGGGGAAAAAAATTCCTTCCCGACTCCAATCAGGCAATCAGAATAACTCCCTGGATCAACTACCCCTCTCTAGTAGTTATAGCCTGTAATATTATTACCCTCCAGAAATACATCCAGGCCCCTCTTGAACTTTTTTAGTGAACTCACCATCACCACCTCCTTAGGCAGAGAGTTCCATAGTCTTACTGCTCTTGCCGTAAATAATTCTCTTCTAGGTTTGTGTACAACCTTCTTTCCTCCAGACACAGAGGATGTCCCCTTATGACAGTCACAGTCCTGTGGATAAATAGATGATGGGAGATATCTCTGTACTGACCCCTGATATATTTATACATAATCATTAGATATCCCCTCAGTCATCTTTTTTCTAAAGTGAATAACCCTAATTTTGATGTTGTTGCCCCATTCCAGTTATTACTTTAGTTACCCTCCTCTGAACCCTCTCCAGCTCTGCTATGTCTGCCTTGTTCACAGGAGCCCAGAACTGTACACAGTACTCCATGTGTGGTCTGACTAGTGATTTGTAAAGTGGTAGGACTATGTTATCATCATGGGCAGCTATGCCCCTTTTGATGCAACCCATTATCTTATTGGCCTTGGCAGCAGCTGCCTGACACTGGTTTCTACAGCTTAGTTTGCTTTTCACAAAAATTCCTAGGTCCTTTTCCATGTCAGTGTTAGGCTACATGCACACGAAAATATGTGTTTTGCGGTCTGCAAATTGCGTATCTTCAAAAAAAACGGACGACGTTCCGTATGGCATCCGTTTTTTTTTGGCGGATCCTTTTTTTTTGAGGATCCATTGTAATAATGCTTATCCTTGTCCGCAAACTCGAAAAAAATAGGACATGCACAATTTTACTTGCGGGGCAACGGAATGGACATACTGATACGGACAGCACGCGGTGTGCTGTCCGTGTTTTTTTGCGGACCCATTGAAATGAATGGGTCCGCATCCTATCCGAAAAAAAAACGGAACGGACACAGAAACAAACAACGTTCATGTGCATGTAGCCTAATACAGTGTTTTCCCATTTAGTATGTATGGGTGACTTGTATTATTCCTACCCATATACATAACCTTACATTTGTCAGTGTTAAACCTCATTTACCACTTATCTGCCCAAGCCTCCAATCTATCCAGATCCCGCTGTAGCAGTATACTGTCCTCTTCCGTGTCAATTACTTTACACAGTTTAGTGTCATCTGCAAAAATTTTTATTTTACTGTGCAAGCCTTCTACAACTTCATTAATTAATATATTGAAGAGAATAGGGCCCAATACTGACCCCTGAGGTACTCCACTAGTGACAGTGACCCAATCTGAGTATGTACCGTTAATAACCACCCTCTATTTTCGAATACTGAGCCAGTTACTTACCCACATACAGACATTTTCTCCCAGTCCAAGCATTCTCAATTGATATATAGTGTTGATCGCAAATATTCTAATCACAATTTTTTATTGCGAATATCGGCACTTCGATAATTTGCGAAGATGTAGAATATAATGCTATATATTCATAATCGCAAACTCTAGAATTCATGAATTTATATTGAATATTATGTGAATAATTCACTAAATATAGCAAAAACGAATATTGCCTATGCCGCTCATCACTATTTATATACTAACCTTTTATGCGGTACAGTGTCAAATGCTTTGGAGAAGTCCAGATATACGACATCCATTGATTCACCGCTGTCTAGTCTAGAACTTACCTCCTCATAGAAACTGATTGAGTTAGTTTGACATGACCGATCCCTTATGAAGCCATGCTGATATGTTGTTATTTGCTTATTTTCATTGAGGTACTCCAAGATAGCATCTCTTAGAAAACCTCCAAACAGTTTTCCCAGATGTTAATCTTACCGGCCTATAGTTTTACGGGCTCTGTTTTTAGACCTTTTTTTAATATTGGCACCACATTTGCTATGCGCCAATCCTGTGGGACATTCCCAGTCAGTATAGAGTCCGTAAATATCAGAAATAAGGGTCTGGCTATGAAATTACTTAATTCTCTTAGAATACGGGGGTGTATGCCATCTGGTCCTGGCGATTTGTCTATTTTAAGCTTTTTAAGATGCCACTGTACTTTTTCCTGGGTCAGACAGGGCACTTTTAATGGAGAATTTACTTTTACATTCTGCATTTCATCTGACAGTTTATTTTCTTCAGTGAATACAGTGGAGAAAAAAAATATTTAATAGCTTTGCTTTCTCCTCATCGTTCTCTGCAACTCCCCCTCATTACTCTGTAAAGGGCCGACACTATCAGATTTATACTTTTTACCATTTATATAATTGAAGAACATTTTAGGGTTGGTATTACGCTCTTTGTCAATTTATCTCTCAGTCTCTAGTTTAGCTGCTTTTATTAGTTTTTTACATATTCAATTTTTTCCTTATAGTTTTTAAGTGCTTCCTCGCTACCCTCCTGTTTAAAGGGAGCCTGTCATCAACTTTATGCTGCCCATACTAATGGCAGCATAAAGTAGAGACAGGTGAGTTGATTTCAGCGGTCTGCAATGATTGTGATGTTGGTTCTCGGCAACCACTTACTTTTAGCTCATGAGTGACACACCGCTTAAATCAGCATTTCTGTTACTATTTCATGCTGCCCTCAGTGAGGTCAGCGAAAAGTGATTTAAATGCTTTCTTTTTGTTATTTATTGCTTTCTTTACAGTTCTATTTATCCACATTGTTTTGTTTATTGTTCCTTAACCTTTTATTCCCATAAGGTTTGTACCTCTCACAATTAGATTTTAGGATACTTTTAAAAATATCCCATTTTGTGGCTGCATTTTTATTTTTGAGGACTTTGTCCCAGTTAGTTAGGCCTATGGCCTCTCTTAGTTGGCAAAATTTAGCTTTTTTGAAGTTTGGTATTTTTGTTCCTCCCTGTAGAAACGCTCTTTTGAATGATAATTGGAAGGTTATTACTTTATGGTCACTATTTCCCAGGTGTCCCCTAACCTGCACATCTGTTGTTCTGTCAGGTCTATTGGTTAATACTAAGTCCAGTATGGCTGTCCCTCTAGTCGGGTCCTGAACCAGTTGGGAGAGGTAATTGTCTTTGGTTATTGCCAAGAACCTGTTTCCTTTATGAGATATATAAGTTTCAGTTTCCCAGTCTATATCTGGGTAGTTGAAGTCCCCCATAATAACGACCTCATTATGATTTGCTGCCTTGTCTATCTCATTTAGTAGTAGATTTTCTGTGGACTCTGGTATATTAGGTGGTTTATAGTAAACTCCTATTAGTAATTTATTGTTGTTTTTAGCTCTGTGTATCTCTACCCACAGTGACTCTACATGTTCATGTCCCTCACTTATATCTTCACGGAGTGTGGGCTTTAGACAGGACTTTACATAAAGGCAGACCCCTCCCCCTCTCCGGTTTTGGCGATCCTTTCTAAACAGACTGTAACCTTTTACATTAACTGCCAAGTCATAGCTATCATCCAGCCATGTATCAGTTATTCCCACTATATCATAGTCCTCCTAACACATCACTAATTCCAGTTCCCCAGTTTTATTAACATACTTTTATTTTGCATTGCCTTGATATAAACGGAAACATTTTCTTAGTAGATTCAATTTAAATATTTGTAGTTTGCAGAGAGGTTTCTCCCAGAGAAAGAGAACCATCTTGCTAGTGCCACCTTTGGAAGTGGCTCCCAATGGTTTCAGAGTCTGAATTTTTAACAAGCCTTGGGACATAACAAGGGAAAATAGCAAAGCCTAGTTAAAAATTTGGACTTTGACATTATTTTTGGGTCTACTGGCCGCAGACTGTATGACAGAAGACCCTGAGCACTGAATTCAAATCACAGTACACTATGAAGACAGTAAAGCATGGTGGTGCAAAAATCATGATATGGGGATTTTTCTCATACCATGGTTGTTGGGTCTATTTATCGCATACAAGGTATCATGGATAAGTTTGAAAATAGCAAAATACTTCAGGAGATCATGTTGCCCTATGCAGAAGACAAAATGCCCTAGATATGGGTCTCAGCACAACAATGACCCAAAAAACACTAGTACGCGAACAACATCTTGGTAACAGAGAAACAGGATTGAGATAATGGAGTGACCAGCCCAATCCTCTGACCTCAATCCCATTTTATGAGGCAAAACCCAAAAATGCAGAAGAACTGTAGAATGTAGTCCAATATTCCTGGACTGAAACACCTGTACAGTCCTCAGAAACAATGGTTATGCCACTAAATATTAATTCAGAAATTCAAAGTAAATTGAAATCTCAAACATTTTTCAGTTTATACATTTGCTGGTGGTGGATCCGCTGGAGTTATGTAGAGGTGCAGGCCTCTTCATAACTTCGGCAAATCCACCACTGCTTCTTAAAGGGTTATTCCGGTAAAGTAACTTAATTTTTGAAAAACTGCATTAAGGCTGCAACTGTGACCCAACCAGAACCCATGCCTATACATATAACCAGAGTTTCAATTTACCTTTCAATCAATTTGTTTAGCTCTTATGTGAGCCTGCAACACACTTCAAAGACTACAATACACACAATCCCTAGCTTTCCTGCTGTGAGTTTGTGCTTGTTCATGATTGTTGATGTTTATTTATTGGCTACCTGATATAAAGTCACACCCCCTCTACTCACCAATTACCAGAACACTAACACTCCCTTTGTTTCACAAGACATTTAACTAGAGAACTGGTGGCAACACACTGAGCATGCTCGGACCAACAAAGGCTCAAAACTACAGGTCGATGCCATGGTAATTTATGAGGAAACACAGTGGGTAGCAGAGGAAGAAAACTACCTTTATGACTACTGAACGGTAAATATGTAAAATTTGCATTATATTAGTTAATTATTAATGATGAGTTAGTCTAAAACATAAGTTATATTTATGGTAACCTTCCTAGCTGTCCTACATTTAGACAATTTTCTACGCCTAAACCAGGTGTAGAAAATAGTAAATGAGACAGGCCTACCAGCCCATCTCCTTCCGCACACCCATGCCATGCTCACTTTCTTAGATCTGGCATGTGCGGGGAGAAGTTGCAGATTGCAGCACAAAGGACATTTGTGCTGTAATCTGGGCCAGAAATACGCCTAATATAGGTGTATTTCTGGTTAATAAATGACCACCTAAATGTTTGGCAATGCAATTTTTTCAGCAGGCTATTTTTTTCTTTACTTTATGTAAATGACTAACCCAAACTTAAAGGGTTTCTACCACCAGAAATACTGTTATGTAGCTGACTGATATAGCGATGCGCTAATGTCAGCACTACATAACAGTATGTTTCTAACATTAGTCCCTGCAGCTGTTTTGTTAAAAAAGCACTTTTATTATATGCTAATGAGCCTCTAGGTGCTATGTGGGCGTAAAATCAGCACCTAGAGGCTCCGTCCACTCACGCTTTATCCCGCCCAGGTCCAGTGTTCTGCCCACTCAGCTTCTCTTGATTGATGCCACTGTTCCCTGCATCGTTGGCGAAATCCCGCGCCTGCGCCGTTCACTTCTGTCTTCGGCGCAGGCGCAGTGAGTGAAGGCCGCTCTCCTGATGCTGGCTTCCTCACTGTGACGTAGTCGGCGCAGGCGCAGTGAGGAATCCGGCACCAGGATCGCATAATTCACTCACTGTGCCTGCGCCGAAGACAGAAGTGAACGTCGCAGGCGGGGGATTTCGCCAACGATGCAGGGAACAGTGGCATCAATCAAGAGGAGCTGGGCGGGCAGAACACTGGACCTGGGCGGGATAAAGCGTGAGTGGACAGAGCCTCTAGGTGCTGATTTTATGCCCACATAGCACCTAGAAGATAATTAGCATATCTATAAAAGTGCTTTTTTAACAAAAACAGCTGCAGGGACTAATGTTAGAAACATACTGTTATGTAGTGCTGACATTGGCGCATCGCTATATCAGTCAGCTACATAACAGTATTTCTGTTGGTAGAAAACCTTTAACACATTTTGTTATTGTTTTGATTTTGAATTGAATGTGTAGCATTTCCAGTGCATTTACATTTATGGAAATAAAATGTATTATAATGATTTTGTGATTTATTTGCTTTTGAAACTCACTGCTCTTTTTTTAAACACTACTGTAACATACTTACACTTAAGCTAGTTAATGGAACAAATGTTATATCGAGACAACATAACTAAGAGAAAACATACATTTTACCATTGTCAAGGTTCACTCATATATACAGTAAATCCATTTGGGATGGTGAGAAGAGGAGAATTATCTTGGTAATGTAACTACCTAACATCTTAATTACATGCAGCAAATGTTACTTTTGGGGATTTACACAAGGATTTGTCTAAAGGTTGTTTTAATTATTAATTATCTAGTCTGATGTTGATCGAGTGCTCCTCTGTAAAAGAGACCTACAAACCAGTCCTGCTTTCAGAAGGAAAGAAAACTAAATGACTGCATAACACTTCTATAAAGAGATATGTAAACCACTCCTTCCTCTAAAAGCAATAGAAAACTGAGTGTCTCATACCAGCAAACAATTATATTTTTTAACACAGTTGAACACAGATAATTAGTTTTGCTGCCTGAAAGGCCTTGGTTGAGATGCAGGTTGTACCTTTTTTCCTTATGGAGAGCACTGTGTATGAGTGAGGAGTATTGTAGTCCAGGTAATGCTCCTCTAGGTTTCTGAGAAAAATATATGAAAATTGGCACATCTTACATCTGCTGATATCAGAAAGGCTAAGCTTAATTTTCCTTTTTGAAGGAAAAGAAAGCTTAGCCCCTCTGATGCTAATTTTCATATATTTATCCCAGAAACCCAGAGGAACTTTGCTTGTCCTCAGGCGTACTATATGCTCAACATAGGAAAAATTGTCACCCCCATCTGGATCCCAACTAAAGCCTCTCAGCAGCTAAATGAATACTCTCTACTGAACTCTGTTAAAAAATAAAACTGTTTGCTAGTATGAGATACTCTGTATTTCTTTCTTTTTGGACTGGACATCTCTTTTCCAGAGGAGCATTATGTGTTGCTCTTACCTCTCTCTGATTTGTGTAGAATGAATTTTTTTCCAAACCCAGTCATTCAGTCAGTAAAGCGCTGGTGACTTTTATGCACTATGCACCTGAGCACTTGGTGACATTGTTCTGTAACTTTATGTGGTCTGCCACTTTGTGGCTGAGTTTCTGTGGTTTCTAAATGCTTATATTTTACAATAATACCACTCAGATGTGATGTTGAAATATTTAGGAGGGAAGACATTTTTAAAATGGACTTTTTCCAACAGTGGCATCCTGTTACACTACCAGTACAGTGTCTATCTATCTATCTATCTATCTATCTATCTATCTATCTATCTATCTATCTATCTATCTATCTATCTATCTATCTATGAAAGGTTTTTCCATTGTCAACTGAACAAATTACATGGTTATATTTCCTCCTTCCACTTTGTACTAAACAATTTAAAGGAGGTTAACTGAGTCAGGATAATTATGACCTATCCTCAGGATAGATCATCATTATCACATCATCGGGAGTCCGAGTCCTGGCATCCCCACCAATCAGCTGTTTCAGGGAGAAGCTGCGCTCACTGGAGCTCTAGTGAGTGCTGCAGGCTTCTGGCAGCTTTCTGAGCAGAGCACCATACATCATAATGGGTCTGTGCTTGGTATTGCAGCTCAGCCCCATTGACTTGAATATGACTGAACTGCAACTAGGCAATGTGACTGATGTACAGTGATTTCACTTGGCCTAGGAGGAGGCCACCGCAGCCTCTTCTAACAGCTAATTAGCGGGGTCCCGGGAGTTGGTCGCTCGTCAATCTGATATTAGTGACCTATCCAGTGGATAGGTCATCAATAGTAATTCCCAGAAAACCCCTTTAATAACTAAATGTAATATATACATTTTTCTTAATCATATTATGAACTATGTTATCACACTTCAATAAAGGATGCATGTTATATTTTTATATGAGTCAAATAAAAAATCCTCATCTTGGTCTCTACCGTACAAAGCAATGTTGGAACAAGCCCCTGAAGCAGAACAAGCCCCTGATGAAGCAGAGGTGAAACCCTGGGTTGGAGCGAGCCGGTCTAAGAGTTGGTCTAATGGGATAGTAGCTGTTGAGCCACCATTTGTGACTGAAATATGCCTAATAATGGCGAATTCAGCTTAATAAATGATCACCTATGTTTTTGTATTTGGTGAGTGCAATAAATTGCCTTTATGTGATATATGAAGTGGTGGTGCTTCACTATTGGGGTCTTCGCTTGTTTCCTTCTTTTGAATGAGAAAGGTCAAAAGATCCAGAGTGGGAGCTATTGCCACAGGTAACCCAGACCAGTGTAGAGGCAGATCGGAACCTGTGTTGTTTTGAAGGACATTGTGTGGTGTCCAGGAACAACAGTGGAAAAGGACATGCAAGCTTATATTATATGGGTAGATAATTGTTCAGATCATCGCTAAAAAGCATTTGTAGGAATGCTTGTTAACAATTATCTGGCAGTGTAATTTCGAATGAAGCAAATACTTGTTCATCAGGCAATTGGAATCTTTCAGCAGGCTGAAAAATCATTGTTTGTTGGTGGCAGATCATGCCATGTAATCACGATCTGCTGCTGGGAAACAGTGATTCAGTATGGGGGCGAGAGATGGTATTAGGACATTGTTGCATGAAATAGCAGCGGTCGGCTCCACTAGTGAGCAGGCAATTGTCGGGAAGGAAACGTTGAAGATCTGTCCATCTAATATAAGCCTTAGACTACTAAACATACTGTAACTCAATAATGCAATGTTTACAAACAGCATTTAATACAGACTAGCTTTATACATAACATGATTTTATAGGTAGCATGGTGGTCAAAGGCAAACATGCACTTTCAAGTAAAATTATATGAACTAGGACAAGAATCTGGTTTGATGTTCTTTATGGTCAGATGTACTGTTGGGTTTATTGGTTAGCAGGGTGAATTTTACAATTATTTACAATGTTGTATACAGTGTACTCTATTGTATGGTTCTCCTCTAGAAACAATGCTTCCAGGAGAGAGTAGCTCTGCAGTACAGCATCTGGAGTATGCCACAACAGGAAATCTGACAGAAAAACACTTGATGCCACTGCATTAAATTAGAGCCAAGTGGAGATAGAGTTCAGCCCCTTAGAAGTCTACGGGTGCTGTATTAGGGCTGACTCGAAAAATGGAACTCACATCAAAGTCATAACTCAGCGATATTGACATTTTATAATCTGATTAACATTTTGTTTTTGCATTTGCTCGTTTTCAATTTCATTACCGTGGGCTAGAGTTAATTATTAATGTAATTAGCATTCTAATAAAGAAAAGCAGCAAACGTGTAAACAAATTTTATAATTGTGCAGAAATAATATTTGACTTTTATAAAGAAATGGTCTACAAGACAATGCAGAGTGAATGAGTTAAAGAAGGTACATGGATCAGTAGAAAAACAATCACCTTATCCAAGCATGATTTATTCATGCTGCGTCTTTAATGCAGGCAAGAAGAAGCATGTAAACCACTTCCTTGTTCCCCGCTTGTTTTCTTCACAATTCCAAATTAAATGAAACCTGAGCAGTGACTTCACTAAATTTGATTCTAGGGTTTTCATATACTGAAGCCATTAAACATAGGATATATTTCTTAAATAAGAGATGAGTTGCTTCAAAACTGCCTTGACGTATCCTGAAAAATTCAGTAGCTCAGCAGTTTGTCAAAAAGCTCTGGAGACAAAGCAAATGAAATAAAGCAAACTTAAATAAAAATCTACTGAACAAAACAAATGTTCTACGACTACGACTGAGCCTAATAATGGAAGAACATAGGCTTTCTTTTTTGACAGATGTATGAACTGTCTACTCTGTTTAAATTATAAACTCGGGCCTATTATAAAAGCTCTTTACATGAGACTTAGCACCAGTCTATAACTATCAATCTAACAAAGGAATTGATTTCTGTATAATTTAAGGGCTTATGATTTCAGTGCACTATATTTTTATCTCAAATGTTGGTACAGCAGCAAAAAGGTATAATGGGAATAGGAGAAATTAAGATTTTAAATCACTTTAATATTCAGTAGGATTTGGATTGTGAGTGGAGAAATGTTTCAGATTGTGGTCTTTGTTTGGAGCCAATAAATTTTACATCGGATATTAAAGTATCATTGCATGTGTACGTTCCCTCTGCAATGTCATGCATCCTATTCTGTTCACGTTCTCTGGAGACTCATAAGCCTACAGTATTTGAGGAAATTATTTGAATTTATGGAGCGTCATCTCAAATTCTATTTAATTTCATGGGGAAAATATATGAATACTGAGAAATCATTATATACATTTAGAAATGTATATAAAGACAGTGTAAATAATGTAAATAAAGACAGTGCTCAAACCTAAAGCTAAATGACGTTGTTTTGTATTATCTGTCACATTTATTATGGTGTTGAGCGCAAAAATAAAAAAAACTAATGTTAGTGACCTTACTAGTAGAACATCCAGAAATGTATGAATTGAATATACAGCAATTTACAGGTTATGATCCTTAGAACAACCGCCCAGAAATTAAAGGGGTTTTTCAGGTTGTCCATACATCACCTCCTGCTGTCACGGATGGTGTTGCAGAAAGCTGGAACTTATAAATAAACATCTTACTGGCTTGATCCCAAACTAAGGAGCATATGGGTGAGCCCTATAAAACCCATAGAGTTCTCCCTGACTGCTAAGCCCATGCAAAGATCTTTATGGTAGAGGATTGCATGTCCACGTACCTTATACTATCTGACACCTGAAAACCCTAGATAGTGAGGGGACACGACCACCGGCTCCCTGCACTTAATACGGACGGAGTCAGGGTCACCTACAATCAAGCCAGCAAGTAAACACAAATAAAGGAAACAGACTTATCTGAGGAAACAGGAAAAGGAGCATCCAGCAGTGAACAACTCATCCAGGAAGAAGTATAAACCGCAAAGTGAGGCAGTATGGGAGGGAATATAAAGGGAGGCAATCAGTGTAAATAGATGACAGCTGGGAGAAGGAAAGGAGATGAGAAAGTGAAACCAAAACAAAGAACATCATGCAAGAGGTACAGAAGAACGTCTTTTAGACCTTCTCAGAGAGCTGGCGGTGACACCTGCTCACCCTCCCAGAAAGTATAGTATGATGACACTAATACACTGGACAGAAGGATTTCCCTGCTAAAGCACATATGACACAGATAGATAATGGGGACACCTTTTTCTGTAAGGTACAGGTATAATGTATGCTTTGGCAGGCACATCAGTGAGGGAGAGATTTTTTAAATCACTTGTCCTCATACAGAGAAAATTATTGCTGCATGTAAATGCATACAGCTATCCCCTCCTCTGGCAATTGGGCAATCATTGAGAATGAACAGTTTGGATATGTCTCTTGAGTGCTGTGACCTGCCCTAGTTGTGCAATCATGTATTTCTTTCATGTTATGCAACGCGTCTTACCTTGGTCATTTGGTGTCTGTTTTTAACTGCTATGTCCGAATTGCGTCCTGTAGCGACAGTGTGAGCTTTTTGTGCTTCTTTTTGCCAAGATATCTGGTATCCGTTATGTATTTCTGGGTTCCTGAGGTCCGTTCATAAAGTCTGTGTGTCCTAGTTCCCAAAGTCTGTATGTTTGGATCTTGTAGAAATTCTGCCTGGGGTCCTGATCTGTTTGTTTGCAAGTGCTCTGTGTTTTGTGTCATGCCTATAATCCTTGTTTGTCTTGGATTTGCCTCTGTTCTGTCTGGTTTGGTATTGTGTCATGCCTGTGTCTCTAGTGTTTTCATTAGCGTCTGGTGAATAGCGAGGCACCTGAATAATGCCCTTAAGGTTACTTGGCACAGTGGTTCCACAACCATTGTCCGTATGCATGTCTGTAACAATTGTATTACTGCTATACTTACTATATGAACATTAGAAGCTATTTGTGTACATTTTTTATTAAAATTGGGTCAGTCCCATCTACCACCAACAAGGTGGCTTCCAACAGATGTTTTTATTTATTATTTATTTATTTTATGCACATATATAGCGCTGCTGTATTCCGCAGTGCTTTACAGACATTAGCATAAAGCTGTCCCTAATGGGGCTCACAATCTAAGTTCCCTATCAGTATGTCTTTGCAGTGTGGGAGGAAACCGGAGTACCCAAAAGAAACCCACACAAACACAGGGAGAACATACAAACTCCATGCAGATGTTGTCCTTGATCAGATTCAAACCTAGGACACCAATGCTGCAAGGCACCAGAGCCAACCACTGAGCAACCGTGCAGATGAGACATACACTATCAAAATTGCCTCCCCTGGGCCTAAGCCTACTATATCCAGGGCAATATTGAATCCAGCTATATTATACATTGATTAAATATCCTGGGCAGATGGGTGTGAGTGATCTGATATTGATGACCTATCCTGTGGATAGGTCATCAATATCTGTAGCCTGGATAACCCCTTTAAATTTAAGATCCTAGGGCTATCTAAAGAAAAAGGGTTATTCTGGACAACCTCTTTAAGACATAGCCAAGAAGGTAGTTGCAGAGTATACATTATCAGGAACCAAAAGCATGATTTGTCAGAGGAGGTGATCTCCCATCTCCATAAAGAATATTACTTCTGGGAATCAGATGATGAATTTTGGTGTCTGCATCAACAATGCTTTCACCTGTTTTGAATAAGTATTTGCTTGTTTATCTGGTGATACCTTTACACCCTACATTTATCAGGAATGAGCTTTCCTAGGAAAGCTCCTTCTTAATAATTGTCCCAATAAAGGGGCCTTAAGAAGATCACAACCGGTGACCTCACCAGTCTTGGAGCGAACAGAAACAATCAAATAGATATAATCAAAACCAGGAAATGAACCAAACATGTACCAGCATTCAGGCTGGGAACATCGCAGACAGGGGCGTAACCACCATAGTGGCAGACCATGTGACTGCTATAATGCCCAGGGAAAGAGGAGGCCCAGATGGGATCATCAAATCTTGGTCAGGACTCCTTATGTCCTGTATGGGGGCTTGGTTTGATCCTTGATATGGGGCCCTTACTTCCCTATGTACACCACTGAGTGCAGACATCACAACACTCAGTCTAATCTGCATGATAATAGCAAGAGTTAGGTACTTGATACATTAAAGCTCAGCTAGTGCATACCTTATTGGTCCATATTTTAAGGAATCTTCCTTATTTGATGGTCTGAGACTTATTGTAGAGAACAGGACCTTCAGGATCAATAGAGGTCTTAGCATTTAAATCCCCAAAGATCTAGTATTTAAATTATGTTCTGCACAATAAGAGAATTGGGTACTATAAGTTACCATAGCATCTTCCTGTGTGGCCTCCCATTCAGCACTCTCGCTCCCCTCCAATCTATTCTCAACTCCGCTGCCCGGTTAATCCACCTTTCCCCTTGTTTCTCATCAGCCTCCCCCTCTGACAGTTTCTTCATTGGTTCCCCGTCGCTCAGCAAATTCATTTTAAAATACTAACAACTACAGTTGTGTTCAAACTAATAGTGTGTTTAAAAAAGTGAATAAAGCTCAGAATCTTTCTAATAGCTTTTATTTTCATACACACAAATGCATTGGGAACACTACACATTCTATTCCAAATCAAAACATGAAGAAAAATATATAAAATTTGTGTTGTTCCTCAAATTTTTTTTTTTTTTAAATAGCAGTATTTGTATTCTTCTTTACAAACTCAAACATTCACTATATAAACTGAAAATTGCTTTCCTTTGAATCACTTAACTAATATTTAGTTGTATAACCACTGTTTTTGAGAACTGCTGTACATCTGTGTTGCATGGAGTCAACCAACTTCTGGCAGCTGTGAAAAGGTATTCCAGCCCAGGATGATTGGACTACATTCCACAGTTCTTCTCTATTTCTTGGTTTTGCCTCAGAAACTACATTTGTGATGTCACCCCACAAGTTTTCTATTGAATTGAGATCCGGGAATTGGGCTGGCCACTCCATAACGTCAATCTTGTTGGTCTGGAACTAAGATGTTGCACGTTTACTGGTGTGTTTGGGGTCGTTGTCTTGTTGGAACACTCATTTCAAGGGTATTTCCTCTTCAACATAAGGCAGCATGACCTCCTCAAGTATTCTGATGTCTTCAAACTGATCCATGATCCCTGGTATGCGATAAATAGGCCCAACACCTTAGTATGAGAAACATCCCCATATCATGATGCTTGCGCCACCATGCTTCACTGTCTTCACAGTGTACTGTGGCTTGAATTCAGTGTTTGGGGGTCATCTGACAAACTGTCTCCGGCCACTAAACCCAAAAAGAACAATCTTACTTTCATCAGTCCACAAAATTTCTCTTTAGGCCAGTCAATGTGCTCTTTGGCAAATTGTAACCTCTTCAGCACGTCTTTTTTTCAACAGTGGGACTTTGCGGGGGCTTCTTGCAGATAGCTTGGCTTCACATAGGCATCTTCTAATTGTAACAGTACTCACAGGTAACTTTAGACCTTCTTTGATCTTCCTTGAGCTGATTGTTGGCTGAATCCTTGCCATTTTGGCTATTCTTCTATCCATTCGAATGGTAGTTTTTCGCTTTCTTCCACGTCTTTCAGGTTTTGATTGCCATTTTAAAGCATTTGCAATCATTTTAGCTGAACAGCCTATCATTTTCTGCACTTCTTTATATGTTTTCCCCTCTCCAATCAACTTTTTAATCAAGGTACGCTGTTCTTCTGAACATTGTCTGGAACGACCCATTTTCCTCAGAATTTTAGAGAGATATGCCCTGTAACTACCATGTACAACATTTCCTGCCTTCCTTCCTTAACCCCTTCAGGACACAGCCTTATTTCACCTTAAGGACCAGGCCATTTTTTGCAAATCTGACCAGTGTCACTTTAAGTGGTGATAACTTTAAAATGCTTTTACTTAGCCAGGCCATTCTGAGATTGTTTTTTCATCACATATTGTACTTCATGACACTGGTAAAATGGAGTAAAAAAAATTCACTTTTATTTATAAAAAAATTCCAAATTTGCCAAAAATGTGGAAAAATTTGCAAATTAGCAAATTTCCAAGTTTCAATTTCTCTACTTCTATAATACATAGTAATACCTACAAAAATAGTTATTACTTTACATTTCCCATATGTTTACTTCATGTTAGGATCATTTTGGGAATGACATTTTATTTTTGGGGGACGTTACAAGGCTTAGAAGTTTAGAAGTAAATATTGAAATTTCTCAGAAATTTTCAAAAACCAACTTTTTAAGGACCAGTTCAGGTCTGAAGTCATTTTGTGAGGCTTACATAATAGAAACCACCCAAATAACCCCATTCTAGAAACTACACCCGTCAAGGTATTCAAAACTGATTTTACAAACGTCATAACCCTTCAGGTGTTCCACAAGAATGAATGGAAAATAGATATACAATTTCAAAATGTCACTTTTTTGGCAGATTTTCCATTTTAATAATTTTTTTCCAGTTACAAAGCAAGGGTTAACAGCCAAACAAAACTCAATATTTATGGCCCTGATTCTGTATTTTACAGAAACACCCCATATGTGGTCGTAAACTGCTGTACGGGCACACGGCAGGGCGCAGAAGGAAAGGAATGCCATATGGTTTTTGGAAGGCAGATTTTGCTGGACTGTTTTTTTTTGACACCATGTCCCATTTGAAGTCCCCCTGATGCACCCCTAGAGTAGCAACTCCAAAAAATTTACCCCATTTTAGAAACTACTGGATAGGGTGGAAGTTTTATTGGTACTAGCTTAGGGTACATATGATTTGTTGGTTGCTCTATATTACACTTTTTGTGAGGCAAGGTAACAAGAAATAGCTGCTTTGGCACAGTTTATTTTTTGTTATTTACAACATTCATCTGACAGGTTAGATCATGTGGTATTTTTATAGAGCAGGTTGTCACGGACGCGGCGATACCTAATATGTATACAATTTTTTTATTTATGTAAGTTTTACACAATGATTTCATTTTTTAAACAAAAAAAAATCATGTTTTTGGGTCTCATTTTTTGCGGGATGAGATGACAGTTTGATTGGCACTATTTTGGGGTGCGTATGACTTTTTGATCGCTTGCTATTACACTTTTTGTGATGTAAGATGACAAAAAATGGCTTTTTTTACACCGTTTTTATTTTATTTTTTTAACGGTGTTGACCTGAGGGGTTAGGTCATGTGATATTTTTATAGAGCCGGTCAAAACGGACACGAAGATACCTAATATGTATACTTTTTTAAATTTATTTAAGTTTTACACAATATCAGCTTTTTTAAAACAAAAAAAAATGATGTTTTAGTGTCTCTATATTCTGAGCCATAGTTTTTTTATTTTGTAGGTGATTAACTTAGGTAGGGTCTCATTTTTTGCGGGATGAGGTGACGGTGAGATTGGTACTATTTTGGTGGGCATATGCCTTTTTGATCGCTTACTGTTGTACTTTTTGTGATGTAAGGTGATAAAAAAATGGTTTATTTAGCACAGTTTTTATTTTTTATTTTTTACGGTGTTCATCTGAGGGGTTAAGTCATGTTATATGTTTATAGAGCCGGTCGATACGGACGCGGCGATACCTAATATGTCTACTTTTTTTCCCCCCTATTTTTTACTAATTTTTTTTTACTTTATTTGGGGAAAATTATGCTTTTTTTTATTGAAACTTTAAATTTTTGGGGGGGTAAACTTTTTTTTTCCAACTTTTTTTTACTTTATTTTTTTGTCGGACTTTGGGATTTCAACTTTTGGGGGTCTAATCCCTTTTACAATGCATTCCAATACTTCTGTATTGGAATGCATTGGCTGTATGAGTAATACTTTGTGTATTACTCATGCAGCTTCCGGCCTGTGAGATCCAGGGGGCTGGATCTCACAGGCACGTCACAGGAAGGCAGCAGCGATACCTCAGGAAGGCATCGCGCTGCCTTCCATGCCATCGGGTCCCCCCTACAGCCGCATGGGGACCCGATGGCACCGCCACCATCCGCCACCGCAACAGTGAAAAGCCGCAAACCGCAGGTCTGAATTGACCTGCGGTTTGTGTCGATCGCCGACACGGGGGGTCGCGGGACGCCCCCCTTGCATTTAGCCAAGGAGCCTGCTCATTGATTTGAGCAGGCACCAGGTTCTGATCACGGCGGCGGTGATCGGAAATACACAGGACGTACCCGTACGCCCTGTGTCCTTAAGTACCAGGACATCAGGGCGTACCGTACGCCCTGTGTCCTGAACAGGTTAAATAAGGGCAATAATTGGCACCTGATTTCCAAAGAATGAATGACCTCACTAGTTGAACTCCACAGTGCTATTATTTTGAACATGCCCCTTTCACTTAGTGATTCAATTACACAGAATCAGCAGCATGCATGTCATGACTGTTGGGTCTATTACTGTACTATACCAGCTAGTAAATTATTTGCCATGTAGAAATATAATTTCTACCAAAAACAGTGATTGATCAGGTTAGTGTTGTCTGACTGCTATTATTTTGAACACAACTGTACATATAAAGCCGTCCACAACCTGTCCCCTCTTTACATCTCTGACCTGCTTTCTCCATACATCCTCACACGTAATCTCAAATCCTCACAGGACCCCTCCTCTGTTCTCCTCTCCTCTGTTCATCAAACAATTGACTACAAGATTTCTCATGTGCCTCTCCCCTACTCTGGAATTCACTACTCCAACACATCAGACTCTTCCCCCAACATCCAAACCTTCAAGAGTAACCTCAAAAACCCACCTGTTCAGGAAAGCCTACCACTTGCAATGAGCATGCTGCCACCACACAGCCACATGAGCAGCCTATACCCTCACTTACTGTGATCTCCCCTTACTTTACTCTTGTGGGTATGGTCTTCTACCCCTCTGTACCAGTCTGTTAATAGTTTGCTTATTGTATTTTTATATTTGTGTAATCCTGTCTGGATGTACAGCACCATGGAATTAATGACGCTTTTGAATAAATAATAAATGGCATCATGAATTCACTTCAAGTTTGAAGCAAGGCTAAAGGAAGTCATTATGTGCCACCTTATGATATTATGGCATGCAACGTTAGGGAGGTGCAGTCAGATGCCAGATCAAGAAGTGTAACAATTTTTTTTTTATAAATAAGAGCTTTTCCAGTAATTTGATACAAGCTGCATGTATGCAACATATCATTAATTTTGAAAGAAAACTGTGCTTTTCAGATTTTTGTGCATGTAGTTTACCAGATGTAGCTTCACTTTAGCAGCTGACGTAGTGGCGAGGTGCTGTAATTTAACATCTTTCATTATGTATGACCATATGTACAATTATTTTGCCAGATGCATTACAGCCAATTCAATTTTACCCAGATGCACAAGAATAGTAAATTAACTTTACTTACGTTGTTACGCCTCATGTTAGCAACTGTATGGCAAATAATTGCATATGTTGTAAGCATTCCAACCATTCCATACACAAATACATCAGATGCATTTTCTGATGTATAGAGAATGTAACAATCTTTATATTGACACTCATAGCACATTATTTTTAGAGATGAGCGAAATTCCCCCAAAAATTATTTGGTCGGTTTGCCGAATTTTCGAAAAAAAAGATTCGATTTGATCCGAATTTATTTGTGACGAATTGCGTTAAAAAATAGCTATTTTTTGGATGCAGACAGCCTGTATAGTGGTGTAGAACACTTTGCCTTCGAGAAACATGCATATGGAGTCTGCTGTAGTAGTAAAACAATACTGTGAGTCAGAATGACATGCACACGACAGGCGTCGCTCTTAGAATCACTTCACACTTCACTTATTTAGGCAGTTATGGGGCCAAAACTGAACAAATAACTCAAGTATGAACTCAGCCTTACAGGTCAATGTTAACACCAGATATAAAGAACCATGCAGAGGCCTAAGATCCTACTATAGCGTAAAAGAGCGCACTCCTTTTACACCGTTGTCAGCTGATTCCACATAGATTTCTACAAAACCTGTTCTATTAAACGCTGATATAAGTAGAGCCCCCCTGACAGAGTAGAGAGGGGGGTCAGCAGTAAGTTTGTGTTGATGTCACTGATTATTTTGCCCTTCCTCTGATCCGTCAGAACAATAACCCCCAAAAAACGGATCCTGTCTGTGGAGCATCTGCCTTCACTCGGCCAGCATTTGGTCAGTAATCCATCATTATTGCTAAGGCTAAAAAAAAACAGGAGTGGATCCAAAATAGAGATGACACGTGAATATTTGCATGTCTTCTGTGTTTGGTGGCAGCATCGGAATAATAGCTGAAGCAGGTAGCCAGAAGAAATAGGTCTCTTTTGACAAAGTTTAGGTGTGGCACCATGGATGATCAAGTTTGATGCAACAGGCACTGGTGTGTGGATATCCTGGCTTATCCATGCCTGATTAATCTTCACAAATGGTCAGTTTCTCCACATTTTGGGTAGACAGGCAAGTTCACCTTGGGCAATAAAACTAAAAATCAAACTCCAACACGTGTCCACAATGATTTTACCGCTGCAGGTCCCAGAAGTGAAGTGGGCTCAGTTCACAAAGTCAATTTGCGTTTTTGTAGGACCGCTCGACTAACGCCTTTTCTTCTGAGTCGAACCATTCACTCATATAAATACAAATAGAGCATCAAATTTTCCAATAATCCTCCTCCCACAACAGCTCCTGCGAAAACAAACGCTCTAATAGTAAAGCACTGTGAATGCTTCTCACACGCGCTTATAGCTGGTATACTCACAAGCGCAGGTGGGAGTCAAACACATCAAAACCAGTTTGTTCATCTAAAATTCCTCCGAATATTTCTCTTCAGTGGTTATTCTCTAGAGCATAAAACACTCAAATAGTGAAGAACCGCTGTTTACTTTTTTTGGAGATTCTTTTTAATATACTCACAAGGATAAGTTAATATAAAACCGATCCAACAACTCAAAGCAATGTGATCCTGCCTGACCCGGGTTTCGCTCCAAGCTTCATCAGGGGCGTAACCTTCAATTTTCATTCGCGTCTTAAATATCTTCATGCTTCCCCCACCCACTCCCCTCTCAGCTCTAAAAACCTTACCCATAATATCACCATATTTCTTATTTCAGATGAAATTCCCACCCACCACCATACATTTATTCATACTCCCCGCTTATTTTGATAATTCGTCCACCAAAGCTCAGATTTACACACCATAATGGTCACATGTTTCTCCTTAGCCTATCCTGCATACGTACACACCCACACCTTCTTTCACTCTCTCCATGTTCATTCATAAAAACCACGTACCACAGCCTATACTGCATAGAGCGTAAGATCTTTCTTTGTCCCTTCCTCCACTGGTAGGTGGATCCATACTATGGTTTCTTTCCTTGCAGGAGGCATTATTACATGCAGATTTATTCTACCAAACACGGTGTTAGGTCAAATTCCACATTTAGTGAAGGAAAATGGTAGCTCACCCTGTCAGTAACTCTGGAGTGGGTGCTGCAAAGCCCTATTGACTCACCCGGTCAAAAAGTAGTAATAGAATATAATATAAATTAAGGCTGAGCACTCATCATCTGTAGGACAATATAGCAGAGCAAATACCTGTGTGATTCAAACACTTGAGTAATTTATTATTGAAAAATATATAGACATAAATAAGACCAATAGAATAAATCATAAAAAATGAATGTTCATGAGTAGCGATGCTGAGTAAAATTGCATTTAGCGACAATGAGCAAAATAAAGTGCGATTGTGCTGAATCACTGGCTCAATATACAGATGCAATTGTAACAGAAAACTGCAGCACTCTCCAGCCTTGATCCTTAAAGCTTTATTTCACCAATACAAAGGAGAGGAGAACAAGAGGGTTCCCTTTGTATAGACGCATACAGCGGTTAGTAAACAAATAACATATGTCCTCAAAAACAATTGGCACATTCTCACTGAGTCTTTCCCCGACATTGAGGCATTTCGTACTACACCCCTCATGTCATATAGAAGACCATGCAATGTAGGTGACAAGTTAGTTAATGCTGACACTAAACAGCGTAGCCTACCCCGAATACAGAGAAAGGGTTGCTTTCCCTGCCTGGGTTGTTGTAACTGCAATGGGATTTTAAAGGGAAGTTCCTTTTCACATCCCAGGACAGGGAAAACTTACCAGATTAGGAATTACTACACATGTAGATCTGAGTACGTGATTTACGTACTGCAGTGCCCATGTGGACTTCTCTATGTGGGAGAAACAACCCAAGAATTTAGAAAGAGAATAAATCAACATCGGTATGACATACGTAAACTATTACGAGGAGTAAAGGAGACTGACAGTTCCAAGACAGAGTTACCCGTCCCAGAACATTTCCTCAACTGTAACCATAATATTTCGCAGCTAAGCTTCCATATTATAGATGGAGTTCCACCCCAAAGAAGAGGGGGGGATAGGGAGAAACTCTTAAAAAGGATGGAGTTGAGGTGGATCTACGAGTTACAAACACTCGAACCCAAAGGCCTCAACATGGAGTTTAGGATTGGCTCACTCTACTGACTATACAGAGTCAAGTAGCCTCCACACTTGCTTATTAATACTATGTTCTATCTAAGTGTTATTGATTTTTTTTTAAATAATGAAGTTAGTACCCAACCTAATAGGTTGAGATCATTTATAATAATTTTTAAACTTTTTATGTTTCACATATTTACACAATTTCTTCTTTTTATAGATGACTGTGTATGCGGGTGTGACCTGGGGATGCGGAATGAGGTGACAGAATATAGATAATCGAATGGTAGCCAATTTTGTCTAACTATGTTTTAGGTCTATATCTGTATTCACCCCATGAGGGGGCAAATTTTGGATCTATTCAAGACACACTGGATTATAACATACGGTTTTTACTACTTGCTCCACATATGGGAGAAGGAGATACACAGTCCCTGTAGAGCAGCCGTATGGTATATGTGTACATAGTGGAGGGGGTTGAATCGCATGAGATGACCTAGTGGTCGGAATTATAGATGTATACCCGGAGACGGCCCTCCAAGTTGGAGGGTATGCACACCTAAAACTGTTTGGGGTGGTCCATGGCTACATTTGTCGACCCCATAATAGGGGGAGACGTGTTGCCATTGTGACCATCACGATTGTTTGATGGGGGTGGGCGCTGGTTCACTCTAGGACAAGAGTGGTGATTACCTCTTGTGACCTGGACTGAATAGTACCGCCCTATGTATATGAGTTTATGGACCCCGAATCAATCATCATGAGGCTAAACTCAACCGAGCGACTGGGTACTCTAATCCTAAGTTATGGACGAGTAGTGGACACCTGGTACATGTAGCCATTCATAGTCTCCTTGTTAAAAGGTCACTTAAGTAAACACCTATGTTTAATCAACCCCTAGTAATAATAATCATAGACCGATTTGCCCCTCACTATGGATAGAATATAGAGGATACATATAATAATATAGAAACCTTGTTTATAAGCTCTGTATAGAAGATGACACTATATATTAGGTTACAATGGCAATGGCCGTAGGGGCGTTACACAGTGACGGGAGGCTTGGCACTGGATCCCATCGCCGCTGAAGCCGGGCGCGCATGCGCGCTCTATTCTAGTGGTGACGTGGATGGGAGGCGTCCGGTCTCCATGGCACTAGTTGAGCGTCCTGAGGCTGACGTCATGAGGTAGACACGCAGGCGCATTCGATATGGAGGAACACCGAGGGAAGCAATGCGATCGGCCTCACATACGGTTGAAGTTACCTCAGTGGCGGTTTCCCCCGGGTCACACCACACATCGCAGTAAGTTGATGGAGTTGTATTTATATATATATCTATGTATGCACAGTGTATGATGTTTGAGAATGACACATTAAGTTAACCCCGCTGTAAGACGAACAGAGGAAGGGGCGGTACTCACAGTCTTTTTCTAATGGTGTATTTACATAATTGATTAGGTCAAGTGACCAGCTTAGTAGGGTATATGTATCCGGTTTTTAGTTCACATTATTAGATTGCTTGAGAAAGATCACACTGATCGAAACGTCGCATTTGTATTGGTGAAATAAAGCTTTAAGGATCAAGGCTGGAGAGTGCTGCAGTTTTCTGTTACAATTGCATCTGGACTTGGGGAAGCACAAGACTGGCTTCTGACACAGCGAGCACCACCACAGTAAGGAACAACCAATATTTTTTGTAGTGCTGCTACATTTTTTCTTTTTATTACCTGGCTCAATATACACTCACCTAAAGAATTATTAGGAACATCTGTTCTATTTCTCATTAATGCAATTATCTAGTCAACCAATCACATGGCAGTTGCTTCAATGCATTTAGGGGTGTGGTCCTGGTCAAGACAATCTCCTGAACTCCAAACTGAATGTCAGAATGGGAAAGAAAGGTGATTTAAGCAATTTTGAGCGTGGCATGGTTGTTGGTGCCAGACGGGCCGGTCTGAGTATTTCACAATCTGCTCAGTTACTGGGATTTTCACGCACAACCATTTCTAGGGTTTACAAAGAATGGTGTGAAAAGGGAAAAACATCTAGTATGCGGCAGTCCTGTGGGCAAAAATGCCTTGTGGATGCTAGAGGTCAGAGGAGAATGGGCCGACTGATTCAAGCTGATAGAAGAGCAACGTTGACTGAAATAACCACTCGTTACAACCGAAGTATGCAGCAAAGCATTTGTGAAGCCACAACACGCACAACCTTGAGGCGGATAGGCTACAACAGCAGAAGACCCCACCGGGCACCACTCATCTCCACTACAAATAGGAAAAAGATGCTACAATTTGCACGAGCTCACCAAAATTGGACTATTGAAGCCTGGAAAAATGTTGCCTGGTCTGATGAGTCTCGATTTCTGTTGAGACATTCAAATGGTAGAGTCCGAATTTGGCGTAAACAGAATGAGAACATGTATCCATCCTCTGATGGCTACTTCCAGCAGGATAAAGCACCATGTCACAAAGCTCGAATCATTTCAAATTGGTTTCTTGAACATGACAATGAGTTCACTGTACTAAAATGGCCCCCACAGTCACCAGATCTCAACCCAATAGAGCATCTTTGGGATGTGGTGGAATGGGAGTTTCGTGCCCTGGATGTGCATCCCTCAAATCTCCATCAACTGCAAGATGCTATCCTATCAATATGGGCCAACATTTCTAAAGAATGCTATCAGCACCTTGCTGAATCAATGCCACGTAGAATTAAGGCAGTTCTGAAGGCAAAAGGGGGTCCAACACCATATTAGTATGGTGTTCCTAATAATTCTTTAGGTGAGTGTATATAGAGCAATAGTATAGTGTCCAATGTTGGTTGTCAGATCCTGGGACAAAGAGGCTGGATTGTTTCTACAATAGTGGTTAATGAATGTCACATAACAATCACTGTTGTAACTTCTCCCATATATTAAAAGCAATTATATTGCATCAAGGAATAGATGTAAATAATGCTTACCGTAATATTATAGTTGCACTCAACGGTGTACTATGACACCAGCGTATAATAGAAAAAGTAATAGTAATATGCTGTGCGATCTGCGCTCACAGTGGCGTCCCACGTGGCTGCAGTATCTAAAACAGCAATATCTTAGTCAGTGGAAGGGGCCAGGTATAAACGCGTATAGGTTAATAGGAGACCCGCACATCAGCTGATGGACGTATACCCCTGCATCGACTTCATCTTTGGATACATTTGCATGCAAGGTCTTATACAATAAAGACAAGCCTTACCTTTTATTTGACAAACAAGGAATACTGCAATCTGACTCTCCAGCTTTGCAAGCCATTTAGAGTCATCATACGATCATTGGTCGGCGACTTTTTACAAAGTGAAAGCGGGATAACGAAATTAAAGTCCGCCCAGTCAATCGACCACCTGTTCCAGTAGCTCCAGCTGACAACTCACAGTAAGATATTGCTGTTTTAGATACTGCAGCCACGTGGGACGCCACTGTGAGTGCAGATCGCACAGCATATTACTATTACTTTTTCTATTATACGCTAGGGTCATAGTACACCGTTGAGTGCAACTATAATATTACGGTAAGCATTATTTACATCTATTCCTTGATGCAATATAATTGCTTTTAATATATGGGAGAAGTTACAACAGTGATTGTTATGTGACATTCATCAACCACTATTGTAGAAATAATTCAGCCTCTATGTCCCAGGATCTGACAACCAACATTGGACACTATACTATTGCTCTATATACACTCCCCTAAAGAATTATTAGGAACACCATACTAATACAGTGTTGGTTCCCCTTTTGCCTTCAGAACTGCCTTAATTCTACGTGGCATTGATTCAACAAGGTGCTGATAGCATTCTTTAGAAATGTTGGCCCATATTGATAGGATAGCATCTTGCAGTTGATGGAGATTTGAGGGATGCACATCCAGGGCACGAAGCTCCCGTTCCACCACATCCCAAAGATGCTCTATTGGGTTGAGATCTGGTGACTGTAGGGGCCATTTTAGTACAGTGAACTCATTGTCATGTTCAAGAAACCAATTTGAAATGATTCGAACTTTGTGACATGGTGCATTATCCTGCTGGAAGTAGCCATCAGAGGATGGATACATGTTCTCATTCTGTTTACGCCAAATTCGGACTCTACCATTTGAATGTCTCAACAGAAATAGAGACTCATCAGACCAGGCAACATTTTTCCAGGCTTCAACAGTCCAATTTTGGTGAGCTCGTGCAAATTGTAGCCTCTGTTTCCTATTTGTAGTGGAGATGAGTGGTGCCCGGTGGGGTCTTCTGCTGTTGTAGCCTATCCGCCTCAAGGTTGTGCGTGTTGTGGCTTCACAAATGCTTTGCTGCATACCTCGGTTGTAACAAGTGGTTATTTCAGTCAACGTTGCTCTTCTATCAGCTTGAATCAGTCGGCCCATTCTCCTCTGACCTCTAGCATCCACAGGGCATTTTTGCCCACAGGACTGCCGCATACTGGATGTTTTTCCCTTTTCACACCATTCTTTGTAAACCCTAGAAATGGTTGTGCGTGAAAATCCCAGTAACTGAGCAGATTGTGAAATACTCAGACCGGCCCGTCTGGCACCAACAACCATGCCACGAATTTCGCCCCCATCGCCGTCCCGATCATCTGCAGGTAAAAGTTTTTATTGAACCAGAAATAATTATGAGTCAGGCAATATTCTATGTAATCAATTATAAAGTCTCCCTGCAGTTTTGACATATTCAGATCATTGTTTAACACCTCCCGGATGGCATCTAAACCCAACTCCTTAGGGATAACCGTGTACAAAGAGGTGACGTCCACTGTTGCCAGCCACATATCATCACTCCATGGTCCCAAGCTATTGACTAGTTGAATGACACTTCCTGTGTCTTTTAAATAGGATGGTGATTTTACCACATATCACTGTACAAAGAAGACAATGTATTCTGTTAATCTGCTGGTAAGTGAATTGATCCCGGAGACTATAGGTCTTCCTGGGGGATCCGTCAGGCTTTTATGAATCTTCGGTAAGTGATAAATTACAGGTGTCACTGGAGATTTTACGGTCAGGTATTGGTATTCCTTTTTATTAATTACTCCCTCTTTGAAGCCTTTTTATAGAAACTTATCTATATGGTATATAGTACACTGCTTAAAAAAATAAAGGGAACACAAAAATAACACATCCTAGATCTGAGTTAATTAAATATTCTTCTGAAATACTTAGTTGAATGTGCTGACAACAAAATCACACACAAAAAAAAAATGGAAATCAAATTTTTCAACCCATGGAGGTCTGGATTTGGAGTCACACTCAAAATTAAAGTGGAAAAACACACTACAGGCTGATCCAACTTTGATGTAATGTCCTTAAAACAAGTCAAAATGAGGCTCAGTAGTGTGTGTGGCCTCCACGTGCCTGTATGACCTCCCTACAATGCCTGTGCATGCTCCTGATGAGGTGGCGGACGGTCTCCTGAGGGATCTCCTCCCAGACCTGGACTAAAGCATCTGCCAACTCCTGGACAGTCTGTGGTGCAACGTGACGTTAGTTGATAGAGCGAGACATGATGTCCCAGATGTGCTCAATTGGATTCAGGTCTGGGGAACGGGCGGGCCAGTCCATAGCATCAATGCCTTCGTCTTGCAGGAACTGCTGACACACTCCAGCCACATGAGGTCTAGCATTGTCTTGCATTAGGAGGAACCCAGGGCCAACCGCACCAGCATATGGTCTCACAAGGGGTCTGATGATCTCATCTCGGTACCTAATGGCAGTCAGGCTACCGCTGGCGAGCACATGCAGGGCTGTGCGGCCCTCCAAAGAAATGCCACCCCACACCATTACTGACCCAATGCCAAAACGGTCATGCTGGAGGATGTTGCAGGCAGCAGAACGTTCTCCACGGCGTCTTCAGACTCTGTCACGTCTGTCACATGTGCTCAGTGTGAACCTGCTTTCATCTGTGAAGAGCACAGGGCGCCAGTGGCGAATTTGCCAATCTTGGTGTTCTCTGGCAAATGCCAAACGTCCTGCACGGTGTTGAGCTGTAAGCACAACCCCCACCTGTGGACGTCGGGCCCTCATATCACCCTCATGGAGTCTGTTTCTGACCATTTGAGCAGACACATGCACATTTGTGGCCTGCTGGAGGTCATTTTGCAGGGCTCTGGCAGTGCTCCTCCTGTTCCTCCTTGCACAAAGGCGGAGGTAGCGGTCCTGCTGCTGGGCTGTTGCCCTCCTACGGCCTCCTCCACGTCTCCTGATGTACTGGCCTGTCTCCTGGTAGCGCTTCCATGCTCTGGACACTACGCTGACAGACACAGCAAACCTTCTTGCCACAGCTCGCATTAATGTGCCATCCTGGATAAGCTGCACTACCTGAGCCACTTGTGTGGGTTGTAGACTCCGTCTCATGCTACCACTAGAGTGAAAGCACCGCCAGCATTCAAAAGTGACCAAAACATCAGCCAGGAAGCATAGGAACTGAGAAGTGGTCTGTGTTCACCACCTGCAGAACCACTCCTTTATTGGGGGTGTCTTGCTAATTGCCTATATTTTCCTCCTGTTGTCTATCCCATTTGCACAACAGCATGTGAAATTGATTGTCACTCAGTATTGCTTCCTAAGTGGACAGTTTGATTTCCCAGAAGTGTGATTGACTTGGAGTTACATTGTGTTGTTTAAGTGTTCCCTTTATTTTTTTGAGCAGTGTACATTAAAAGAATTTCCAAAAAAAAGTAAACAGCGGTTCTTCACTATTTGAGTGTTTTATGCTCTAGAGAGTATCCACTGAAGAGAAATATTTGGAGGAATTTTAGATTAACAAACTGGTTTTGATATGCCTAGCTTGTGAGTATACCAGCTATAAGCGCGTGTGAGAAGCATTCACAATGCTTTACTATTAGTGCGTTTGTTTTTGCAGGAGCTGTTATAGGAGGAGGATTATTGGAAAATTTGATGCTCTATTTGTATTTATATAAGTAAATGGTTCGACTCAGAAAAAAAATTAGTCACGCGGTCCTACAAAAACTGAAATTGACTTTGTGAACTGAGCCCACTTTACCTCTGGGACCTGCAGCTGTAAAATCATTGTGGACACGTGTTGGAGTTTGATTTTTTGTTTTATTGCTACTGTGGAACTATCCATATACGCTACACAATGGACATATTTGATTTTAGAGCTAGTCTTATTTGTGACGTGGAATCTGTGTTTTCTGGGAAAACCTCTAATGAAAAAGTGGTTTGGAAGATACTTTCATGGAGTTGGAAAAGTATTTAATTAAGGAGATTAGGACCACATGGGATATTTTGTCTTTGGAAAAATACCTGTTGGAAGACAAAATTCCTGAGGGTTTAAGATGGCAGCTGCGATCGCTCGAACGCGCTCAAATGTTCGCGAACCGCAGGTTCGCGGCGGGTCCCATTCATTTTAATGGCATGCGAACATGAGAAACCTTCAGGTCATATTTGCAGCCACAAAATACTTAGTAAATTTGCACACATAGTCCTACAACATGGACACTGACATACCAGAAGTATTAAGCGATTTTACTATCTACAAGCATATTTTTTTTTTATCGGCATAATCTCGGCAAAGTATTAATCGCAAGAGCACATGCTTTCTAAAAAGCGTGGCCTACAGCAACTGGTTTGCACCGACTAGCAAATAGATAGATGCGATGGTTGGAGCGAAGTTCAACGAGGAAGAGGAAGAACTCCTGGTGACTGTAAGTAATCTTACATTAAAGTAGTGTATTTGATTACATTTCACCTGCATGTCTGAACAATCGCTTTATATGCATAAAGAGTATTATAAAAAAATTGCCAGTGTGACCTTCTGCGATTCAAATTTTTCTTAAATGCACAAAACTTCACATTTTATAAGGTCTCACTAGATATTATTGATTTTTGCACTAAGTATTCCTGTGACATTACACCCACTATGTTAGGTTACCCTGCAGAGTGGCCGAGCGCACGGCGTCATTGGTTGCTAATGCTAACTCGCTATGACGCCGTGCACTTCTTGCCGCCACCAGTGTACAGTAATACACTTGTATAGATCATACAAGTGTATCACAGTACTGCTGTGGTGGCCTGGAAGCGCACGTCGTCATAGCAAGCAATGATGTCATGCGTTTGTCCACTCTGCAGGACGTCAGGACGGGTTTGTACGGTCCGTAGTTTTTAAAAAACACGCCCGTGTGCATGCGGCCTTACTGTTACGGTTAGAAGATGGGATTGTATAACGACTGTATGTGGGTGGGGTCTGAGCTATCAGATACTGTCCAGCTAAGCAGAGATGTACCTGTCTAGTGAAGTGATGGTACGGTATGGGGTGTACAGCTGGTTCGTCTCCCCAAGATGCATCCTGGGTAACTGTAAATGAACCAACAAATACTGGCGGTGCATGCGGTCTAAATCTAATATTTCCATCTCAAAGCATTAAATACTTTTTGCAGTTTACTTGTGTAAATTATTTTCAATACTATTATTGTTAAAAATGGGGATTATATGCTTGCATTTTTCTCTTGCAGCGGATGTTGGTTCGGGGCTACGACTGCACCCGATCCCACGCCGAGAAACAAAGGATTGTGCGGGAGTTGGCCTATGAAATGTGGAGGAAAATGGGTCGTAAACACCGCCGTCTGGCCATTATAAAGAAGTGGTCAGACATGAAGAGAAGGCAGCCCCGTTTCATTTAAAGAATCCGGGATGAAAAATGCCCAGGTACATACGTAAATAACTTTTGTATGTTTTGCCAACACTCTGTAATGTATACAGTGCTAAGCAAAAGTATTCACCCCCCTTGAGTTCGTTCTTTTTTTTGTTGTCTCACCCCCTGGAATTAACATGGATTATTTGAGGATTTCCATCATGTAATTTGTAGAACATGCCCACAACTTAGGCCTTCTTTTAAATAGGTTAATTATAAAGTAAACAACTAATAGAACACAATAACAGAAAAGGTCAATGTGCATAACTATTCACCCCCCTAAAGTCAATACTTAGTAGAGCCACCTTTTGCGGCAATCACAGCTCCAAGTCGCTTTGAATAAGTCTCTATGAGCAACTTGCCACATCTTGCCACAGGAGTTTTTGCCCATTCCTCCTTGCATTACCGATTCTGCTCCTTCAAATTTGATGGTTTGCACTTGTGATTGTAAACAGCAATCTTTAAGTCTGAACACAGATTTTCTATTGGATTGAGATCCGGGATTTGACTAGGCCATTCCAACACATTTATATGTTTCCCCTTAAACCACTCAAGTGTTGCTTCAGCAGTGTGTTTGAGGTCATTGTCCTGCTGGAAGCTGAACCTCTGTCTTACCCTCAAATCACGCACAGAGTGGTACAGGTTTTGCTCAAGAATATCCCTGTCCATCTTTCCCTCAGCTCTGACCAGTTTCCCAGTCCCGGCTGCTCAAAAACATCCCCACAGCATGATGCTGCCACCACCATGTTTCATTGTGGGGATGATGTTCTTTGGGTGATGTGTTGTTGGCTTTGTGCCAGACAAGTGACGGACTGAACCATCATTGTGTATGCAGTAGAAGCCTGAGGGCTAGCCTCCTTCCTACAGGCTTTGTACACAGGACTATGGAGTCCCCCACTCTGACCTATTTGGGTTAGAGGGAACTATAAACCATGAATTTTTGGTTGAGTTTATCGGCCACATTTTTCGTTATCCTCATTAAAGTAGCATTTTGTGAATCCATAAACGCAATAAGGGTTAACTCTGCTCTGAGACTCCAAATGAATGTGTTGGTTTATTTGTCCCTTTGTCCTATTGTGTTAGTGATGGGATTAAGAAGTAGCCGACTCTGGTGTAGAGAATTAGATCATCCTATGATATATTGAGGAAATAATCCCATCCCATGGGTCTCCTCTCGCCCTATTGTTCCATCAAGACACTGTGGAGGGGATGTCTTTTTTCATACTGTTAATTTTGGATTGAGTTATGCATCATAAAGCTGGCAGCCACTGCAATTATATATAGATCCCTCCATATTGGAATATCTTTATATCAAATGTTCTTAAGATTTTGGAGTTGTTTATCTAAAATCTGAACATTTTGTGATCACAGACGTTCCTATTCCCTCCATTCGGAGAAGGCGACCGGTGGAGGTTGTGGAGGTAGAGAATGAAGAGGAGGTGGAGGCCAGACCATCCCAGCCTATTGAGCCACCTCCACCAGGTGTGGGAGAAGTGAAGGAGGTGGAAAGTGCTGTACCCTCCAGCACCACCCCATCTCAGGACTCGGAGGAAGAGAAGGTGATCACCAGCCCTCGACAGGAGGGTTAATATGTGCACATAGCAATATGATTATGTATCCATAACATGTACATAAACATTAAAAGGGCCTACAATGAGGCGACAACATACACTCTTAGTAATACAAAAAAAGAACACTGGACAATAACTCTTTAATCTACATAAAAACTATTGATTTTACAAATAAATAATATTAAACTCAATTGAACTATCATTAACTAACAAACAAAATAAAATTATAATGTACTGAAATATCACTAACTAATAAACTATATAATGATCATAAATATCACTAACTAACGTACTGAGATTTAAATCGTCAATGTGTATAAAGACTTTAAAGAAAAAAAAAGAAGGTAAACAATAGACAAACAGACATATTTTGTACCGCCGTCTTACATATCGACCGTCTCTAAAAATATCCTATGATATAACCCCTCCGGTGAACAATTTAAATAAAAAATTAAATAAAAAATTAAACGAAAATATGAATTTATTCAACCTAATATCACTAAAAGTGCAATACCAAGCTATCAAAATAGGCATATGCCCCCCAAAATAGTAACAGTCAGTACATTCTGCTAAAAATGAGACCCAACCGTTATACAATTGCCACATAAAATCAATAATTTGGCTCTCAAAATATGGAGACAGTAAAACATTAATTTTTTTTTGGTTCAACAATGCTTTTATTGTGTAAAATAAGGAAAAATAGTAAGTTTGGCCGCACCTGTAACAACCAGCTGTCTAAAAATATCATACCAAATAACCCCTTAGTTGGACACCATTTTAAACAAAAATTTAAAAGCTTTTCTCACAAAAAGGTGTAATAGCAAGTGATCATAAAGTCATATGCACCACAAATTAAAGGTTTAATAAGAGTTGCAAATAATGTTAATTTTTTTTTTTTTAAAACAGGAATGAAGACATTGAAGGCCAAATTGGCCAAAATGCAAATGGCGCATCTCAATGATATGCGGGCCGTTCATGAGCGCTTGAAGGCCATGGAAGTGAGGCAATGCCAGGCCATGAAGGGGGTGCATGAGATGATCATGCTTTTTGAAAAGATGACAGGCGTTCCCCTGAAAGCAAATAACTTTGTATTCTGTTGCTGGTGGTACATTAGGCATTCACAGGATACAGAAGTAAGTGTCAGCCATTACAGGCCCCAAAAATTAGCCGACAGGCGTTCCCCTGACAGAAAATTACTTTGTATTCTGTTGCTGGTGGTACATTAGGCATTCACAGGATACAGAACTAAGTGTCAGCCATTACAGGCCTCAAAAATTAGCCGACAGGCGTTCCCCTGACAGCAAATTACTTTGTATTCTGTTGCTGGTGGTACATTAGGCATTCACAGGATACAGAAGTAAGTGTTGGCCTTTACAGGCCCCAAAAACTATCCGACAGGCGTTCCCCTGACAACAAATAACTTTGTATTCTGTTGCTGGTGGTACATTAGGCATTCACAGGATACAGAACTCTCAGCCATTACAGGCCTCAAAAATTAGCTGACAGGCGTTCCTCTGACCGCAAATTACAGGATACAGGATACAGAAGTAAGTGTCGGCCATTACAGGCCCCAAAAATTAGCCGACAGGCGTTCCCCTGACAGCAAATAACTTTGTATTCTGTTGCTGGTGGTACATTAGGCATTCACAGGATACATAAGTAAGTGTCGGCCATTACAGGCCCCAAACATTAGCCGACAGGCGTTCCCCTGACAGCAAATAACTTTGTATTCTGTTGCTGGTGGTACATTAGGCATTCACAGGATACAGAACTGTCGGCCATTACAGGCCATAAAAATTAGCCGACAGGCATTCCCCTGACAGCAAATTACTTTGTATTCTGTTGCTGGTGGTATATTAGGCATTCACAGGACACATAAGTAAGTGTCAGCCATTAAAGGCCACAAAAATTAGGCATTCAACGGACATAAAAGGCATTTTATGCCGCTGTATTTACCGAAGATGGGGACCATACATTTTTATGGGTGGTGGTGGATATGGGCTGTCATGACGAATTTTAAACAAACATGGTCTACTGTTCACATGTTTTGAATTCCTCCGAGATCCATGCCTCATTCATTTTTAGAAATGTGAGGTAGTCAACACTGTCGTGAGCTAGGTGAGTCGAGTCCGCTTATCGGTCACGATCCCTTAGATGCGCTGAACGTCCTGGCCGCAAAAGTCTGCATGAATCGCGCATGAGCAGCCACTGGCGCGGTGAAAATAAAACAAACTCCCCAGAACCTGTCCTGCCGCAGAGTTCGTACAGGTAGACGTTAACTGCACATTTCTGCTGGAGCAGCCTATCGAGCATAAACAAGGTTGAGTTCCATCGCGTCGGGCAGTCACAAATAGGACGTCTGACGGGCAGGTTGTGTTGCCGCTGGATTTCAGCAAGGTGAGCCATGGCCGTGTAAGATCTTCTGAAATGGCCAGCAATTTTCCTGGCCTGCCGCAAGACATCTTGGACCCCAGGGTATTTGACAACGAATCGCTGCACGACCAAGTTCCTCCAGGCCCAACAGACGCAGCACAGCATGGCAACGTCTAACCTGGCATGTCGAATAGGTTCTGGGGATCTTGGTTGGCGCAGCGGAAGAGACGGTAGCAGCGGAAAAGGAGGAGTCAGCCGAGGAGGAGAGGGAGGATGGAGTAGGAGGAGGAGAAGAAGAGGCAGGCCTGCATGCAATCCGTGGCAGTAAAACCAAATCTACATGGGTGCCACGGGTTACATGCTTGACGGCCGTCAGAACGTTCACCCAGTGGGCAGTAAAAGTTATAGACCTTCCCTGCCCCTGTTTGCTAGACCACGTGTCTGTGGTGTCAAGATGTATCTTGGCAAAGACACTGTGTGCCAGAGATACATTCACTTGCCGCTGAATGTGACCATATAGCTCTGGGATGCCCTTCTGCGAGAAATATTTCCTTCCTGGGACCTTCCATTGTGGTATTTCAATGGCAACAAATTTTCGAAAGGCCTCCGAGTCCACAAGTTTATATGGCAGTAGTTGGCGGGCTATCAGTTCCGACAAGCCAGCAGTGAACCGTTGGGCAAGAGGGTTATCCGGCGTCATCATTTTTTTACGCTCAAACATTTGTGCCACGGAAGCCTGCCTTTTTCCTGACAAACGTGAGGACGACATGATGGAAGGTAGAGTAGAGGACAATTGGGTGGAGAGAGGAGAAGGAGAAGAGGCTGGACGGTGAGAGCCTGGAGTGTGGCTTTGTGGGTTCTGACGGCGTTGCTCCCACTGGGCTCGGTGATGTGAGGCCAAGTGCCTTCTTAAGGCGGTCGTCCCTAGGTGAGTGTTGGGCTTACCGCGACTTATGCGTTGACTGCAAAGGCTGCAGATGGCACATGCGAGCGCCAGATGTGACCGTACATCGTTGATGGCTCGCTCCTGATACATTAGTAGTGTGGTTTGTCCCTCCTGTGCAATGTAAGTTTGGCCTGATTCTTCTCCCTATCTGCTGGTCCATCTCTCCCTCTGAACTTCCCTTCTCTTCCTCTCTTGTGGGGACTCACGTTACGTCCATAGACACGTCATCATCGACGTCACCTTCCCCACCACTAACATTAGAGATATCGGAGTAGGCAACAACAGCGGGGACCAACCTCCTTGGTCTGATCTGGGTACTGTCGTCAGACTGCTGAGTGGCGGCTGTTGCACTTGCTACCATCTCTTCCTGATCCGATGCCAAGAATGGCTGCGCATCAGAAATGTCTTGTGATGGATCGGAAAATAATTCCTGTGACTCAAGTGGAGGGTATATGGTGGTGGTGTCTTTGGGGGTGAACACAGCAGAGAGTGAAGAGGGTGCAGATAGAGAGGATGAGGAGAGTACAGAAGTGGAAGGCTGAATGAGCCACTCAACCAAGTGTGGTGCGTCCTTTGACGAAATTGAACGCACATTCTGCAACTTCCCACTTTGGCTCCGGCCTGGTGCTCCTGCCCTACCCCTACCACCCCTGCGGAAGGGCCTGCCTCTTCCTCTGCCTGTCATTTTTTAAATGACCCGGTGACAAAAGTCTATAGAGAAGCACATTGTATGTGGAAGAAGGTATATAACACCCTGCTTCAATATGTCGTTTTGGTGTCAACTGGTCTATAATCACACCAGTTAAAAAAAAATAAAAAATTTAAATTCTATTACTGTGTGTAGCAGAGGTAACACAGTGAAAGCGGATAAATTTGTGCAGCACACAGATACACTATTTGAGTAGTATATTCTTAGATAACACCCCGATTCTATATGTTGTTTTTGGGCCCACTGGTCTTTCACACCAGTTATAAAAATGTTTTCCTTTAAGGCCTCTTTCACACTTGCGTTGTTGGGATCCGGCATGCACTTCCGTTGCCGGAGGTGCCCGCCGGATCTGGAAAAACGCAAGTGTACTGAAAGCATTTGAAGACTGAACCGTCTTTAAAATGCTTTCAGTGTTACTATGGCACCCAGGACGCTATTAAAGTCCTGGTTGCCATAGTAGGAGCGGGGAGCGGGGGAGCGGTATACTTACAGTCCGTGCGGCTCCCGGGGCGCTCCAGAATGACGTCAGAGCGCCCCATGCGCATGGATGACGTGATCCATGCGATCACGTGATCCATGCGCTTGGGGCGCCCTGACGTCACTCTGGAGTGCCCGGGGAGCCGCACGGACGGTAAGTACACTGCTCCCCCGCTCCCCACTACACTTACCATGGCTGCCAGGACTTTAGCGTCCCGGCAGCCATGGTAACCATTCAGAAAAAGCTAAATGTCGGCTCCGGCAATGCGCCGAAACGACGTTTAGCTTAAGGCCGGATCTGGATCAATACCTTCCAATGGGCATTAATTCCGGATCCGGCCTTGCGGCAAGTGTTCCGGATTTTTGGCCGGAGCAAAAAGCGCAGCATGCTGCAGTATTTTCTCCGGCCAAAAAATGTTCCATTCCGGAACTGAAGACATCCTGATGCATCCTGAACATATTTCTCTCCATTCAGAATGCATTAGGATAATCCTGATCAGGATTCTTCCGGCATAGAGCCCCGACGACGGAACTCTATGCCGGAAGACAATAACGCAGGTGTAAAAGAGCCCAAAATTCTATCACTGTGTGTAGCAGAGGTATCGCAGTGAAAGCGGATACATTTCTGCAGCACACAAATACACTATTTGAGTAGTATATTCTTAGATAACACCCCGATTCTATATTTTGTTTTGGGACCCACTTGTCTTTCACACCAGTTTAGGTTTTCCTTAAAATTTTCTCACTGTGTGTAGCAGAGGTAAAACAGTGAAAGCGGATACATTTCTGCAGCACACAAATACACAATTTGAGTAGTATATTCTTAGATAACACCCCGCTTCTATATGTTGTGTTGGGGCCACTGGTCTTTCACACCAGTTATAAAAATGTTTTCCTTTAAATTCTATCACTGTGTGTAGCAGAGGTAACGCAGTGAAAGCGGATACATTTCTGCAGCACACAAATACACTATTTGAGTAGTATATTCTTAGATAACACCCCGATTCTATATGTTGTTTTGGGACCCACTTGTCTTTCACACCAGTTTAGGTTTTCCTTAAAATTTTCTCACTGTGTCTAGCAGAGGTAACGCAGTGAAAGCGGATACATTTCTGCAGCACACAAATACACAATTTGAGTAGTATATTCTTAGATAACACCCTGATTCTATATGTTGTGTTGGGGCCACTGGTCTTTCACACCAGTTATAAAAATGTTTTCCTTTAAATTCTATCACTGTGTGTAGCAGAGGTAACGCAGTGAAAGCGGATACATTTCTGCAGCACACAAATACACTATTTGAGTAGTATATTCTTAGATAACACCCCGATTCTATATGTTGTTTTGGGACCCACTTGTCTTTCACACCAGTTTAGGTTTTCCTTAAAATTTTCTCACTGTGTCTAGCAGAGGTAACGCAGTGAAAGCGGATACATTTCTGCAGCACACAAATACACAATTTGAGTAGTATATTCTTAGATAACACCCCGCTTCTATATGTTGTGTTGGGGCCACTGGTCTTTCACACCAGTTATAAAAATGTTTTCCTTTAAATTCTATCACTGTGTGTAGCAGAGGTAACGCAGTGAAAGCGGATACATTTCTGCAGCACACAAATACACTATTTGAGTAGTATATTCTTAGATAACACCCCGATTCTATATGTTGTTTTGGGACCCACTTGTCTTTCACACCAGTTTAGGTTTTCCTTAAAATTTTCTCACTGTGTCTAGCAGAGGTAACGCAGTGAAAGCGGATACATTTCTGCAGCACACAAATACACAATTTGAGTAGTATATTCTTAGATAACACCCCGCTTCTATATGTTGTGTTGGGGCCACTGGTCTTTCACACCAGTTATAAAAATGTTTTCCTTTAAATTCTATCACTGTGTGTAGCAGAGGTAACGCAGTGAAAGCGGATACATTTCTGCAGCACACAAATACACTATTTGAGTAGTATATTCTTAGATAACACCCCGATTCTATATGTTGTTTTGGGACCCACTTGTCTTTCACACCAGTTTAGGTTTTCCTTAAAATTTTCTCACTGTGTCTAGCAGAGGTAACGCAGTGAAAGCGGATACATTTCTGCAGCACACAAATACACAATTTGAGTAGTATATTCTTAGATAACACCCTGATTCTATATGTTGTGTTGGGGCCACTGGTCTTTCACACCAGTTATAAAAATGTTTTCCTTTAAATTCTATCACTGTGTGTAGCAGAGGTAACGCAGTGAAAGCGGATACATTTCTGCAGCACACAAATACACTATTTGAGTAGTATATTCTTAGATAACACCCCGATTCTATATGTTGTTTTGGGACCCACTTGTCTTTCACACCAGTTTAGGTTTTCCTTAAAATTTTCTCACTGTGTCTAGCAGAGGTAACGCAGTGAAAGCGGATACATTTCTGCAGCACACAAATACACAATTTGAGTAGTATATTCTTAGATAACACCCCGCTTCTATATGTTGTGTTGGGGCCACTGGTCTTTCACACCAGTTATAAAAATGTTTTCCTTTAAATTCTATCACTGTGTGTAGCAGAGGTAACGCAGTGAAAGCGGATACATTTCTGCAGCACACAAATACACTATTTGAGTAGTATATTCTTAGATAACACCCCGATTCTATATGTTGTTTTGGGACCCACTTGTCTTTCACACCAGTTTAGGTTTTCCTTAAAATTTTCTCACTGTGTCTAGCAGAGGTAACGCAGTGAAAGCGGATACATTTCTGCAGCACACAAATACACAATTTGAGTAGTATATTCTTAGATAACACCCCGCTTCTATATGTTGTGTTGGGGCCACTGGTCTTTCACACCAGTTATAAAAATGTTTTCCTTTAAATTCTATCACTGTGTGTAGCAGAGGTAACGCAGTGAAAGCGGATACATTTCTGCAGCACACAAATACACTATTTGAGTAGTATATTCTTAGATAACACCCCGATTCTATATGTTGTTTTGGGACCCACTTGTCTTTCACACCAGTTTAGGTTTTCCTTAAAATTTTCTCACTGTGTCTAGCAGAGGTAACGCAGTGAAAGCGGATACATTTCTGCAGCACACAAATACACTATTTGAGTAGTATATTCTTAGATAACACCCTGATTCTATATGTTGTTTTGGGGCCCACTGGTCTTTCACACCAGTTATAATACTTTTTTCTAATTGCGTTTGTCACTCTTTGTAGTTGTAGTATCGCTGCAGAACCGCTCACCCCAATGCTGCACAATACAAATCCACTATAATATGCTTTCTATATTTGAAAGTATATTATAAGTGTATTACGCCCCTCTGTACTGCACACCAAACAATAATACACCTTTACCAGTCCTTAAAAGGACTTTTGTGGACCTATTAGCTAGCGATTTGTGTCACTATTAACACTCTAACCTCCTGCCCCTGCTCCACACAGCAACCTCTCCCTACACTGACAAAAGACAGAATGTAAAATGGCAGCCAGATCAGGTTTATTTATAAGGTAGGGGGTATGTCCATGTGCTAAAACGTCTTAATTGGCTGTCCTGTACCACCTGATGGATGTGTCATTGGTCAAAGTTCTCACAATGTAAAAAAATATGGCGCCGGCGAATATCTTCATATGTTCGCATGTTCGGCGAACCGCGAATGTGTAAAGTTCGCCGCAAACCGACCACCGGGCAAACCGCAAGGCCAACTCTATTCGTAGGAACAAATTGAAGGTGATTGGTAAAAAATATAGAGAGATTACAACAGGTATTAGAACCCTGCAAAGAAACAAAGGAATATATGGATCTAAGCTCTAGATGTAGAGATAATTTAATGAAGACCGAAGCGGAAATAAAGAATAAAAAACAAAAAAAAATACTCTAAAGTTTGCGAGGACTATGAGAAAAATAGGGTGTATAAATGGAAAGGGAGAAATGAAAATAAACAACATTTGAATAGAGTTGAACCAGCTGATCATAATAATGATATACCCTCCCATACAAACAGACTAGTTAAAAATACATATAAAAAAAAAATATGGCAACACAAAGGAATGAGTATCAAGGACATAAACATAAAACATATATGCGACCATATGGGGGACATTACCAGCCCAATTTTATTTTTTCAAATTATAGGCAGGAAGGTCCCTATCAACAAAATAGGATTTTTTTCCAGCAAAATGGGTGGAGGCCACTATTCCAGCAGTACCGCCAACAATATAGGAATGTGAATATGCACCGACAAGGTCCACCGAGGTATGAACATTTTGGAGGTGAGAGAGGTTACCAGCAAAGGGAATATGGGGAGAATTATAGAAGAGAGGAGAATGAAATACAAAATCAAAATCAAAGGGAAATAGCACCTGAAAATGTTTTCCCCATCAAGGAATAAAAGGAGTACAGATGAGCGACGGAAGAAAGAAAAGGGAAGAGGAGAAACAAATAAGGGGACCCCACAAAATTGAGGACATTTAGAGGAAAAAGGGGAGGGACAAAACATAGGTCCGAACCCCAAAAAAAGCAAAGGGGAGAAGCAGGAATTTTCAACTTAAGTAGCTATGTTCTCTCTGAGCAGGCAAAAAGTGTGTTAGCGAGAGGTCTAAAATTTGCCCCCACTAAAGGATTTAAGGATTTAATAAATTTGAGACATTTCTAGATGTCCATAAATACTGTATATAAGAAAATGTAATCTGGCAAAGTATTTTGCTAGTAATCAGACACCAGTATTGAAAAACGCAGGGCAGAATAATCGAATAATTCACACACAGCTACATAAACGATCTAAGTTTTGTGCAAAGAATAAAAACAATAAGTGTATAGAGGCATTCAAGAGGGGATTACTTAAAGAAATAGAGAAGATAGAGGCAAACCGAGAGTGCATAACTTAACAAGGGAAGAAAAAAATGCAATATAGTAATAAAACCAGCGGACAAAGATGGTGGGCTGGTGATAATGGATATACAAAAATACGAGGCAGAATTATTTAGATTACTAGCGGATAGGGAAACCTACTGTATCTCCCCCTAAAAAAAGATCCATTGATAGAATATAAATTAGATCTAGATAAGTTGCTACAAAAAGGCTTCAAAGAGGGAGTAATTAATAAAAATGAATACCAATACCTGTCTGTAAAATCTCCAGTGACACCTGTAATTCATCACTTACCGAAGAGTCATAAAAGCCTGACGGATCCTCCGGGAAGACCTATAGTCTCCGGGATCAATTCCCTTACCAGCAGATTAACAGAAAACATTGACTTCTTTGTACAGTGATATGTGGTAAAATCACCATCCTATTTAAAAGACACAGGAAGTGTCATTCAACTAGTCAATAGCTTGGGACCATGGAGTGATGATATGTGGCTGGCAACAGTGGACGTCACCTCTTTGTACACGGTTATCCCTAAGGAGTTGGGTTTAGATGCCATCCGGGAGGTGTTAAACAATGATCCGAATATGTCAAAACTGCAGGGAGACTTTATAATTGATTACATAGAATATTGCCTGACTCATAATTATTTCTGGTTCAATAAAAACTTTTACCTGCAGATGATTGGGATGGCGGTGGGGGCGAAATTCGCCCCCCAGTTTTGCAAATATTTTCATGTCAGCATGGGAGAGGGAGAAAATTAACCCTATCCTTTCTAAGTGTACACAGTTAGGGACTTTAAAAACCTGGCGAAGGTACATCTATGATTGCCTGCTGGTTTGGGAAGGGGAGAAAAAGGGGTTGGATGCACTCATTGAAGATTTGAATAGAAACAGCTGGAACCTAAAGTTTACTAGTAGCCCCAGTAATGTGGCGGTGCATTTTCTGGATCTGAAAATTTATGTAGAGGAAGGAAGATTTTAAAGATACAGACGTAAATGGATACATAGATATGAAAAGTTGCCATTATAATTCTTGGCTAACAAATATCCCGAAGGGTCAGTTAAAAAGAATTTTCCTCTTGTAGCAGTTTTTCTTCTTTTAAATATTCTCTCCTCTTTTACCTTGTTGATTCCCTTTATGTACACCGCGTGCAGAATTATTAGGCAAATGAGTATTTTGACCACATCATCCTCTTTATGCATGTTGTCTTACTCCAAGCTGTATAGGCTCGAAAGCCTACTACCAATTAAGCATATTAGGTGATGTGCATCTCTGTAATGAGAAGGGGTGTGGTCTAATGACATCAACACCCTATATTAGGTGTGCATAATTATTAGGCAACTTCCTTTCCTTTGGCAAAATGGGTCAAAAGAAGGACTTGACAGGCTCAGAAAAGTCAAAAATAGTGAGATATCTTGCAGAGGGATGCAGCACTCTTAAAATTGCAAAGCTTCTGAAGCGTGATCATCGAGCAATCAAGCGTTTCATTCAAAATAGTCAACAGGGTCGCAAGAAGCGTGTGGAAAAACCAAGGCGCAAAATAACTGCCCATGAACTGAGAAAAGTCAAGCGTGCAGCTGCCAAGATGCCACTTGCCACCAGTTTGGCCATATTTCAGAGCTGCAACATCACTGGAGTGCCCAAAAGCACAAGGTGTGCAATACTCAGAGACATGGCCAAGGTAAGAAAGGCTGAAAGACGACCACCACTGAACAAGACACACAAGCTGAAACGTCAAGACTGGGCCAAGAAATATCTCAAGACTGATTTTTCTAAGGTTTTATGGACTGATGAAATGAGAGTGAGTCTTGATGGGCCAGATGGATGGGCCCGTGGCTGGATTGGTAAAGGGCAGAGAGCTCCAGTCCGACTCAGACGCCAGCAAGGTGGAGGTGGACTACTGGTTTGGGCTGGTATCATCAAAGATGAGCTTGTGGGGCCTTTTCGGGTTGAGGATGGAGTCAAGCTCAACTCCCAGTCCTACTGCCAGTTTCTGGAAGACACCTTCTTCAAGCAGTGGTACAGGAAGAAGTCTGCATCCTTCAAGAAAAAGATGATTTTTATGCAGGACAATGCTCCATCACACGCGTCCAAGTACTCCACAGCGTGGCTGGCAAGAAAGGGTATAAAAGAAGAAAATCTAATGACATGGCCTCCTTGTTCACCTGATCTGAACCCCATTGATAACCTGTGGTCCATCATCAAATGTGAGATTTACAAGGAGGGAAAACAGTACACCTCTCTGAACAGTGTCTGGGAGGCTGTGGTTGCTGCTGCACGCAATGTTGATAGTGAACAGATCAAAACACGGACAGAATCCATGGATGGCAGGCTTTTGAGTGTCCTTGCAAAGAAAGGTGGCTATATTGGTCACTGATTTGCTTTTGTTTTGTTTTTGAATGTCAGAAATGTATATTTGTGAATGTTGAGATGTTATATTGGTTTCACTGGTAAAAATAAATAATTGAAATGGGTATATATTTGTTTTTTGTTAAGTTGCCTAATAATTATGCACAGTAATAGTCACCTGCACACACAGATATCCCCCTAAAATAGCTAAAACTAAAAACAAACTAAAAACTACTTCCAAAAATATTCAGCTTTGATATTAATGAGTTTTTTGGGTTCATTGAGAACATGGTTGTTGTTCAATAATAAAATTAATCCTCAAAAATACAACTTGCCTAATAATTCTGCACTCCCTGTATTTAAAAGTTTCTATCATATCCCCTCTGTCTCGTCTTTCTTCCAAGCTATACATGTTAAGGTCCTTTAATCTTTCCTGGTAAGTTTTATCCTGCAATCCATGTACCAGTTTAGTAGCTCTTCTCTGAACTCTCTCCAAAGTATCAATATCCTTCTGGAGATATGGTCTCCAGTACTGCGCACAATACTCCAAATGAGGTCTCACTAGTGTTCTGTAGAGCGGCATGAGCACCTCCTTCTTTCTACTGGTAATTCCTCTCCCTATACAACCCAAGCATTCTGCTAGCATTTCCTGCTGCTCTATGACATTGTCTGCCTACCTTTAAGTCTTCTGAAATAATGACCCCTAAATCCCTTTCCTCAGATACTGAGGTTAGGACTGTATCACTGATTTTATATTCTGCTCTTGGGTTTTTACGTCCCAGGTGCATTATCTTGCACTTATCAACATTAAATTTTAGTTGCCATATTTTTGACCATTCCTCTAGTTTTCCTAAGTCCTTTTCCATTTGGTGTATCCCTCCAGGAACATCAACCCTGTTACAAATCTTTGTGTCATCAGCAAAAAGACACACCTTACCATCGAGGCCTTCTGCAATTTCGCTGATAAAGATATTAAACAATATGGGTCCCAGAACAGATCCCTGAGGTACCCCACTGGTAACAAGACCTTGGTCTGAATATACTCCATTGACTACAACCCTCTGTTGCCTGTCCCTCAGCCACTGCCTAATCCATTCAACAATATGGGAGTCCAAGCCCAAAGACTGCACTTTATTGATAAGCTTTCTATGTAGGACAGTATCAAAAGCCTTACTAAAGTCTAGATAAGCGATGTCTACTGCACCTCCTCCATCTATTATCTTAGTCACCCAATCGAAAAAATCAATAAGATTAGTTTGACATGATCTCCCTGAAGTAAACCCATGCTGTTTTTCATCTTTCAATCCATGGGATTTTAGATGTTCCACAATCCTCTCCTTAAGTATGGTTTCCATTAATTTCCCCACTATTGATGTCAGGCTTACTGGCCTATAGTTGCCCGATTCCTCCCTACTACCTTTCTTGTGAATGGGCACAACATTTGCTAATTTCCAATCTTCTGGGATGACTCCTGTTGCCAGCGATTGGTTAAATAAATCTGTTAATGGTTTTGCTAGTTCAACGCTGAGCTCTTTTAATAGCTTTGGGTGTATCCCATCAGGCCCCTGTGACTTATTTGTATTAATTTTAGACAGCTGACTTAGAACCTCTTCCTCTGTAAAGACACATGCATCAAAAGATTCATTAGTCTTCTTTCCTAACTGAGGTCCTTCTCCTTCATTTTCCTTTGTAAAAACTGAACAGAAATATTCATTGAGGCAGTCAGCTAGTTCTTTATCTTCTTCTATATACTTTCCTTCTTTTGTTTTTAATTTGGTAATTCCTTGTTTTAGTTTCCTTTTTTCATTTATGTATCTGAAGAATGCCTTCTCGCCTTTTTTCCCTGACTGAGCTAATTTCTCTTCTGCCTGTGCTTTGGAAGCTCTTATAACTTGTTTGGCCTCTCTCTGCCTAATCTTATAAATTTGTCTGTCATCCTCGTTTTTTTTTTTTTTTTTATAATTCCTAAATGCTATCTTTTTGTTTTTAATGATTTTGGCCACTTCTGCTGAGTACCACAGTGGTCTCTTCCTTTTTTTGCTTTTACTGACAAGCCTAATGCAATTTTCTGTTGCCTTCAATAGTGCCACTTTTAAGTAGTCCCATTTCTCCTGGACTCCAATGAAACTGTTCCAGTTTGATAGGGACTTGTATACCACTAATCTAATTTTAGAAAAGTCTGTTTTTCTAAAATCTAAAACTTTTGTTTTTGTGTGGTGTGACTCAGTCACTGTACTTATAGTAAACCACACTGACTGGTGATCACTAGATCCCAAGCTTTCCTCTACAGTAATATCAGATACCAAATTCCCATTTGTGAATACTAAATCTAAAATGGCCTCCTTCCGGGTTGGCTCCTCCACTACTTGCTGTAGAGATAATCCCAGTAGGGAATTTAGAATATCTGTACTCCTGGCAGAACTAGCTATTTTGGTTTTCCAGTTTACATCTGGAAGATTGAAGTCTCCCATAATGATAACTTCCCCCTTCAATGTCATTTTAGCTATTTCCTCAACTAGTAGATCATCTAATTCTTTGACTTGGCTAGGTGGTCTATACATCACACCTACACGAGTTACCTTATGATTATCAAGCTGCACGGTAACCCAAACTGACTCTAAATTGTTCTCGCTAACTTGTATCAAATTAGATTTTATGTTATCTTTCACATACAGGGCCACCCCTCCCCCCTTCTTGCCTTCTCTGTCTTTCCTGTATAGAGAGAACCCTGGTATTGATATATCCCAGTCATTACTCCCCTTGAACCACGTCTCAGTAACAGCCACTACATCTATATTCTCAGATGCCATTATAGCCTCAAGCCAGGAAGTTGAAAATTCTCATGGTGTGGGTTCTGCCTTCCCTGTAAGAATAGGAGTAGGGATAATAAAGAGAGACAGGTATCTGTAGCACATTCCAAAAGAAGAGATAAGGATTTTAAAGTGATGGGGGAAATAACATGCAAAACTACAGGAGTAGTCTACATGCTGGAGAGCCCGTGTGGCCTCCAGTATGTAAGCAGAACAACGAGGAAGTTGAAAATTCGAGTGCAGGAACACATAAGAAACATAAAGAAAGGTTTAGAAACACATGGGGTGTCCCTGCACTTCAAAATTGCCCATCAGAAAAATCCAAAGGGATTAAAGTTCATGGGAATAGAAGCAGTGAAAGGGAATTGCCAGGGAGGGGATACGGTGGCAAAGATAGACCGTCAGGAAGTAAGGATCTTATATGAGCTGGATACGATCAATCACAATGGTCTAAACGTGGAATTTGCCCTAACACCGTGTTTGGTAGAATAAATCTGCATGTAATAATGCCTCCTACAAGGAAAGAAACCATAGTATGGATCCACCTACCAGTGGAGGAAGGGACAAAGAAAGATCTTACGCTCTATGCAGTATAGTCTGTGGTACGTGGTTTTTATGAATGAACATGGAGAGAGTGAAAGAAGGTGTGGGTGTGTACGTACGCAGGATAGGCTAAGGAGAAACATGTGACCATTATGGTGTGTAAATCTGAGCTTTGGTGGACGAATAATCAAAATAAGCGGGGAGTATGAATAAATGTATGATGGTGGGTGGGAATTTCATCTGAAATAAGAGATATGGTCCGGTGATATTATGGGTAAGGTTTTTAGAGATGAGAGGGGAGTGGGTGGGGTAAGCATGAAGATATTTAAGATGTGAGTGAAAATTTAAGGTTACGCCCCTGATAAAGCTTGGAGTGAAACCCGGGTCAGGCAGGAGCACATTGCTGTGAATTGTTGTATCGGTTTTATATTAACTTATTCTTGTGAGTATATTAAAAGAAGAGAAATATTTGGAGGAAAAAAACTGGTTTTGATGTGCCTGACTCCCACCTGCGCTTGTGGCTATACCAGCTATAAGCGCGTGTGAGAAGCATTCACAGTGCTTCACTATTAGTGCGTTTGTTTTCATAGGAGCTGTTTTGGGAGGAGGATTATTGGAAAATTTTATGCTCTTTTTGTATTTATATGAGTGAATGGTTCGACTCAGAAGAAAAGGAGTTAGTCGCGCGGTCCTACAAAAACGCAAAAAGTTCTCCTTGGGGTAACTATGGCCCCTGCCGCACTAAACACCCGCTGTGATGCCCCACTGCTGGCCAGGCAGGAAATCTTGTCCAGGGCAAACTCGGCCAGTTGCAGCCACAAATCGAGTATAGTTGCCTAGTAGTCCAGGGGATCTTCAAAGCAGGGTGCAGTCCAAGTATGCCACAACCTGCTGGTTCTGGTTCTTCTTCATGTCTACCTGCTGCTGGTGAGTAGTTTCTACACTAGGCGGGTGAAGAAAACTGCTCATCAGCGACTCTAGACTTAAGTTGCTGCTAATGGAGCTGGTGGTACTGCTCCGGCCCCCCACCCCACCCCAGCAGCCATGGCAGTGGAACATGAGCGCAGAGAGCCCCTCCGATCTGACCTGCAGGAGGAAGGGGGTGATGGCGCACATAGGCAGCGGCCAACTGACTACATAGGATGTCTCAATAGTAGTTCAGTTTGTCCTCCCTCTCACCGGGTGAAAAAAAGGCCCCCATTTTGGACCGGTAGCGAGGGTCTAACATGGTGGAGAGCCAGTAGTCATCCCCCTGCCGAATGGGGATAGTGTGGCTGCCACTATGCAAGCAAGTGAGCATGCACGGGGCCATTTTTCGCAAGTGACTCAGAGGGACTCCCTGCCTCCATCTCCATTGCATACTGCCATGTTGTGTCTGGGTCATTTGCCTCGTCTTCCTCTTGCCCTGTAGCTCCTCTGGCTGCTCCTGCTCCTCCTCTCCTGTCACCTATGTAGAAAAACCACCCATTTCTCTATGCATTGCTTGAGCTCAAATGTCCTCCTCCTCCTCCTCTAGTGCAGCCTCCATAGGGCTCATGTGGCCGTGAGATGTAGTCGCCACTTCTCCTGTCCCCTGGCCAACCAGATTAAGCAGCATCTGTTCCAGGACATGAAGCAGTGGAATGATGTTGTTCATCCTGTAGTCCTGGCGACTGACAAATAAAGTGGCCTCCTCAAAGGGCCCAAGCAAATGGCAGGTGTCAATCATGAGCTGCCACTGGCTAACATCAAAGTTCTCCTGTCAGTCTGTATCATCAAGAAATCGTTTATGGCCTTTCTCTGTTCATATAATTGGTTCAACATATGGAGAGTGGAGTTCCAACAGGTGGAAACATCGCATAGCAGCCAATGTTGGGAAACCCTATTCTGCCTTTGCAGCTCAAGGAGGGTGTGCTTTGCAGTGTAAGAGTGGCTGAAGTGCATGCACAATTTCTTGGCCATTTACAGGATATCTTGCAGATGGGTGAAAGACTTCAGGAAACTCTTTAGAAACAGATTGAACAGGTGCGCCATGCAGGGTGCATGCCTCAGACCTCCTTTACGTAGCGTTGACACCACGTTCTTCCTGTTGTCGGTGACCATGGTTTCGATTTTGAGTTGTCGAGGAGAAAACTAGGTTTCGATTTTTTGATGAAGGACGCGGAGCAGTTCCTCCCCTGTGTGACTCCGTTTGCCCAGGCAAACGAGGTGCAGAACAGCATGACACCACCGTGCCCTGCACATACGGTATGCTGGAGGAACACTGTGAATTGTCCCTGCAGTGGAGGCTGAAGACATGGTGGAGGATGAGGAGGCAGAGGTGGACATTGTCGCAGACATTTTGCTTATTAATACACAAGAAAAATGTATATAAAACAATGTACATTTACGTCTCCTCCCATTATTAAAGTACCAAATGATTCTTTTTGATACACCCTTTACACTTTCTTCAGAAATTTTAAATGTTTCGTATGAGGAAAGTAAACATTAAGAAGGGACGAAGCCACATTATCTATGGAACATTTAACTAGTAAATATCTTCCATCTGAGTTTGACACCACTGAGCGGAACTGGAAGAGTCTCTTATCGCAATTAATACACATTTCTTTTTAGTTTCAAAGGTTATTTATTGGGGTTTTAAGACAATACAGCAAATGATGTCACATTGGAATTATCAAAGTGTATAATAAAATAAAATAAAACAATACAAAAAGTAAAAGCAAAATCATTGGACAAGATTTTAATAACAGTACAAATATAGGTACATGAAGAGGTAACTGGGTTCTATATTTATGCAAATCACCAGTCAATACACCTTTCTTTTTAGGAGTAGCACATGCAGCATAGACTTTAACACCATTATGGACTCTGGGTTGGACACCACTAGCGGAACTGGAAGATACACGCCTTTGACAGAGTATTTGTAAAACCAGGATTTGATGGATACATGGTGATGTCTACATGGGTCAGAGAAAGATCTGCCTTTTATTTCACACTCTTGTTTGAGTTACTGTAGGATTTATATGTTTTTTTTGTGAATAGGAGATCTCTCATGAAGGTGAAAAGTGCCCGTATTTTTACAATTGCAATAAAGAATCTCATTGACAATTAAAAATAGTGATTTTCCGGCAGGTACCGGTTTTTTTCGCCCTAAAAGACGCACCGGCCCATAAGACGCACCTAGGTTTTTGAGGAGGAAAATAAGAAAAAATATGTTTTTAACCAAAAGGTGTGCTTTTGGTGGGTTTTGAACTAATGGTGGTCTGTGCATGACATTACTATGGGGCATCTGTGGATGGCACTGTTATGGGGGGATCTGTGGGTGGCATTGTTATGGGGGGATCTGTGGATGGCACTGTTATGGGGGGATCTGAGGGGGGCACTGTTATGGAGGGGATCTGAGGGGGGCACTGTTATGGGGGGGGATCTGTGGATGGCACTGTTATGGGGGTGATCTGTGGATGGCACTGTTATGGGGGGTGATCTGTGGATGGCACTGTTATGGGGGGATGATCTGTGGATTGCACTGTTATGGGGGGTGATCTGTGGATGGCACTGTTATGGGGGGCGATCTGTGGATGGCACTGCTATATATGTGTCACCCACAGATCCCCCACCCCATAACAGTGCCATCCACGTATCCCCCACCCCATAATAGTGGCATCCACAGATCACCCCCCCATAACAGTGCCATCCACAGATTACCCCCCCATAACAGTGCCATCCACAGATCTCCCCCCCATAACAGTGCAATCCACATATCCCCTACCCCATAATAGTGGCATCCACAGATGCCATAATATACTGGAGCTACGGTAAACCTGTGGTAGGGGGCCGGTGTCATGCAAATGCGGCGGGGCCGGTGCGGTCACTGTACTCCGGCCCCACCGCTCACTCACTGCTTTATAAAATTTTATAATAATAGCTTTCATTGAAGTTCCGATCCCCAGCCCCATCTGTACTACTTACTAAATGTCCTGTAGCAGGCAGAGCAGGGCGGGCGAGTGGCCGGAACTCACTGACATCACGTGCCTGCGCCGCCTACGTCATTCATACTTCCCTATTAGTGTGTTTGTTTCCGCAGGAGCTATTTTGGGAGGAGGATTATTGGAAAATCTGATGCTCTATTTGTATTTATATGAGTGAATGGTTTGACTACACGACTACACTTACTGATGTCACGTGCCTGCACCACCTACTTTATGAATGAAGTAGGCGGCGCAGGCACGTGACGTCAGTGAGTTACGGCCACCCGCCCGCCCTGCTCTGCCTGCTACAGGACATTTAGTAAGTAATACAGATGGGGCTGGGGATCGGAATTTCAATTAAAGCTATTATTATAAAATGTTTAGGCATTAAGGAAGTGAGTGAGCGGTGGGGCCGGAGTACAGTGACCGCACCGGCCCCTCCTCCCTCCCCCGTCCAGCTGATACATCACAGTCTGCGATGCTGATACATCACAGTCTGCGATGCTGCAGCATCGATGACTGCGATGTAAAATGGCAGCATTCGCCCCATAAGAAGCAGGGGCATTTCCCCCCCACTTTTTGGGGGAAAAAGCTGCGTTTTTTGGGGCAAAAAATACGGTAACTCTTCTTGGAGACTTAATTAGTTTCTTATAGTGAGCACTTCAATGAGGAGCTGCGTCAGTTTTTTGTCTTAAATGTTTCTTCTGCAGAGGATCCGTGTATAATGTGGAATGCCCATAAGGCATCTATGAGGGGACTATTTTTAAAATATGGAGCTATAGAACAAAGAAGTTCTAGGATAGATGAATTATTTAAACAGATTCGTTTGATTGAGGTACAGAATAAGATTTACCCCACAGTGCTTGAATCACAGTAACTTAGAGTACTAAGAGATCATTTACAAACTATTTTTACTTACCAACATGACCTTGCACTGTGAAGGGCAAAGCTTAATTATTATTTGAATGACAATAAGCCTGGGTTAATCTTGGTTCGAAGGCTAAAAGGTTTCCGAACTGAGTCACAGATTAGATATTTTAAAGATAAGCATGGTGGTAAAATTGTAAACCCACAACATATCGTGGAAAGATTTTGGAATTACTATGCCCAGTTATATAATCTGGCTTCAGACCCTTTTATCGTCAACAGCTTTTACATGCTGTGAGGTGGCGCAGGCGATAAAAATTGTGAAGCCATATAAAGCACCTGGACCAGATGGATTCTCTAATGCCTATTAAAAAGCCTTCCCATATGTGTTGTCCCATTATTTGGTCGATGTGTTTAACTCTGTATCATGTAGGGGACGCTTTCCAGAAGAGATGTTGCCAGCCACCATTATTACACTATGTAAGGACGGCAAAGATCCAACAGAGCTTGAGCATTTTCGTCCAATTTTGCTACTTAATAGTGATATTAGGTTGTATGCTAAGATCTTAGCCATGAGGCTTGTAAAAATCTTGCCTCATATAATTAATTCTGATCAGGTTGGGTTTGTGTCTGTACATCAGGTTTCTGATGGTACCCTTAGTTTTTTAGATCTTATACAGTTGGTGGACCGAACTCGAATGCCTTCTCTGCTTCTGACCTTTGACACGGAGAAGGCGTTTGACAGGGTCCACTGAGGATATTTGACAGTCGTGTTGGATAAATTTGGGATCTCAGGCTTTTTGAAAATAGACATTTTGGCTATATATTCACATCCCTCTCTAACTGTATTTATTACGGGCTACTCTTCTACTATGTTTGGTATAGGCAATGGCACGAGACAAGGCTGCCCACTGTCTCCTATTATATTTGCTTTAATTATGGAGCCATTGGTGGAGAAAATAAGGCAGGAGAGTTCGGTGCAAGGTATTCAGGTTGGGAAACAGGAACATAAGATCGGGCTATATGCAGATGATGTCATCTTAGCTATAAACCGACCAGAGATGTCTATTCCTATAATACAGAGTATTCTCAAGGAATTTAGAGAGGTCTCCTATTATAAAATAAATATTAGTAAATCAAAATTGTTAAACTTATCTGTGTCACTTTGAAGTCAATCCCGTTTGCACAAGCTCTTCCCGTATAAATGGGCTAAAGACAGTATAAAATACTTAGACCTTTGCCGACTAAGGCTCCTTTCACACTAGCGTTTTTTGCGGATCCATCATGGATCTGAAAAATGCTTCCGTTACAATAATACAACCGCATGCATCCGTCATGAACGGATCTGGTTGTATTATGTCTTCTATAGCCATGACGGATCCGTCTTGAACACTATTGAAAGTCAATGGGGGACGGATCATTTTTCTATTGTGCCAGATTGTGTCAGATAAAACGGATCCTTCCCCATTAACTTACATTGTGTGCCAGGACGGATCCGTTTGGCTTCGCTTCATCAAGCGGACAACAAAACGCTGCAGGCAGGGTTTTGGTGTCCGCCTCCAAAGCGGAATGGAGACTGATCGGACGCAAACTGATGCATTCTGAGCGGATCCTTTTCCATTCAGAATACATTAGGGCAAAACTGATCAGTTTTGGACGCTTTTGAGAGCCCTGAACGGATCTCACACACGGAAAGCCAAAACGCTAGTGTGAAAAAAGCCTTAACTATGAACCGCTTATAACGGAGATTAATAATAAGCTGCTATCTTTTAAGCAAGTTTCTCTTTCCTGGTTGGGACGGGTTGCTATGATTAAAATGTTTATATTACCTATTATACTGTATAAGTTCAGTACAATTGTTTGCCCACTAACTGATAGATATATAAAGCGAATGCAACATATAATTAATGCCTTTTATTTGGTCTTATGTCAGACCGAGGGTGAGCTTTGAAAGCTTGACTTGCCCATGGCATCAAGGTGGTCTTGGAGTTCCATACGTTAAGTAATACTATAATGCAACTATATTGGCCCAATTAAAAGATAGATGGAGACCTATGCAATCAAAAAGGTGGTTGGAGATTGAAACAGCAGTGACGCAGGCTCCCTTAATTAGTTTACTAGGAACATCAGTACCTTGTTAAATAGTTAAAAGCCACTATGTCAACTACTTTAGCAACTTTGAAAGTTTGGACAAATTATTTGAGCAATCAATCTGACAGTTTGGAGGTGAGCTGGAAACGGCTTCCTCTTAATTTCTTACTTATCAAAGCCCCAAATCTGGATTTATCTCTCTGGTATAAATGAGGAATTAGTGGAGTATCTTTATGATGGAGACCGGTTTTTATGTTTTAATGAACTGAGAGACAGAGGCTGATGTATTTAAGAGTACAACATATCTTATTGAAATATTTGACATCAGGCATCCGACTTGTGGATGAGCATCTGCACTATTTTTATGGATACAATTAAATATCCTAAGGGCATTTCAATGTTTTATGCATCTACAGTGAATATAAAATGTCTACACACCCCTGTTAAAATGTCAAGTTTCTGTGATGTAAAAAAAAATGAGACAAAGATAAATCATTTTTCCACCTTTAATGTGAGCTATAAACTCAAAAACAAACTGAAATCTTTTAAGTAGAGGGAAGAAAAAAAATAAAAATAAAATAATATGGTTGCATAAGTGTGCACACCCATAAACTAATACTTTGTTGAAGCACCTTTTAATTTTATTACAGCACTCAGACTTTTTGGGTATGAGTCTATCAGCATGGCACATTTTGACTTGGCAAGATTTGCCCACTCTTCTTTGCAAAAACACTCCAAATCTGTCAGATTACAAGGGCATCTCCTGTGCACAGCCCTCTTCAGATCACCCCACAGATTTTCAATCGGATTCAGGTCTGGGCTCTGGCTGGGCCATTCCAAAACTTAAATCTTTTTCTGGTGAAGCCATTCCTTTGTTGATTTGGATGTATGCTTTGGGTCGTTGTCATGCTGAAGATGAAGTTCCTCTTCATGTTCAGCTTTCTAGCAGAAGCCTGACGGTTTTGTGCCAATATTGACTGGTATTTGGGAATGTTCATAATTCCCTCTCGCTTAACTAAGGCCCCAGTTCCAGCTGAAGAAAAACAGCCCCAAAGCATGATGCTGCCACCACCATGCTTCACTGTGGGTATAGTGTTTTATTTGTGATGTTCAGTGTTGTTTTTGCGACAAACATATCTTTTGGAATTATGGCCAAAAAGTTCAACCTTGGTTTCATCAGACCATAACACCTTTTCCCACATACTTTTGGGAGACTTCAGATGTGTTTTTGCAAAATGTAGCCTGGCTTGGATGTTTTTCTTCGTAAGAAAAGACCTTTGTCTTACCACTCTACCCCATAGCCCAGACATATGAAGAATACGGGAGATTGTTGTCACATGTACCACACAGCCAGTACTCGCCAGATTTTCCTGCAGCTCCTTTAATGTTGCTGTAGGCCTCTTGGTAGCCTTCCAGACCAGTTTTCTTCTCGTCTTTTCATAAATTTTGGGTGGACGTCCAGTTCTTGGTAATGTCACTGTTGTGCCATATTTTCTCCACTTGATGATGACTGTCTTCACTGTGTTCCATGGTATATCTAATGCCTTGGAAATTATTTTGTACCCTTCTCCTGACTGATACCTTTTAACAATGAGATCCCTCTGATGCTTTGGAAGCTCTCAGTGGACCATGGCTTTTGCTGTGGGATGCGACTTAGAAAAATTCAGGAAAGACCAACTAGAGCAGCTGAACTTTATTTGGGGTTAATCAGAGGCACTTTAAATGATGGCAGGTGTATGCTGACTCCTATTTAACATGATTTTGAATGTGATTGCTTAATTCTGAACACAGCTACATCCCCAGTTATAAGTGTGCACACTTATGCAACCACATTATTATTATTTTTTTTTTGTTTTCTTCCCTCCACCTAAAAGAATTCAGTTTGTTTTTCAATTGAGTTGTACAGTTTATAGGTCATATTAAAGGTGGAAAAACTTGATGATGACTGTCTTTACTGTGTTCCATGGTATATCTAATGCCTTGGAAATTATTTTGTACCCTTCTCCTGACTGATACCTTTTAACAATGAGATCCCTCTGATGCTTTGGAAGCTCTCTGTGGACCATGGCTTTTGCTGTGGGATGCGACTTAGAAAAATTCAGGAAAGACCAACTAGAGCAGCTGAACTTTATTTGGGATTAATCTGAGGCACTTTAAATGATGGCAGGTGTATGCTGACGCCTATTTAACATGATTTTGAATGTGATTGCTTAATTCTAAACACAGCTACATCCCCAGTTATAAGAGGGTATGCACACTTATGCAACCACATTATTATTTTTTTTTTGTTTTCTTCCCTCCACCTACTGTTGTAGCATCGCTAACGCTCCTATTTTTCGCATATCGTTACTTCCCAAGCGCGAGTTCTCCTACTTCTCCCTAAACTGTAACTGCAATACACAACAAGGCCAGTAGATGGCAGTGTCAACCTAAAGTACATAATGACACTACACTATACTATGCCCGATCCTCCTCCGCAACCTTCTCCACACATCCCTATACTGTACGTCTTCCCCACTCCTACAGTACTCTGCTTGTCCTTTTTGTAAAAAATTTAAATAAATAAAATATCTAAGAGCTACAGTACAATATAGATGTATACTAATCAAATCGCCAGTCCCCGGCTGGCTTTTCTAATGCCGGTTGAAAGGTTCTGATCTCCACCTCTCCGTGACTGTGGGGATCAGATCCTTGTTAAGTATATATAATATATAAATATATACATATATATATATATATATATATATATATATAATACACTGCTCAAAAAAATAAAGGGAACACTTAAACAACACAATGTAACTCCAAGTCAATCACACTTCTGTGAAATCAAACTGTCCACTTAGGAAGCAACACTGAGTCACAATCAATTTCACATGCTGTTGTGCAAATGGGATAGACAACAGGTGGAAATTATAGGCAATTAACAAAACACCCCCAATAAAGGAGTGGTTCTGCAGGTGGTAATCACAGACCACTTCTCAGTTCCTATGCTTCCTGGCTGATGTTTTGGTCACTTTTGAATGCTGGCGGTGCTTTCACTCTAGTGGTAGCATGAGACGGAGTCTACAACCCACACAAGTGGCTCAGGCAGTGCAGCTTATCCAGGATGGCACATCAATGCGAGCTGTGGCAAGAAGGTTTGCTGTGTCTGTCAGCGTAGTGTCCAGAGCATGGAGCCGCTACCAGGAGACAGGCCAGTACATCAGGAGACGTGGAGGAGGCCATAGGAGGGCAACAACCCAGCAGCAGGACCGCTACCTCCGCCTTTGTGCAAGGAGGAACAGGAGGAGTACTGCCAGAGTCCTGCAAAATTACCTCCAGCAGGCCACAAATGTGCATGTGTCTGCTCAAACGGTCAGAAACAGACTCCATGAGGGTGATATGAGGGCCCGACGTCCACAGGTGGGGGTTGTGCTTACAGCCCAACACTATGCAGGACGTTTGGCATTTGCCAGAGAACATCAAGATTGGCAAATTCGCCACTGGCGCCCTGTGCTCTTCACAGATGAAAGCAGGTTCACACAGAGCACATGTGACAGACGTGACAGAGTCTGGAGACGCGGTGGAGAACGTTCTGCTGCCTGCAACATCCTCCAGCATGACCGGTTTGGCATTGGGTCAGTAATGGTGTGGGGTGGCATTTCTTTGGAGGGCCGCACAGCCCTCCATGTGCTCGCCAGAGGTAGCCTGACTGCCATTAGGTACCGAGATGAGATCCTCAGACCCCTTGTGAGACCATATGCTGGTGCGGTTGGCCCTGGGTTCCTCCTAATGCAAGACAATGCTAGACCTCATGTGGCTGGAGTGTGTCAACAGTTCCTGCAAGACGAAGGCATTGATGCTATGGACTGACCCGCCCGTTCCCCAGACCTGAATCCAATTGAGCACATCTGGGACATCATGTCTCGCTCTATCCACCAACGTCACGTTGCACCACAGACTGTCCAGGAGTTAGCAGATGCTTTAGTCCAGGTCTGGGAGGAGATGCCTCAGGAGACCGTCCGCCACCTCATCAGGAGCATGCACAGGCGTTGTAGGGAGGTCATACAGGCACGTGGAGGCCACACACACTACTGAGCCTCATTTTGACTAGTTTAATGGACATTACATCAAAGTTGGATCAGCCTGTAGTGTGTTTTTCCACTTTAATTTTGAGTGTGACTCCAAATCCAGACCTCCATGGGTTGAAAAATTTGATTTCCATTTTTTAATTTTTGTGTGATTTTGTTGTCAGCACATTCAACTATGTAAAGAACAAAGTATTTCAGAAGAATATTTAATTAATTCAGATCTAGAATGTGTTATTTTTGTGTTCCCTTTATTTTTTTGAGCAGTGTATATAATAATTATATAATATATAATGCCTATATATATATGCCCCATTTTGCCTAAATGCCAGTTTTGCTATGTCAGGATACTGTACCACACGCATCCCCTGCAGCAGATTGGAACAGTACACAGTTACAGTACACTCAATGAATAAGTAAGTGCTGGCATATGGAGGAACGTGAAAATGGAATCGATAAATAAATAAATAAATAAATACATAGGTGGATACTGTAAAATAATCTCTTGTGTTAGTAATAGTCTCTGTGTCCCTACTTTTTTTTTTTTGGGTGTTAAATTGTCCAGAGTTTCTGCTGGCAGAAGGGGATGTGGCTGGAGAGGGTGCGGGCAAGGAGGAAATGATCAAAAGTCTTTGCTGAATACAAACTGCCGGCTCTATTGCGGGGTGTTGTATCCATACATGTTATGGTTAGATAAAGTACTGTATTAACATTCAGCCACTATAGGAGCATACTGTACTGTAGAAAATAAATACACTGTATCCACTGCTCATCAGACAAAGACTTATATAACCACTACTCATCTGGGTCTGGCTCAGGGCTTGTAGACACTGATGACCAAGAACTTGCAGCATGGCTGGCCATGGTCCAGCTTCCTTCTGTAAACATTATTTATTTTTTGAATAACAGGAGGACAATAATAATTGTTAAAGGCTCTTTACATCTATAAATCAATAATCAATACATATAAACTTGATAAAAACATATAATATATAAGAAATTAAAACTGTAGTTTTGCCTACAGTAAATTGATATTATCATGATTATTGGAAATAATAAATGTTTTCCATGATCATAGGGATATATATTTATCATTCCAGTGATTTGTGATTTTTTTTTGTGAAAACAGGGAAAAAGATGAAAAAAAATTAAAAAAATATTTAAAAATTAAAAAATTGTTTTTTTGTGGAAATAGTAATGCTTTCTTAATTATTGTATTTTGCAAAAAATATTTTGTCATATTGATCTTTTGGCAAAATAATTTAGAACTGAACGAGAAAACTTTTATCAATAAGAAAATTTTTATTCCATTTTCAGGGGTGCGAGAGCTCCACACCATCTGTTAATAGAGGGACACAGACTATATTTTACACTATATATATAAAAATAAACATAAGTTTGTGTTTTTATATAAGTTTATGGTAATATATATATATGTATATATGCATTTCACTGGAACAGATAAGTCCAACAGCAGCTGCGGTAGCGTTGCAAAAAATAATAAAATAACAGCATCACAATTAATTATATTTTATAAAAACTATGAAAAAGGATTATAATCATATATTGCTTGATTTGGTATATATTATATACAGCATCATGCACTTTTATTTACAGCAATAAACTATTTTATGCTGAAAAAAAACATACAAATAAAAACAAATTTACAAACTTATACAGTATATATATATATATATATATATATATATATATACACTCACCTAAAGAATTATTAGGAACATCTGTTCTATTTCTCATTAATGCAATTATCTAGTCAACCAAACACATGGCAGTTGCTTCAATGCATTTAGGGGTGTGGTCCTGGTAAAGACAATCTCCTGAACTCCAAACTGAATGTCAGAATGGGAAAGAAAGGTGATTTACGCAATTTTGAGCGTGGCATGGTTGTTGGTGCCAGACGGGCCGGTCTGAGTATTTCACAATCTGCTCAGTTACTGGGATTTTCACGCACAACCATTTCTAGGGTTTACAAAGAATGGTGTGAAAAGGGAAAAACATCCAGTATGCGGCAGTCCTGTGGGAAAAAATGCCTTGTGGATGCTAGAGGTCAGAAGAGAATGGACCGATTGATTCAAGCTGATAGAAGAGCAACGTTGACTGAAATAACCACTCGATACAACCGAGGTATGCAGCAAAGCATTTGTGAAGCCACAACACGCACAACCTTGAGGCGGATGGGCTACAACAGCAGAAGACCCCACCGGGTACCACTCATCTCCACTACAAATAGGAAAAAGAGGCTACAATTTGCACAAGCTCACCAAAATTGGACTGTTGAAGACTGGAAAAATGTTGCCTGGTCTGATGAGTCTCGATTTCTGTTGAGACATTCAAATGGTAGAGTCCGAATTTGGCGTAAACAGAATGAGAACATGTATCCATCCTCTGATGGCTACTTCCAGCAGGATAATGCACCATGTCACAAAGCTCGAATCATTTCAAATTGGTTTCTTAAACATGACAATGAGTTCACTGTACTAAAATGGCCCCCACAGTCACCAGATCTCAACCCAATAGAGCATCTTTGGGATGTTGTGGAACGGGAGCTTCGTGCCCTGGATGTGCATCCCTCAAATCTCCATCAACTGCAAGATGCTATCCTATCAATATGGGCCAACATTTCTAAAGAATGCTATCAGCACCTTGTTGAATCAATGCCACGTAGAATTAAGGCAGTTCTGAAGGCAAAAGGGGGTCCAACACCGTATTAGTATGGTGTTCCTAATAATTCTTTAGGTGAGTGTATATGTATATATACAGGGTGGGCCATTTATATGGATACACCTTAATAAAATGGGAATAGTTGGTGATATTAACTTCCTGTTTGTGGCACATTAGTATATGTGAGGGGGGAAACTTTTCAAGATGGGTGGTGACCATGGCGGCAATTTTGAAGTCGGCCATTTTGAATCCAACTTTTGTTTTTTTAATAGGAAGAGGGTCATGTGACACATAAAACTTATTGGGAATTTCTCACGAAAAACAATGGTGTGCTTGGTTTTAACGTAACTTTATTCTTTCATGAGTTATTTACAAGTTTCTGACCACTTATAAAATGTGTTCAATGTGCTGCCCATTGTGTCCGAAAAGATCAGGGCCTTGAGGACTGCCTCATAGAACGAGAAGGAATGTCTCTGTGTTGCCAGCGCTCCGGGACAGCACAAAAGAGTTGTACAAGGCAACCTATACCAAGTAGACCGCAACTTTTTTGTACCATGCCCGGGTTTTGCGCATGGCATTATATGGCTTGAGGACTTGATCAGAGAGATCAACTCCTCCCATATACCGATGGTAGTCGACGATACAATCTGGCTTGAGGACCGTTGCCGCGATACCTCGCACAGGGACACGGGTGATGCCGTTCCCATGGATTGTGGACAGTACAAGGACATCCCTCTTGTCCTTATATCTGACCAGCAACAGGTTTCCAGTGGTAAGGGCACGGGTCTCACCCCTGGGGAACATACTGTCGGAAAATGAGTCTCCCCTTGAATGCAATGAGAGACTCATCAACCGCGACCTCCCTTCCAGGTACATAGGCCTGTACAAATTTTGCCCCAAAGTGATCGATAACTGGCCTGATTTTGTACAGGCAGTCATAGGCAGGATCACCTCGGGGGGGACATGCTGCATTTATATATATGTATATATGCATTTCACTGGAACAGATAAGTCCAACAGCAGCTGCGGTAGCGTTGCAAAAAATAATAAAATAACAGCATCACAATTAATTATATTTTATAAAAACTATGAAAAAGGATTATAATCATATATTGCTTGATTTGGTATATATTATATACAGCATCATGCACTTTTATTTACAGCAATAAACTATTTTATGCTGAAAAAAAACATACAAATAAAAACAAATTTACAAACTTATACAGTATATATATATATATATATATATATATATACACTCACCTAAAGAATTATTAGGAACATCTGTTCTATTTCTCATTAATGCAATTATCTAGTCAACCAATCACATGGCAGTTGCTTCAATGCATTTAGGGGTGTGGTCCTGGTAAAGACAATCTCCTGAACTCCAAACTGAATGTCAGAATGGGAAAGAAAGGTGATTTACGCAATTTTGAGCGTGGCATGGTTGTTGGTGCCAGACGGGCCGGTCTGAGTATTTCACAATCTGCTCAGTTACTGGGATTTTCACGCACAACCATTTCTAGGGTTTACAAAGAATGGTTTGAAAAGGGAAAAACATCCAGTATGCGGCAGTCCTGTGGGCAAAAATGCCTTGTGGATGCTAGAGGTCAGAAGAGAATGGACCGATTGATTCAAGCTGATAGAAGAGCAACGTTGACTGAAATAACCACTCGATACAACCGAGGTATGCAGCAAAGCATTTGTGAAGCCACAACACGCACAACCTTGAGGCGGATGGGCTACAACAGCAGAAGACCCCACCGGGTACCACTCATCTCCACTACAAATAGGAAAAAGAGGCTACAATTTGCACAAGCTCACCAAAATTGGACTGTTGAAGACTGGAAAAATGTTGCCTGGTCTGATGAGTCTCGATTTCTGTTGAGACATTCAAATGGTAGAGTCCGAATTTGGCGTAAACAGAATGAGAACATGTATCCATCCTCTGATGGCTACTTCCAGCAGGATAATGCACCATGTCACAAAGCTCGAATCATTTCAAATTGGTTTCTTAAACATGACAATGAGTTCACTGTACTAAAATGGCCCCCACAGTCACCAGATCTCAACCCAATAGAGCATCTTTGGGATGTTGTGGAACGGGAGCTTCGTGCCCTGGATGTGCATCCCTCAAATCTCCATCAACTGCAAGATGCTATCCTATCAATATGGGCCAACATTTCTAAAGAATGCTATCAGCACCTTGTTGAATCAATGCCACGTAGAATTAAGGCAGTTCTGAAGGCAAAAGGGGGTCCAACACCGTATTAGTATGGTGTTCCTAATAATTCTTTAGGTGAGTGTATATGTATATATACAGGGTGGGCCATTTATATGGATACACCTTAATAAAATGGGAATAGTTGGTGATATTAACTTCCTGTTTGTGGCACATTAGTATATGTGAGGGGGGAAACTTTTCAAGATGGGTGGTGACCATGGCGGCAATTTTGAAGTCAGCCATTTTGAATCCAACCTTTGTTTTTTTAATAGGAAGAGGGTCATGTGACACATAAAACTTATTGGGAATTTCTCTAGAAAAACAATGGTGTGCTTGGTTTTAACGTAACTTTATTCTTTCATGAGTTATTTACAAGTTTCTGACCACTTATAAAATGTGTTCAATGTGCTGCCCATTGTGTCCGAAAAGATCAGGGCCTTGAGGACTGCCTCATAGAACGAGAAGGAATGTCTCTGTGTTGCCAGCGCTCCGGGACAGCACAAAAGAGTTGTACAAGGCAACCTATACCAAGTAGACCGCAACTTTTTTGTACCATGCCCGGGTTTTGCGCATGGCATTATATGGCTTGAGGACTTGATCAGAGAGATCAACTCCTCCCATATACCGATGGTAGTCGACGATACAATCTGGCTTGAGGACCGTTGCCGTGATACCTCGCACAGGGACACGGGTGATGCCGTTCCCATGGATTGTGGACAGTACAAGGACATCCCTCTTGTCCTTATATCTGACCAGCAACAGGTTTCCAGTGGTAAGGGCACGGGTCTCACCCCTGGGGAACATACTGTCGGAAAATGAGTCTCCCCTTGAATGCAATGAGAGACTCATCAACCGCGACCTCCCTTCCAGGTACATAGGCCTGTACAAATTTTGCCCCAAAGTGATCGATAACTGGCCTGATTTTGTACAGGCAGTCATAGGCAGGATCACCTCGGGGGGGACATGCTGCATTATCTGAATAATGCAGGCATTTCCGGATGGCCTCAAACCGGAAGCGTGTCATGGCCGTACTGTAAAGTGGGGTCTGGTAGAGGACGTCCCCACTCCAGTAATGCCTGACACTAGGTTTCTTGACTAGGCCCATATGCAGCACGAGGCCCCAAAATGTCCTCATCTCAGCTGCACTGACCGGCGTCCAGCCACCGGGCCTAGCCAAAAAGGAGTCCGGGTGTTGAGCAACGAACTGTTGGGCGTACAGGTTCGTCTGCTCCATCATTAGATTTACCAGATGGTCACTGAAAAAATGACTAAAAATGTCATATTCAGTGAAGCCCACTGTGGAAATCTGGATTCCTGGTTGGCCTACAAAATCAGGAATCAAATCGCTCTGGGGTATACCAGACAAGTTCACCGGCAGGGGGCTCTGGTGGATTTAACTGATGGGCCGGAAAACTAGTACGAGCGCCAGAGCTGCTCGTACTAGGGTGGGCCACAGGGTCCCTAACATGGCGGTCCCCTTGCTCCGCCTGGCCGCGTCTCCGCCACCTTGGGGGCTCATCATCATCGCTAGATGATGAGGAGGACGCGTATGACAACAGGAAAGTGGGCTCATCCTCGTCCTCACTGGGACTCTCGGACTCGGAGGCAAGCTGGGCGTATGCTTCCTCGTCCGAGAACATCCGGCGGGCCATAGGGGAGTGTGTGTCTGCGTGTGTATGTGCGTGTGTGTAAATCTTTATTTGGTGTGCATGTGTGTGGGGGTATTCGCGGACTTATCCCTAAAACTAATAGAAAAAAAAAAGACTAACTAAAAAAAGGGCAAAAAATTTGAAAAAAATAAAATAAAAAAATTCAAAACCGCTGATAAACTGTCCGAAGTTGATCAGCGGTGGGGTGTGCAATGCGCTAACAGTGGCCGGACGCTAAGAGTGCTGGCCACAGTCAGCGTACGGAAAAAAAAAACAAAAAAACTGCCTGCGCCCCAAAAAAGACGTGGGAGGGGGGCAAGCGGCAGCACCCCTTGGGGGTCTAGGGTCATACAACTGTGCTGTGGACCCCAGACAACCTACTTAGGGTGATGCAATCAAACTTTTTTTTTCCCACTGACTTTCCCTTTTATATCCCTGCCTAGCCCAACCTTTCCCTAGCCTTTCCCTAATTACCTGGCTGATCAGATGGGGGGTGCTGGGGCACAGATCGGGTCCTGGGTGCAAGAATGGGTGCTGGGGCACAGATGGGGTGATGCTGGCTCAGATCCACACGTGCACTGCAGAGCTCCTCTCTCCTCCGCTTGGGACACAAAAGGAGGAGGAGAGGAGCGCTGCCAAGATTTGAATCTCCCGCCCGCCCACCCACCTACCAATCAGAGGCAATCCTGAGAGGTGATGTCACCATCACCTCTCAGGATCACAGGATGGTGATTGGTCGGGTAAAATCACACCACCGATCACCATCCTGTTCTGGGTTATCGAGTCCTCAGAGACCTGAATATCCCGGAAACGCAAAAAACCGCAGGTCTGAATTGACCTGCGGTTTTCTGCGATCGCCGACATGGGGGGGTCACAGGACCCCCCGGCGTATCTAGCCAAGGTGCCTGCTCAATGATTTGAGCAGGCACTGGGTTCCGATCACCGCCCGCCGGGCGGCAGTGATCGGAACTATACATGATGTACCGGTACGTCATGTGTCCTTAAGAGGACGTCATGTGTCCTGAAGAGGTTAAGGGGTTCTATATACCTGCTTCCACAAAATACTGATTGAGGGGTGCGATACCTGCTTCCACAAATACTGCTCTCTAGGGAATGTGGCTCAGGGTCATTTTGAAAATGACAGGCAGAGGAAGAGGCAGGCCGTTCCACAGGGGTGGAAAGGGTCGGGCAGGTGCACCAGGCCAGATCCTAAGTGGGAAGTTGAAGAAGGTGCGTGCGATTACGTCAAAAGACGCCCCAGATTGGGTTGAGTGGCTCACCCAGCCTTCCGCTTCTGCACACTTCTTATCCTCTGTATCTGCACCCTCCTCAATCTCTGCTGTGTGCACCCCCAAAGACGCCACCACCACCACCATAGCCCCTCCACTCGAGTCAGAGGAATTATTTTCCCATCCATTCCCAGACCTTACCGATGCGTAGCTATTCTTGGTATCGGTTGAGGAAGAGGAGGTAGCAACGGCCACCACCCAGCGGTCTGAAGATAGTACCCTGATCAGCCCAAGGAGGGAGGTACCCGCTGTTGCTACCTACTCCGAGTTCTCTGTCAGTGGTGGTGAAGGTGACGATGATGACGTGTCTATGGACATCACGTGGGTGCCCACAAGAGAGGAAGAGGAAAGTAGTTCAGAGGGAGAGACAGAGCAGCAGATAGGGAGGAGAAAGAGGAGAAGCAGGCAGAGCTTGCAGTGCACAGGAGGCAAAAAGCAGACTGCAAATGTATCTGTCATGGATGGTGTTGCAGAAAACTGGAAGTTCTAAATAAACATCCGACTGACTTGATCCAAAACTAAGGAACATATGGGTGAGCCTTATAAAACCCCTAGAGCTCTCCCTGACTGCTTTGCCCATGCAAAGATCTTTACGATAGATAATGGCATGCCCTCGTACCTAGACTGAGTGACACCTGAAAACCCTATAATAGTGAGGGGACACGACCACCAGCTCCCTGCACTTAATACGGAGGGAGTCAGGGTCACCTAGAATCAAGCCAGCACGGAAACACAAATAAAGGAAAATACTTATCTGAGGAACCAGCAGTTGCAGCCTCTTGCAGTGAACACAATCCAGGAAGTAGTATAAACCACAAAGTGAGGCAGTATGGGAGGGAATATAAAGGGAGGCAATCAGTGTAAATAGATGACAACTGGGAGAAGGAAAAAAGAGATGACAAAGTGAAACCAAAACAAAGAACATCATGCAAGAGGTACAGAAGAACGTCTGCCACAGCTTCTCAGAGAGCTGGCGGTGACAGTATCTGGAGTGAGCCATCCACAATGCACGGTCACATCTTGCGCTCCCAGGACGCCGGCACATGGCTTCGCAGTGTGGGCTTTATTTAACGTGTCAGCTACTGACAATAGTGTTGCCTTCTGCAGCCTGTACTGTCAACGTATAAGTCGTGGTAAGCCCAACACGCACCTAGGGACGACTGCCTTAAGAAGGCACCTGGCCTCACATCACCTAGCCCAGTGGGAGCAACGCTGTCAGAACCAACAGAGCCACACTCCCAGCGCTCCGCGTCCTGCCTCTTCTCCTTCTCCTCCCATTTGTCCTCCACTCCACCTTCCACTGTGCCGTCGTTGCGTTCATCTGGCAGAAGGCAGGTTTCCGTGGCCCAAATGTTCGAGCGTAAAAAGTTGATGACCCTGGATAACCCTCTTTCCCAACAGCTGACCGCTGGCTTGTCGGAACTGCTAGCCCGCCAACTACTGCCATATAAACTGGTGGACTCGGAGGCCTTTAGAAAATTTGTGGCCATTGGCACACTGCAATGTAAGGTCCCTGATCCCTGAACTATATGGCCACATTCAGAGGCAAGTTAATATATCTCTGGCACACAGTGTCGATGCCAAGATACATCTGACCACAGACACGTGGTCTAGCAAACACGGGCAGGGAAGGTACATAACATTTACTGCCCACTGGGCGAACCTTCTGGCGGCCGTCAAGCATGTAACCCGTGGCACCCATGTGGATTTGGTGTTACCGCTACGGATTGCATGCAGGCCTGCCTCTTCTTCTCTTCCTCCTATTCTATACTCCGTATCCTCCTCCCGCTGACTCCAGCTTTTCCACTGCTACCGCCTCTTCCACTGCACCCCCTAAGCTCACCCTGAACTTATTTGACGTGCCAGGTGAGACGTTGCCACGCTGTACTGCGGCTGTTGTGCCTGGAAGCCAAGAGCCACACCTGTCCTGCACTGCTTTCCGCTCTGTGGTAACAGGCTGATCAGTGGCTAACCCCGCTCAATTTGACAGTTGGTAAAGTGGTGTGCAACAACGGTGCCAATCTGCTGAGCATGCTGAAACAAGGCAAAATGACACACGCGCCATGCATGGCACATGTCCTGTAATTAGTCGTGCAGCGATTCCAAATACCCTGGGGTCCAGGATGTCTTGCGGCAGGCCAGGAAAATCTCTGACCATTTTAGAAGATCTTACACGATCATGGCTCGCCTTGCTGACGTTCAGCCGCGACACCACCTGCCTGTCAGACGTCTGATTTGTGACAGCCCAACACGCTGGAACTCCACCTTGTATATGCTTAATAGGCTGCTCCAGCAGCAACGTGCCGTTAACGACTACCTGTACAAACTCTGCAGCAGGACAGGTTCTGGAGAGCTTGGTTTCTTTTCACCTCGCCAGTGGCTGCTCATGCGCGACGCATGCAGACTTCTGCGGCCATTTGATGAGATCACCAAACTGGTCAGTCGCAGCCAGGGCACCATCAGTGACATCGCACCTTATGCCTTCTTTCTGGAGCGTGCATTGCGTTGTGTCATTGATCAAGCCGTCGAGGAGCAGGAGCTGGAAGATGAGGAAGTAGCAATGCTGAATAAATTCCCAGGGGAGTCTACTCCATTTGAGACAAGTCAGCAGGAGTCTGAACAGGAGTCAGAGGTGGATGGTGGCTGGAGGGAGGAGGAGGAGCAAGAAGAGCTTTGAGGGGGACTTTAAACTTTTCGGGGATCCCTGGTGTTGTCTGTGGCTGGAGGGAGGAGACCGAGGATGACATTCTCCTGGGCGATGAGCAGGAGCCAGGGAGCTCCACCGCTTCCAATTTAGTGCAAATGGGCGCCTTCATGCTCCAGTGTTTGAAGAGGGACCCTGTATAAAAAGCATAAAGGGCAAGGACCAGTACTGGGTGGCAACGTACTTAGACCCCCGCTACAAACACAAAATGGCAGACATGTTACCTGCATCACAGAGGGCTGTCAGAATGAAACATTTCCAGGCCTTGCTGCGAGAGATGCTGCATTCCGCTGTTGTAGGCACTGGCAGAGGAATTTCCACCCAAAGCGAAACTGCACCTGCAAGAAGAGGGCGGTTTGAAGATGTGTTGGTCACTTCGGATATGAAATCATTCTTGCATCCAACCCATTGACAGCCGCCCTCCGGATCCAACCTCAGGGAACGCCTAGACCGACAGGTGTCCGACTACTGGGTGTGCAGGCTTGACCTGTGGCCAGAGCTGGCACAATTTGCCTTGGAACTCTTGACTTGTCCCTCGTTGATTATCCTGTCCGAAAGGACGTTCAGTGCAGCAGAGGGGTTCGTGACCGATAAGCGCACTCGCCTAGCTCACGACAGTGTGGACTACCTCACATTTCTAAAAATCAATAAGGCATGGATCTTGGTGGAATTGTGACGACCACGTGTAATTGAATTTCCTCAAGCCAGCCCACACTTATCCACCACCACCCAGAACAAAGAATGGTCCTTGTCTTATGTATATACAGCGGCATAAAAGGCCTTTTCTGTCCAGTGAATGCCTAATGTTTGGGGCCTGTACTCCACTGGCCTACAGTAAAATTGTTATCCACTGACCGTATAATTTACCTTCAGCCACATAATCACTTGTTCTTTTCTGTCCGGTGAATGCCTAATGTTTGGGGCCTGTACTCCACTGGCCTGCAGTAAAATTGTTATCCACTGACCGTCTAATATTCCTCCAGCCACATAATCACTTGTTAGTTTCTGTTAGGTGAATGCCTAATTTTTGGGGCCCGTACTCCACTGGCCTAAAATAAAAAAAAATCTAGGCTCCAGCAGGGCACATTTTTGAGAGTTTCCCTTTAAGATGCAGAAAATAATTTTTTTTTGTGGGAATTTTTGCCATTGATCCCCCTCTGGTATGTCACTGTCCATGTTGTGGGACTATTTGTGCACTTCTAGGAAGTATTTGGTGGCTGCAAATATGACCTAAAGGTTTTTCAGGTTCGCCTGTCATTAAAGTGAATGGCTCCTGCCGCGAACGCGCGTTCACGAAGCGTCCCGACCGATGTTCGTCCATCACTACATGTCGGATCTATGATGGAGGGGATGTGGTCAGCGAGGTACAATCTTTCATATGTGGTGGAGTTGTCCTTTCGCAAAACAAGCTTGGCAGAGGACTTTGCTTCAAAATTACTGGAGTCCCAGATAGAGCCAGATCCTGGCTTAGCGTTGTTATTTTCGGGGATGGATAGCCTTCCCACCCCTAGTCGCAAAAACATTGATAGCTAAATCCTGGAAGCAGAGTTTTTTGTGCCGATTGAGGAATTGATTCCACCTTTAAGATATACTTATGTTATGGAACAACTGATGGCTATCCGCGCTCAAAAATCTGAGAGGTTTATTAAAGACTGGAAGCCATTTGAGCGATATTTGAGGCAAATTGGTTCTCCAATAATGACATCTGTGGACCCTTGATACCATGGTATAAAGAAAAGGGAATAGTAGATTAAATCTGACGCATAAAGGTAAAGTTGAGTTGAGGTGGGGTATGTGTGTGTTTGTGTGTGCTTTTTTTTATTTTTTGTTGGTTGTTTGTTTTTGTTTGTTTTATTAAGATGATAAATCATGAACATATGTGCCTATTGGAATGTAAGTATGATATAAAGGAATTAATTATTATAATATTGTTATAAGCTTTTTTCCTTTGATAGTAACATAGTACATAGTAACATAGTATATAAGGCCGAAAAAATACATTTGTCCATCCAGTTTAGCCTGTTATCCTGCAAGTTAATCCAGAGGAAGGCAAAAAACCCCTGTGAGGTACAAGCCAATTTTCCCCACTTAAGGGGGAAAAAATTCCTTCCCGACTTCAATAAGGCAATCAGAATAACTTCCTGGATCAACGACCCCTCTCTAGTAGCTATAACCTGTATTATTATTACACTCCAGAAATTCATCCAAGTCCCTCTTGAATTCTTTTATTGTACTCACCATCACCACCTCCTCAGGCAGAGAGTTCCATAGTCTCACTGCTCTTACTATAAAGAATCCTTTTCTATGTTTGTGTACAAACCTTCTTTCCTCCAGTCGCAGAGGATGTCCCCTCGTCACAGTCCTGGGGATAAATAGATGATGGGATAGATCTCTGTACTGACCCCTGATATATTTATACATAGTAATTAGATCTCCCCTCAGTTGTCTTTTTTCTAAAGTAAATAACCTTAGTTTTGATAATCTTTCAGGGTACTGTAGTTGCCCCATTCCAGTTATTATTTTAGTTGCCCTCCTCTGAACCCTCTCCAGTTCTGCTATGTCTGCCTTGTTCACAGGAGCCCAGAACTGTACACAGTACTCCATGTGTGGTCTGACTAGTGATTTGTAAAGTGGTAGGACTATGTTCTCATCACGGGCATCTATGCCCCTTTTGATGCAACCCATTATCTTATTGGCCTTGGCAGCAGCTGTCTGACACTGGTTTTTACTGCTTAGTTTGCTGTTTATTAAAATTCCTAGGTCCTTTTCCATGTCAGTGTTACCAAGTGTTTTACCATTTAGTATGTACGGGTGATTTGCATTATTCCTTCCCATGTGCATAACCTTACATTTGTCAGTGTTAAACCTCATCTGCCACTTCTCTGCCCAAGCCTCCAATCTATCCAGATCTATCTGTAGCTGTATATTGTCCTCTTCAGTGTTAATTACTTTACACAGTTTAGTGTCATGAATTGATATATTTGATTCTGCTGTTTTGTATTGTTATAATCATGTTGGAAAAATTTTATTAACCCCTTACTAACACATGACGTACCGATACGTCATGTGTTGTTCCGATCACCGCCGCCGGGCGGGCGGTGAATCGGAACAAGGTGCCTGGTCAAATCATTGAGCAGGCACCTCGGCTAAATGCGCGGGGGGGTCCCGTGACCCCCCGTGTCAGCGATTGCCGCAAACCGCAGGTCAATTCAGACCTGTGGTTTGCGGCTTTTACCTTATGCGGCGGCGGTGATCGGAGGTGCCATCGGGTCCCCATGGGGCTGTGGGGGGGACCCGATGGCATGGAAGGCAGCGCGATGCCTTCCTGAGGCATCTGCGTTGCCTTCGGGTGAAGATCCTGTGAGATCCAGCCCCCTGCATCTCACAGGCCCCGGAAGCTGTATGAGTAATACACACAGTATTACTCATACAGCCAATGCATTCCAATACAGAAGTATTGGAATACATTGTAAAGGAATATACCCCCAAAAGTTCAAGTCCCAAAGTGGGACAAAAAAAAAAGTGAAAAAAAAGTAGAAAAATTTAAGTTTTCCCCCCAAAAATTAAAAGTTTCAAGTAAAAATAAACAAAAACGTCATTTTCCCCAAATAAAGTAAAAAAAAATAGGTAAAAAATAGGGTAAATAAAAATAAATATACATATTAGGTATCGTCGCGTCCGTATCGACGGGCTCTATAAACATATCACATGACCTAACCCCTCAGATGAAAACTGTAAAAAATTAAAAACTGTGCTAAATAAACAATTTGTAATGACCGGCGTCACCCAAAGAGAGGGAAATGGGAAGGCCCTGTCCAAGGGAGAGGGAAAGATGGTGACCCCTGACTCACCTTGCGGCTGGCACCTGACTGCCCTGACGTCCCTAGACGGGTTCCTCACCCATACGCTGATCACGTGCCTAAACCCTGGCTTTCCCTAAGATGAGCCCTATGTAGTGAACGGGACGGTGGGATCACTAGTCCGCACCACTGACACTAAGAGGAAAACACCAAGGAGAGGACAGACAATACAGACAAACATATAATCCCAGGTGGGCGACAACAGCAGACCACCAAGGCCCAACAAGGATCCGGAGGGTAACGTTCTGGAACAACAACCAGGGAACACAGCCACACAGCTCCAGTGGGTCAGTATAGAAGTCCAGGCAGGAAGCTCTATATCTGGCAACCAGAGAAGTGAGAGATGGGAATATAAGGAGGTTGGGATTGCTGGACAAGAAACAGCTGAGGAGGAGAAGCTACGGATCCCTGAGTGAGCCAAAAAGGATTGCAAGGCAAACCTAGAAAGTTACCAGTAATAAACAGCACTGTCTTTAGACATAGAGCGCGCAGCCACCCGCTGCGACTTCCTGACCCCGGGTATAACGGAGTCAGGCGTGGCTCTTGACACCCTCGTGACAGTACCCCCCTCTCTACGAGGGGCCTCCGGACACTCAGGACTAGGTCTCTCAGGATGAGAGGCATAAAAAGCTCGAACTAACCTGTCGGCGTTTACCTCAGACGCTGGAACCCACATTCTTTCCTCGGGACCGTAACCCCTCCAATGCACCAGATATTGAAGAGAGCGGCGGACCCGACGAGAATCAACAATTTTGGATATTTGAAACTCTAGATTACCATCCACAACAACAGGAGGAGGTGGCAGCGGTTACGGTTCTAGAGGTGGAACATACTTCTTGAGTAACGACTTATGGAAGACGTTATGGATTTTAAAAGTCTGAGGTAGCTCCAGGCGAAAAGCCACGGGGTTAATGATGGCTACTATTTTGTAAGGGCCAATGAACCTAGGACCCAATTTCCAAGAGGGAACCTTTAATTTAATATTCCTAGTAGACAACCACACATAGTCATTCACTCCTAGGTCCGGACCTGGCGACCGTCTCTTATCAGCCATGCATTTATATCTACCTCCCATATTTTTCAAATTAGCTTGCACTTTCTGCCATACAGAAGAAAGAGATGACGAAAACTGTTCCTCTTCGGGAACCCCAGAAGACCCCACCTCTTTGAAAGTACAGAATTGGGGATGAAAACCATATGCACCAAGAAATGGTGACTTGCCAGTAGATTCCTGACGGCGATTATTTATGGCAAACTCGGCTAACGGTAAATATGATGACCACACCTCTTGGTTTTCAGACACAAAACATCTTAGATATGTCTCAAGGTTTTGGTTGGTACGCTCAGTCTGTCCATTCGACTGAGGATGGAAAGCTGAGGAAAAGGACAAGTGTACCCCCAAACGGGAACAAAAAGCTTTCCAAAATTTAGAAATAAACTGGGTTCCCCGATCCGAAACAACATCGGAAGGGACCCCGTGAAGCTTCACGATTTCACTGATGAATACCTGAGCAAGAGTCTTAGCATTAGGTAGTGCGGGTAACGCAAAGAAGTGTACCATTTTGCTAAACCTGTCCACTACTACCAAGATAACTGTTTTACCCGCAGACAAAGGTAAGTCAGTGATAAAATCCATTGACAGATGTGTCCATGGCCTATTGGGAATGACAAGTGGCAATAAAGACCCTGCAGGATGTGTATGAGAGACTTTCGCGCGCGCACAAGTAGAACAGGAAGACACAAAATCCATTACATCCTGACGTAACCTTGGCCACCAAAAACGATGAGACAATAGCTCCAAGGTTGCTTTACTACCTGGGTGCCCAGCAAGTGCCGAATTATGATGTTCCTTTAATAATTCGAGACGCAGGTTTAACGGTACAAACAATTTCTCTGAGGGGCAAGAGACCGGGGCATCCCCCTGGGCCTCTAACACCTTCCCCTCCAGAACAGAGTGTACCACAGAGACAACCACTCCTCTTTGTAGAATGGGTACCGGATCACTCACATTACCCCCTCCAGGGAAACAACGAGAGTTAAACCTGGTAAAAAATAGCGACCACCTAGCTTGTCTAGGGGTGAGACGCTTAGCTGATTCGAGGTACAGAAGGTTTTTGTGGTCCGTAATCACAGTGAAGGGGTGGATTGCCCCCTCTAAAAAGTGACGCCATTCTTCAAACGCTAGTTTAATAGCTAATAGTTCTCTTTTGCCAATATCATAGTTCTTCTCTGTTGCAGATAGTTTTTTAGAAAAGAACGCACAAGGACGCCATTTGCCAGGAGACGGACCCTGAGACAGCACAGCCCCCACTCCCACCTCTGACGCATCAACTTCAACAATAAAAGGCTGGGAGACATCAGGTTGGATTAGTACAGGTGCCGAGGTAAACCTCTCTTTAGAGAGGAAAAAGCAATTTTAGCAGCGTCAGACCATTTAGAAAAATCAGTCCCCTTCCTAGTCATGTCAGTAAGGGGTTTTACAATCAGCGAATAATTTTTAATGAACTTTCTATAGAAATTTGCGAAGCCCAAGAACCGTTGCAGTGCTTTGAGGTTCTCAGGAAGATCCCAATCTAAAATTGCCTGGACCTTCCTAGGATCCATACGGAAACCTGAAGCAGATAATAAATAACCTAGGAACTGTATTTCCTGAACGGCGAAGACACACTTTTCAATTTTAGCATATAATTTATTCGTCCGTAGGACCTGCAGTACCTGTCTGACATGCACCTCATGTGTTTTCAGATCAGACGAATAAATTAAAATATCATCTAAGGTATATCACCAAAAACCTGCCGATAAGATGACTAAAAATGTCATTAACGAAATGTTGGAAGACAGCAGGAGCATTGGTCAGACCGAAAGGCATGACTAGATTTTCATAATGCCTCTCAGGGGTGTTAAAAGCTGTCTTCCACTCATCCCCTTCCTTGATACGAATCAGATTGTAGGCCCCCCTAAGATCAAGTTTGGAGAACCACCTAGCACCCGCAATCTGATTAAACAGGTCAGGAATGAGAGGAAGAGGGTATGGGTCTCGGATGGTTATCCGGTTTAATTTGCAAAAATCTAGGCAAGGACGCAGGCCCCCATCTTTTTTTTAACGAAGAAAAACCCTGCAGCCACGGGTGAAGAAGAGGGTCTGATGTGTCCCTTAGCCAAGCTCTCGGAGATTTAATCTTTCATGGCTTGTCTCTCCGGACCCGAAAGATTATATAACCTGGTCTTGGGTAATTTTGCACCGGGAATCAGGTTAACCGGGCAATCATAAGGACGGTGAGGTGGTAACTTCTGGCAACCCTTTTCAGAAAAAAAGTCCTCAAAGTCCGAAACAAATGTAGGTAGGGTAGCTATGGAGCCGACTAAGCAATTGCTATTTAAGCAATTTTCTCTGCAATGCTCACTCCACACCAATATCTCCCTGGCCTGCCAATCCACCACTGGATTGTGCGCTACCAACCAGGGAAGACCCAACACCACAGGAGTGGGAAGCCCCTCCAGAACATAACATGAAAGCCACTCGTTATGGTGGTCCCCTACCCGAAGGTGTAAGTTATGGACAATGTGAGTGAGGTTTCTCTGAGACAGAGGAGCAGAATGAATAGTGAATATGGGAATAGGTCTCTGTAGCGTACAGAGAGACAAACCCATAGTGTGGGCAAAATGGGCATCTATCAAATTGACTCCTGCTCCACTGTCTAGAAAAAAATAAATAGTCTCCGTCTTAACACCAAAAACAACAACCTCTGGCAACACAAATTGCGATGTTCGTATGGAGGAAACGTATACCCCCCGGCTGACATCCTCCACACAGCCTGGGGTTAGTAGTTTTCCGACGGTCTTTTGTTTTTGAGAAAGGAAGGACAGACATTAATAAAATGACCCCTCTCCCCACAGAAAAAACAAATCCCACGCCTACGGCGAGCCTCAGGAGGACGGACCTGACGAGTAGTTCCTCCTAGCTGCATAGGCTCGTCTAAGTCCGTACAGACTAACTGCTGCTTGGGAGGGGTTACCAGTTGCTCCGGATTTTTCAATCTGTCCCTAAGACGTCTATCTATCCTGATAGGAAGGGACATAACCGCATCAAGGGAAAAGGGAGTCTCATACAGCGCAAGCGCATCCTTAATCCTTTCGGCTAACCCAGAGCAGAAGTGACTCCTGAGAGCCGGGTCGTTCCACTGGGTATCCGTAGCCCACCTACGGAACTCTGAGCAAATACTCCTCTACTGGCCGCTCTCTCTGTAGGAGTCTCCGTAACTTTGATTCAGCCAGTGCGATTCGGTCAGGGTCATCATATATGAGACCCAAGGCCCCAAAAAATTCATCCACTGACCGGAGAGCCTGGGAATCAGTGGGTAAAGAGAATGCCCAGGATTGCGGGTCCCCCTGAAGCAGGGAAATAACAACCCCCACCCGCTGTTCTTAATTACCAGAGGAGTAAGGGCGCAGTTTAAAATATAATTTACAGGCCTCACGGAACGTCACAAATTTGTCCCTTCCCCCAGAAAATCTGTCAGGAAGAGCAACCTTGGGTTCCGCAACAACCTGGTTACCTGTAGCAACCGCTGGGCTTGCAGTCTGTAGCAATTGCTGCTGTTGCTGGAGGACCGACGCCTTCAATCCTGCCACCTCCAAAGACAGGCCTTGAAGTTGCTTTGACAAAGCAGCAATTGGATCCATACTGGATTCTAAGTAGGTAGAAAGAAAAAGTTTTTTTTTTTTTTTACCTACTGTGAGACAGTGACAGGTCTCACTCAGGTTAGAGGCATGGAAGGGGTGGATAGTGTGGTCCACACCCCTGTTCCACCTCAGGTGAGACAAGCTGGAGGTAATCAGCCTGGCATAAGGCACCTCCCAGAGTGTCAGAAAGGGGGGAGTGTGTTACCTGTGGACAGAGGCCTGGAGGCTCTGTCTGTGTGGTCTCAGCTGGGCAAGGCTGAAGGACCACAAGGCTGGTAGATAGCCTGGAGTTGGGGGACGCAGCGACGCCTGGGAGGGTCGCAGGGCCATAGTCAGGCAGACTACTGAGCCCCAATCCCCCACAAGAAATACTGGACTGGAGACAGTGGGCGTACTGTGCTCTGTACAGCCAGGAGGCTGTGGGACATTGGCTGACAAAGCCGCATGTGTTCACAGGGTGTGAACTGTGACTTTAGGTGAGTCAGGATATTATATGTTTAGTTAGAGCCCAGCCGGGCAGGTGTTTATTTTGTACCATTTATGTTTGGATTGCTGAGGAGCCAAATAAAGTGATGTTTGGACCAGAAACTTGGTGTCTGGCGACGATATTTGTGTGAATCACCCCCGGAGAAGAGCTAACCCCCCACAATTGGTGGAGAATGCGGGCAGGTGTCCCTGCTGATAAGTAAAAATGCTGGAAGCCTGCTAGTTTGCAGAGCAGAGACTGCTGGTGTTAAACTGGACTTTTTTTTTCTGTGGTGCAAACAGTGCAGGATTTAAAGGGCCAGAAGCCCAGTACAAGAGACTGAGCAGTGGAAATGGCTGCAAAATGGTATAGCCCGTGGGAGAAATCCTGCGAGTTAGTGATCGGCGGAATCCCGCTGGGGGTCATTCTAGACTCCCGCCAGCAAGTGTCTTGGGTCCTGCCTGGAATTCTGGACTTTGTAACAAGGGGGCCAGAGACCAAAACTACGGTGTCACTGACCTTTGTGACGGACTATGGCTCTGTGCAATGGGAGCTGTTAAAATGTGAGACACTGGAAGTGGAATTTGTACTGGGCAAGGACTTTCCATTGTTTGGGCAGTTGTGGAGCGGAGTTCCTGATAAAAGGCAAATATATGCCGTTGCCAAGGGCAACCGTCGGGAAGACAAAGAGGTGGAGAGCGGCGCGGTTCTCAGGAGTGCATATCTTCCCTGCGACTGTGTCTGGAGTCCTAGAGAGGAAGTGCGGAGGTGCAGTAAAGCTGTTGCTAGGAGCAACCACAACCTTGATGAGTCCGCGGGAGAGAATGTCACTGCTTTACCCGAATGGTTGATTACAAAGGGTAAGACTGTTCCTGTTACTAACTATGTAGCAGACCCAGTGACAGTGAGCCGGCGGCAGGGGATACCTGCTGGGCCGGTAGGTAATAAGTCTGTGTCTGGACAGGCGGATAAGCCTGATGTGATCGCTCCCTCGCAGAAATCTACAGGGGAGAAGGTTTCTGTGTTCCCTCAGTTGCCCATGACCAAAGCTAGTTTTGGGATGACAAGGATCCGGGATCCCATGCTAGCCCGGGTAAGAGGTAGCACAATATTGAAACCTGAGACTGGTAAAATATTAAAGGTGCTGGACAGTCGTGCGATAAAGGACTATCCGCTGATTTTCACTGAGCGTGAGACTCCAATGAGAACAGAGACTGATGAATTTGATGTTACAGATACGCTCATGCATGAGGGAGTGTTGGGCCGTGATATCGGGTTGTTGCTGTGGAGTAATGGAGACACTTCTGCAGATAGTGATGAAACTCCTGCAGAACCTGTACCTGTCCCTTTAAGTGAGGATCTAAGGGAGTTGCACTTTGACCTGCATGGGGAAAGAATATTGACCATTGGAAACAATGGTGCTGGTCAAGTGCAAAGTGATGGTGACAAAAGTGCGGAAATGCATAAGGAAAATATGATGTCATATGAAATATGTGGTGACAGTGATATAACTTTTCCGTTGCAGGTTGTGGTCAGGGGAGAAGCGCCCCCTGGTGGTAAAAATGTAAATGATGATGAAGCTTTATTTTCTGCATCTGCTATGTTTCATGAAGCGCGATATGACGTAATCGAAAGGTTTGAAGACATACATATAAGTAGTGTGGAGCAAAGCCCAGCTCCAGCTCAGTGTTTGAAGGTGCAGGAAAATATGATAGGGCTAGAGGGTGTACCGCACGTACCAGAGGTGGAAATGCAGTCCCCACAATGTTGGTTGGTTACTAAGGAAGTGTCCCAGGTGGGGATTAGCTCATCGGTGCCCCTAGAGGTCAGAATTAATAATGACACGAGCGGTATAGGTGACGTATGTGCTGTGACCGATAGCAACCCAGAGAGTGAAGCTACCATGTCAAGGTCCTGTGAAACAAAGGTGGTTACTAGTAGCGACCAGACAGTTATATATGACGAGATGAGAATTAAGTCGGGTGACGTCATCCTAGGGTCTGAAGCCCATATCCAGACAGTTGTAGGTGACCTGACACGACAGTACAACTGCAAACAGGAGGATGATCTCTCTCTCTCCTCACGCTCCCTAGAAACATTAGAGACGGGACTAGCTGTCTTCACAGAGCAACTGAAGAAGGCTTCAGAAAGGGCAAAGAAGGAGAGCCAGAAAGAGAATGGTGATACTCCTACATCTGCTGCAGCAGAGCCGAGCAAGGAGCAGCTGGAACCGGAGGCCCAAAAGCGGGGCACTTCCCACAAGCTTGTGCAAAAAGCTGAAAAGAAACTGCTGAAAAACATGGAGTTGGTGGTTCAGCGCCTGGAGAAACAGGGTGTGACATACAAAAAGGGGGAGAAAACCAAGAACAAACTTCAGCGAGGATTGGATGATCTGATGGTGGACCTGGACCACCAGAAGCAAGTTATGTCTAATCCAGCGAAGAAACAGGAGAAGTGTGACTGGCTCCTAGCTGAAGAGAAATACATCTCGGCTCGATATGGTGAAAAACGTGACCAAACAGAGACTGATGCTTGGGAAAAGGAGACCAAGGCTCTCTCCTTGGATAAAGCCCTGGAAAAAGCGCTTGAGGAGCATGCTGAACTGGAGAGGCTGAACAAGCAACTCAGAGCAGAGAATGCAAATCTCATGAGCTTAAAAGATGAGTTGGAGAAATCTAAGTGTGCTCTCAAACAGCAGGTGGAAGGTGAGAAACCTGAAGAGGAAAGTTCTCTGGAAGATGTCAAGAAGCCAGAGCCTGTTAAAAATGGGACTGGAGAGGGTGGCACTGTGGTGCTGGCTGTGGCAGAGAAGATGGAAGATGCTTCTGCTAAACCAGATGATGGGGCTGATGTGGATGCCGAAGACCACAGACCCGTGGTAGCGTGTAGCCTAGGCCTGGAAGACGTCCCCTCTGCATACAAGGCCTTCCAAATAGCCAGCAGCCTGCTGGGGAAGAAGTACGAGGAGGTGAACGATCAGTTTACGGATCCGGGCTATTACAATGGGCTGTATCTCCTGAATCCTCCACAAAATGAGAACAGGGTCCTGGGTGAGGCTCTGGAGAAAATGACAGAAGACGAGGAGTCTGCTGAAGACCCTGGTGCCTCCTGCCTCGATGAGGGGGAGGGGTTAACAGGGCAAGTGTATGGTGCCATGTCCGAGAAGGATGAGAAGGCGGTCAAAGAGACTGGAGACTTCAAGAAGACAAAGACTGAAAAAGTTAAGGCCGATATGTTGGTTAACATGAAGTCCCCAGGTTCTTCAGAGACCAAAGTTAAGCCAAAGGGAGCCGCGGCCGAAGTGGAAAAAGCCGCTAAAGAAGCAGAGGTCTCTAAAACTGTCATGGTAGCTAGCGTAACTACTGTTGGAAAGCAGGAAGAAGTGACCCAGATGCACGTAAAAGAAGCGAGTAGGGGCAAGCATGCTCTGCAGAAGGAGCCCTGCAAAGCAAAGGAGAAAGTGTCGGGATATGACTATGACTCGGAACAGTTCAGGCAAGAGCTGCAGCAGTCCAAGAAAGGACGTGAGGTGCATGTACAGGAGCCAGAGGATCTAAAAAGAGAGAGAGATCAAAATATACGACAGCGCATCATTATCACTCGGGAAAGAGTAGGAAAAGAATATCTGGCCATGAGATGGGCACATGAGGCCTTTAGGCAGTTTCGGTTAGGCAAGATGTTGGTTTTGGGGCTAAACCAAGCTCTGCTGGTGTGGGTCTGGCAGAACAAAGGGAAGGTACGTGTCACCGAGGTTCCTGGCCTCGGTGAAATAAGAACCGATAATTTTCTGTGTCAGCGGCAGCTAGTGCTCGCTGACACTGGGTTACTTAGTGTGGCTGTAAAGCCAATCTGGGCCGGTTCTTATTGGGAGCAGCCAAAGAGCAGGGTGGGTGGCTGTTCCCCACGTCCAGGCCAGGTCGATACCCTCTCACCAGCCTCCCGTGGTTATGCAGGTGTTCACCCTCACGGGCTTGAACAAAGGGGGGGGATATGTGAGACAGTGACAGGTCTCACTCAGGTTAGAGGCATGGAAGGGGTGGATAGTGTGGTCCACACCCCTGTTCCACCTCAGGTGAGACAAGCTGGAGGTAATCAGCCTGGCATAAGGCACCTCCCAGAGTGTCAGAAAGGGGGGAGTGTGTTACCTGTGGACAGAGGCCTGGAGGCTCTGTCTGTGTGGTCTCAGCTGGGCAAGGCTGAAGGACCACAAGGCTGGGAGATAGCCTGGAGTTGGGGGACGCAGCGACGCCTGGGAGGGTCGCAGGGCCATAGTCAGGCAGACTACTGAGCCCCAATCCCCCACAAGAAATACTGGACTGGAGACAGTGGGCGTACTGTGCTCTGTACAGCCAGGAGGCTGTGGGACATTGGCTGACAAAGCCGCATGTGTTCACAGGGTGTGAACTGTGACTTTAGGTGAGTCAGGATATTATATGTTTAGTTAGAGCCCAGCCGGGCAGGTGTTTATTTTGTACCATTTATGTTTGGATTGCTGAGGAGCCAAATAAAGTGATGTTTGGACCAGAAACTTGGTGTCTGGCGACGATATTTGTGTGAATCACCCCCGGAGAAGAGCTAACCCCCCACACTACACAATATAAGGGCCAGATATAATGTAATGACCGGCGTCACGCAAAGGGAGGGAAATGGGAAGGCACCTGACTGCCCTGACGTCCCTAGACGGGTTCCTCACCCATACGCCGATCACGTGGGGCGGTGGGATCACTAGTCCGCACCACTGACACTAAGAGGAAAACACCAAGGAGAGGACAGACAATACAGACAAACCTATAATCCCAGATGGGCGACAACAGCAGATCACCAAGGCCCAACAGAGATCCGGAGGGTAACGTTCTGGAACAACAACCAGGGAACACAGCCACACAGCTCCAGTGGGTCAGTATAGAAGTCCAGGCAGGAAGCCCTATATCTGGCAACCAGAGAAGTGAGAGATGGGAATATAAGGAGGTTGGGATTGCTGGACAAGAAACAGCTGAGGAGGATCCTTGAGTGAGCCAAAAAGGATTGCAAGGCAAACCCAGAAAGTTACCATTAATAAACAGCACTGTCTTTAGACATAGAGCGCGCAGCCACCCGCTGAGACTTCCTGACCCCGGGTATAACGGAGTCAGGCGTGGCTCTTGACACCCTCGTGACACAATTTTTTTGTCACCTTAAATCACAAAAAGTACAACAGCACGCGATCAAAAAGGCGTTTGCCCACCAAAATAGTACCAATCTAACAGTCACCTCATCCTGCAAAAAATGAGCCCCTACCTGAGACAATCACCCAAAAAATTCAAAAACTATGGCTCAGAATATGGAGACACTAAAACCTCATTTTTTTTGTTTGAAAAAAGCTGTTATTGTGTAAAACTTACATAAATAAAAAAAAGTATACATATTTGGTATCTCCGCGTTCGTATAGACCGACTCTATAAAAATATCACATGACCTAACCTCTCAGATGAACACCGTAAAAATAAAAAATAAAAACTGTGCTAAATAAAACATTTTTGTCACCTTACATCACAAAAAGTGTAATAGCAAGCGATTAAAAAGTCACATGCACCCCAAAATAGTGCCAATAAAACCGTCATCTCATCCCGCAAAAATCATACCCTACTTAAGGTAATTGCCCAAAAACTGAAAAATATATGGCTCTCAGACTATGGAAACACTAAAACATGATTTTTTTTGCTTCAAAAATGAAATCATTGTGTAAAACCTACATAGATAAAAAAAAAAGTATACATATTAGGCATCGACGCATCCTTGACAACCTGGTCTATAAAAATATCACATGATATAACCTGTCAGATGAACATAAAATCGGTGCCAAAACAGCTATTTCTTGTTATCTTGCTTCACAAAAAGTGTAATATAGAGCAACCAAAAATCATATGTACCCTAAACTAGTACCAACAATACTGCCACCCTATCCCGTAGTTTCTAAAATGGGGCCACTTTTTTGGAGTTTCTACTCTAGGTGTGCATCAGGGGGGCTTCAAATGGGACATGGTGTCAAAAAAAACAGTCCAGCAAAATCTGCCTTCCAAAAACCGTATGACATTCCTTTCCTTCTGCGCCCTGCCGTGTGCCCGTACAGCTGTTTACGACCACATATGGGGTGTTTTTTGTAAACTACAGAATCAGGGCCATAAATATTGAGTTTTGTTTGGCTGTTAACCCTTGCTTTGTTACTGGGAAAAATGGATTAAAATGGAAAATTTGCCAAAAAATTGAAATTCAGAAATTTCATCTCCATTTGCCAATAACTCTTGTGGAACACTTAAAGGGTTAACAACATTTGTAAAATCTGTTTTAAATACCTTGAGAGGTGTAGTTTCTTATATGGGTCACTTTTATGGAGTTTCTACTCTAGGGGTGCATCAGGGGGGCTTCAAATGGGACATGGTGTCAAAAAAACCAGTCCAGCAAAACCTGCCTTCCAAAAACCGTATTGCATTCTTTTCCTTCTGCGCCCTGCCGTGTGCCCGTTCAGCGGTTTACGACCACATATGGGGTGTTTCTGTAAACTACAGAATCAGGGCCATAAATATTGAGTTTGGTTTGTCTGTTAACCCTTGCTTTGTAACTGGAAAAAAAATATTAAAATGGAAAATCTGCCAAAAAAGTAAAAATTTTGAAATTGTATCTATATTTTTCATTAATTCTTGTGGAATACCTAAAGGGTTAACGACGTTTTAAAAATCAGTTTTGAATACCTTGAGGGGTGTAGTTTCTTAGATAGGGTAATTTTTATGAAGTTTCTACTCTAGGGGTGCATCAGGGGGGCTTCAAATGGGACATGGTGTAAAAAAAAACTGTCCAGCAAAACCTGCCTTCCAAAAACCGTATGGCATTCCTTTCCTTCTGCGCCCTGCTGTGTGCCTGTAGAGCGGTTTACGACCACATATGGGGTGTTTCTGTAAACTACAGAATCAGGGTCATAAATATTGAGTTTGGTTTGGCTGTTAACCCTTGCTTTGTAACCGGAAAAAAATTATTAAAATGGAAAATCTGCCAAAAAAGTGAAATTTTGAAATTGTATCTCTATTTTCCATTAATTCTTGTGGAACACCTAGAGGGTTAACAAAGTTTGTAAAATCAGTTTTGAATACCTTGAGGGGTGTAGTTTATAGAATGGGGTCATTTTTGGGTGGTTTCTATTATGTAAGCCTTGCAAAGTGACTTCAGACCTGAGGTTTTTGAAAATTTCAGAAACATTTCAAGATTTGCTTTTAAACTTCTAAGCCTTGTAACATCCCCAAAAAATAAAATATCATTCCCAAAATGATCCAAACATGAAGTAGACATATGGGGAATGTAAAGTAATAACTATTTTTGGAGGTATTACTATGTATTATAGAAGTAGAGAAATTGAAACTTGGAAATTTGCAATTTTTTACTTCATTTTTGGTAAATTTGGTATTTTTTTATAAATAAAAATGTTTTTTTTTTTTTACTTCATTTTACCAGTGTCATGAAGTACAATATGTGACAAAAAAACAATCTCAGAATGGACTGGATAAGTCAAAGCGTTTTAAAGTTATCAGCACTTAAAGGGATTCTGTCATGAGATTTGAGCCCTATAAGCTAAACATATGGCCAGGTCCGTACTAATAACATGAATCCTAAACTGCCCTTATTAAACCTGCTTGTGGCTCTATTAGCCCAAAAAACTGGTTTTTATAAGCTGTCACTCACCTACCTAAGGTGCCCAAGGGGTTTTACGTTAACCCAGGGTGCCCGCCCGCACCCCTCGCCGTCTGGTGCCCAGCGCCGCCTCCTTCACCTCAGCCCCACCTCCGCAATCCTCCCGTCCCTCTGCTAGATCCGGTGCCTGCGCACTAGGCTCAGCCTGATGCGCCGCGGACTCCTGGCAGTGGCTTCTTTGAGCGAAGTGCGCATGCGCCGCCTGATGCGCATGCGCACTTCAATCAACGAAGCCGCTGCCAGGAGTCCGCGGCGCATCAGGCTGAGCCTAATGCGCAGGCGCCGGATCTAGCAGAGGGACGGGAGGATTGCGGAGGCGGGGCTGAGGTGAGGAAGGCGGCGCTGGGCACCAGACGGCGAGGGGTGCGGGCGGGCACCCTGGGTTAACGTAAAACCCCTTGGGCACCTTAGGTAGGTGAGTGACAGCTTATAAAAATCAGTTTTTTGGGCTAATAGAGCCACAAGTAGATTTAATAAGGGCAGTTTAGGATTCATGTTATTAGTACGGACCTGGCCATATATTTAGCTTATAGGGCTCAAATCTCATGACAGAATCCCTTTAAAGTGACACTGGTCAGATTTTCCAAAAATGGCCTGGTCCTTAAGGTGAAATAGGGCTGAGTCCTTAAGGGGTTAAAGAATAAAGATTAAAAATAAAAAAAGCAATGTACATTCACCACTGAACAGCTTATAAGACATACTTTTTCTTAATACACCACCAAAATGTCTCTAAAACAATGTACGTTCACCCCTGAACGGCTAATAAGACGTACTTTTTTTCTTAATACACCTCAAAAATGTCTATAAAACATTGTACATTCACAGCTGAACGGCTAATAAGACGTAGTTTTTTTTTATTATTAATACATCACAAAAGTGTGTATAAAACAATGTTGTACGTTCACCGCAAAATGGCTAAGACGTATGTTTAGTTCCTATTATTACACCCCATAAATGACTATCACACATCACCTTCACCCCAATAACAAGCAAGGTTTGCTGGAATTACTGAGCTATCATATGGTGCAAACCTAAAATCAGCATTATAACTGCAATTTGGATCCCCAGTTAGTGCAGCAAGGTATAATAGAATTGCTCCTATTACCCAGGCTGTACACTCTCCTATTGCACCCTGTTCTCTTTTCATAGTGTAGATGATACCTCCCTATCCTTTACCTACAGCTTAAATAATCTTTCCCTGAACTTGTAAATAGATTTTCAGCACAATGAAGTCTTTCCTAGCACTGTCCCTAGTGCCTTCTCACGTCTCTCCCTGCACTAAGTACACTGGAAAATGGCTGAATCCAAGATGGCTGAGGCTATTTATAGGGCTATGACATCACAGGGGCTGGCTGGCTGCATGCATGGCATTGTGGGTCATCCCTCGTTCAAAGAGTTCTTTGCTTGATGTCCTAACATGTGCAGCAGCCATTTTAGGAAAAAAAGATGATTCGTTACCACAAAGCGTGAGGAAATTCCACTTCGGTGTGAATCAAATTTTTCCTGAAATTTGGATTGAATTCCACTTCGTCAACTTCGATTTGCTCATCTCAAATTATTTTTACTTTAACCGCTAACTTGAAGAATGGAATGGATACCATGCCTGAGACCACATATTTCCAAATTTAAAAGGGTTGGCAAATGTATGACCTATGTACTGAATGATATTTTGTAAGCTGGGATAGATGATTTTTAGAAACCAGAATAAGTCAAAGTTCACTGTATTAGTACAGCTAGCTGGTGAAGGTTTTACTTTGGCAGCAGAAGAGTTACACGCTTAGCATGACTGCCAGCTATTCTACACAACTGGCAGTATGTGCCATCCTCCTACACAGCATTAATTAGCAGTGTTTAATGTTACTGCTGAAAGATTTTCTTGGTGTCAGTCTAGATAGAAATTTCAATCTATTTCGAATGTGATGAAGATATAAATTAAGATAAGGTGAATTAAGCTTTACAAATTGTTAGGCTGAATGTTTAGAGAAATATTGAAATGTTCTCAACGCTTCAAAATAAAATATGCTTTCAACAGCTTAGCTCAGATTTTCACAAATAATTTTCTATTGCAAGAAGTTAACTAATCAATTTAGGGGAAAATACTAAGTAATATCAAGATGTCTTTGAAGCATTGGTAGCAGTTCATGCTCTTTTCCCCATTATAGGAGTTTTCCTTTACTTAGATACTGTTGACCTATCCTCACATTACATCGGTGGGGGTCCAACACTTCCCTCAAACATAAAATAAAATTTTCTGGGCAGCTGGCAATGCAAGAAATGCATTTGAAGTGGAATTCGGCCTGAAGTTTAGGAAAACATTGATCCGCAAAAAAAATCTGAATTTCCTCGCGCTTCTTTGTAATGAATCAGTTTTTCTTAAAATGGTGGCTGCACATGCTACAAAGTGAAAGTAAGAAGCCTGGGAATGTGAGATCACCTATGATGCAGTGCAACCAGCCAATCCGCTGTGATGTCACAGCCCTATTCAACCTTCATCCCGTGCGGTCTCCGCCATTGTCCTGTGAGCTGAGCATAGGGAGAGACATGGCAAGCGCTCATTCGCTAGGGACAGTGTTTCTGAAAACGATTAATAGAAGAATATTAGGGAGGTAGAGTTCAGGGAGAGTTAGGGAGAGTGCAGGGAGGCTGCATTCAGAGTTAATCCATTATTTTAGTGATACAGTTACTGTGCCTCAGTATTAAAGGCATGTCTGGACAGAAGGTGAGGCGTGGCTAGGGTGCCATGACAGCTCTGCTTCAACAGAAGGAGAGTCACCATAAAGTGGTGTGGGAAAACCATGCCTCTCATTTAGTGTTACAGTCTGATGCAACCACTGCATCTCCTAATGGTCTGCACCCCCTCTCTAGAAGTCAGGGCTCATCAACATCAGCAGAAGGAAGTTGTTGTTCCTTCCCATTGACTTAAATGTTGTCTGTTGCTCCTGATGCTCCTCCTCGTCGTTTGTTTTGACAGCAATTGATCACTGAGGCGATTGCAAAAATACAACAGTAAGTGTGCACTCATCCAGTGGTGTAGAAGCTGAACGCGCACCTGGCTTAGTTGCTGGTACTACAGCCCCTCCCTTTCCATGTAGTTTCCCACCCAAGGTGGAGAGTCCTAAGCCGACATTACTTTTCCAAAAAAGCTGTACCAGCCCTACACATGTACGTTGAGCAAAGATGGGACAGTTCTTGGGCCTCTCGGTGTCTGGTAGAGTTCCCATCACTGCTAATGTATGGAGTTGTAACTATGGTCAAGAACAATATATGTCATTCACAGTCCACTGGGTAAATGTTGTTCTGGGCCATGCACACCAGCAACTTGGCCAGTTGATGGCAATGCCACTTCTGTGTTGTAATGCTGGGATTTCTGCGTCAATTTCCTTCTCTACCTCTCTATCCTCCACTTTGTCCTCACCCTTCTCTCTAGGAACAATTAACAGTGGTCCTCCAGCATATCACTGTTAGGCATTATCACACGGTTCTGCACCTCATCAGCTGAAAGGAACCACACAGGGGAGGATACGCTCAGCATCATCAATAAAAAAAAATCAAACACTGGCTGTCTCCTTGCAAACTGTAGATATGAACAATGGTTACTGATAATGAGAAGAACATTTTGTCTGTGCTGGGTCAGGAAGGGCTGACCCATGCACCCTACATAGCGCATGCTTTCAATCTCGTTGTCACCTGGTTCCTCAAGTCTTCCACTGAATTGCAAGAGCTGTTAAAAATGTCTAGGAAACTGTGCATAAACTTCAGCCACTCTTACTGTGCAAAACATGCCCTCCATGAGCTGCAAAGGCAAAATGCTCTTCCTCAACATCGCCTGATTGGAACTCTATGCTACATATATCAGACCGCCTGTACGAGCAGAGGAAGGCAGTCAACGATTTCTTAATGCAGCAGATGGACAGGTCTACTCCCCAGTGTAACTTCCAGCTGCCAGTTGCAGCTCATGCGTGGCACATGCCATTAACTCAGGTCCTTTGAGGAGGCTACTTTATGTTTGTCAGCATAACTACGGGATGAATGATGTAATTCCACTCCTTCACATCCTGGAAGGGATGCTTGAAATCTGATTCGGGAGGGGACAGAAGATGTGGTGCCTACATCTCATGGCCACCTGGGCCCTGAGGAGGAAGAACTGGTAGAGAAGAAGGAGAAGGACAAGGAGGAGGAAATAAGCGCCCAGGAATGTCATACACAACTAGTTGGTTTATGTGTCCAAGTGACAGGAGATGAGCAGGAGGAGAATGAGTAGCTGGAGGGTGATGATGAAGACAATACAGATTACCCCCACAGGAGGCAGGGAGGCCATCCTAGTTCCTTGCACAAATGGACAGATGCTTTCTTTCTTGTTTATATAGTGACAACTGCATTGTTGGAATTCGGCAGAGGGATGACTACTGGCTATTCGCATTATTAGACCCTCACTACCAGTCAAAAATGGGGCACTTTTTATACCTTCTGAGAGGGATGCAAAAATGGACTAATGTAGAGACATGCGGTGTAGTTGGTTGGTTGCTGCCTATGAGCGCCATCGCCCATCTTCACAGAGGTCTAACTGGGGGTCCTAGTGATATGCCCCCATTTTCTCAGATGAGACAACCCCTTTAAGTCTGGAGTCTCTGATGAGCAGTTTTCTTCAGCCGCCTTCTGAAGAAACCACCCAGCAGCAGTAGCATTGGGCATGCAGCAGAACCTCAACCAGCAGGTGGTGGCATACTTGGACTGCACCCTGTCACCCATGATCTAAGATTCACTAGATTACTGGGCATGCAGACTTGAAGTTTGGTCATGACTGGCCGAGTTTGCATGCTTTCCTGCCTGGCTAGTAGTGTGGCATCATAGCGGGTATTCAGTGCGGCAAGGGCATAGTTATCCCTAAGAGAACTCACCTGTCCTCTCAAAATGTTGAAAGACTAACCTTTATAAAGATGAATGAGGTATGGATCAACCAGGATTTCCAGACACCGGTGCCTGATTCAACAGAATAGATAATTTTGCCACTAATGATCATACTGTAGTGTGCTGCCACAGTGGAATATTGTGCAAAATGGGCCGTTACTTCTGGTCACGTGCTGCTGCCACCAGCCCGATGCCATCTGACAGTACTTGCCCCAAGAGGCCATCACAGCCATGCCTACTAATGGCATGGCTGTGATTGGCCAGAGCAGCATGTGACTCAGGCTCTATATAAACTTGAGTCACGTAGCGCTGCACGTCACTCTGCTGTTTCAAGTGTAGGGAGAGGATGCTGCTGGACTTGTGATTTCAGGGAGAGAATAGGAGAGAACCTAACTCAGCGATCTACAGACAAATAGTTGTGTGGGTGCAGGACACAATCATTTTACCCTGCCCTAAGGCCATTGACCAACAAAAATATATAACTTTTATAATTCTGTTAGTTAGGTGGGTGGCGGTGGCCATTTTATGCAAGCTCAGTGCACCACCACTACATCTGAGCTTTTGGGACATTGCAAATCATCATTTTTTGGGGCAAACTACAACATCTGGATTAGTCAGTGTGCAATTTAAGGTAGAAATACACCCGTCATTTTCTGGGGTTTTAAAAACACACAACTTTTTTCAAAAAACAGTATTTTCCAGATCTGCAAGTGTTAAATTCAAGTTTAATATATACAGCTTTCATATTCTGTTACCAAAAAAAGACTTTTTTTGGCAATCTACAACATCTGTATTAGTCAGAGTGCAATTTAAGTTAGAAATACACCCATCATTTTCTGGGGTTTTAAAAACACACAATTTTTTTCAAAAAACTGTATTTTCCAAATCTGCAAGTGTTAAATTCAAGTTTAATATATACAGCTTTCATATTCTGTTACCAAAAAAAGACTTTTTTGGCAATCTACAACATCTGCATTAGTCAGTGTGCAATTTAAAGTAGAAATACACCCAGCATTTTTTGGGGTTTGAAAAACACACTTTTTTAAAAAAAAAAAAAACAGTATTTTCCAGATATGCAAGTGATAAATTCAAGTTTAATATATACAGCTTTCATATTCTGTTACCAAAAAAATACTTTTTTGGCAATCTACAACATCTGCATTAGTCAGTGTGCAATTTAAAGGATAACTGTCGTATATATATATTTTTGAAGTATTGGATTGTGGTGATTAATATCACCTTGGTGGCTCTATTTCAAATTTTCACTGTATATTCAATTACCCCTTAATTCCACATTTTTGTTCCCTGTACTGCCTATATTTACCTGTGCTTAAAATAGGGTTGCTAAGCATGGTCCGTCTATCTGTTGAAGGATGGAGCACGCAGAAGCAGGCTGCGTGCAAGGTCACATTACTGACAGCCAGAGACTGTAATTAAATGATTAAAGCCAGGTCCTCCCCAGCAGCTGATAACAGTGCCTGGGCTGTGTGCACTTCTCTCTGTCCCTGCGCTTGGCAGACGCTCCCTCACTCAGCAGAGCTGGAGAATGCAGAGTTGAACCAGCGCACGACAGGGAAGGGAGATCTGCCATCTGCTCAGTGTATAAATGAAAGCAACATGTGGTAAGAGGACCCCTTTGTGCTGCAGGAGATTAACCCTTTAGGGGGAGGGCTCTGGTTACTGACACTTTTGGGGGGCTATTGTTATTGGCTAGTGAGGGCAGGCGGGATTAGCCTCAGGGTGAGGGCAGTGGCGGCCATCTTAACTGAATAGTAAAATTGCAGTTTTATGCAGACTGGTTGCTAAGGGCTGAATCTTATTAAATATGGGGTAAGTCAGTCTAATAGTAACTGATTCTGAAATATCATGTTATTAGTAACTACATATATGAAAATTTAAATTAGGGTCTAAATGTGACAGTTATCCTTTAAGGTAGCAATACACCCATCATTTTCTGTGGTTTGAAAAACACACTTTAAAAAAAAAAAAAAAGTATTTTCCAGATCTGCAAGTGTTAAATTCTAGTTTAATATATATAGCTTTCATATTCTGTTACCAAAAAAAGACTTTTTTGGCAATCTACAACATCTGGAACCACGGACGCGGATGACAAACGGTGCATTAGCCGAGTTTTCAACGAACCAATTGAAAGTCAATGGGTCAGCAGAAAATCACGAAAAATGGAACAACGGACATGGTCGCATGAGGCCTTAGTCAGTGTGCAATTTAAGGTAGAAATACACCCATCATTTTCTGGGGTTTGAAAAACACACTTTCTTTTTTCAAAAAACAGTATTTTCCAGATCTGCAAGTGTTAAATTCAAGTTTAATATATACAGCTTTCATATTCTGTTACCAAACAAATTAGGACAGGTTATATTTTTTGGACGGACTCAGCCCTATTTCACCTTAAGGACTAGGCCATTTTTTGCAAATCTGACCAGTGTCACTTTAAGTACTAATAACTTTAAAATGCTTTGACTTATCCAGTCCATTCTGAGATTGTTTTTTTGTCACATATTGTACTTCATGACACTGGTAAAATGAAGTAAAAAAAAATATCTTTTTTATTTATTAAAAAATACCAAATTTACAAAAAATTTGTAAAAAAATTCAAATTTCCAAGTTTCAATTTCTCTACTTCTTTAATACATAGTAATACCTCCAAAAATAGTTATTACTTTACATTCCCCATATGTCTACTTCATGTTTGGATCATTTTGGGAATGATATTTTATTTTTGGGGGATGTTACAAGGCTTGGAAGTTTAGAAGCAAATCTTTAAATTTTTCAGAAATTTTCAAAAACCCAATTTTTAGGGACCAGTTCAGGTCTGAAGTCACTTTGCAAGGCTTACATAATAGAAACCACCCAAAAATGACTCCATTCTATAAACTACACCCCTCAAGGTATTCAAAACTGATATTACAAACTTTTTTAACCCTTTAGGTGTTCCACAAGAATTAATGGAATATAGAGATACAATTTCAAAATTTCACTTTTTTGCCAGATTTTCCATTTTAATATTTTTTTTTTCCAGTTACAAAGCAAGGGTTAACAGCCAAACCAAACTCAATATTTATGGCCCTGATTCTGTAGTTTACAGAAACACCCCATATGTGGTCGTAAACCGCTGTACGGGCACACGGCAGGGCGCAGAAGGAAAGGAATGCCATACGGTTTTTGGAAGGCAGGTTTTGCTGGACAGTTTTTTTTGATACCATGTCCCATTTGAAGCCCCCTGATGCACCCCTAGAGTAGAAACTCCATAAAAGTGCCCCTATCTAAGAAACTACACCCCTCAAGGTATTCAAAACAGATTTTACAAGCATCGTTAACCCTTTAGGTGTTCCACAAGAGTTATTGGCAAATGGAGATGAAATTTCTGAATTTCAATTTTTGGGCAAATCTTCTATCTTAATCCATTTTTCCCAGTAACAAAGCAAGGGTTAACAGCCAAACAAAACACAATATTTATTGCCATGATTCTGTAGTTTACAGAAACACCCCAATTGTGGTCGTAAACAGCTGTACAGGCACACGGCAGGGCGCAGAAGGAAAGGAATGCCATACGGTTTTTGGAAGGCAGATTTTGCTGGACTGGTTTTTTTGACACCATGTCCCATTTGAAGCCCCCCTGATGCACCCCTAGAGTAGAAACTCCCCAAAAAATTGCCCCATTTTAGAAACTACGGGATAGGGTGGCAGTATTGTTGGTACTAGTTTAGGGTACATATGATTTTTGGTTGCTCTATATTACACTTTTTGTGAGGCAAGATAACAAGAAATAGCTGTTTTGGCACAGTTTTTATTTTTTGTTATTTACAACATTCATCTGACAGGTTAGATCATGAGATATTTTTATAGACCAGGTTGTCACGGATGCGGCGATACCTAATATGTATACTTTTGTTTTATTTATGTAAGTTTTACACAATGATTTCATTTTTGAAGCAAAAAAAATCATGTTTTAGTGTTTCCATAATCCGAGAGCCATAATTTTTTCAGTTTTTAGGCGATTACCTTGGGTAGGGTATGATTTTTGCGGGATGAGATGACGGTTTTATTGGCACTATTTTGGGGTGCGTGTGACTTTTTGATCGCTTGCTATTACACTTTTTGTGATGTAAGGTGACAAAAAATGGTTTATTTAGCACAGTTTGTATTTTCAATTTTTTACGATGTTCATCTGAGGGGTTAGGTCATGTGATATTTTTATAGAGCCGGTCGATACGGACGCGGCAATACCTAATATGTATACTTTTTTTTATTTATGTAAGTTTTACACAATGATTTCATTTTTGAAGCAAAAAAAATCATGTTTTAGTGTTTCCATAAACTGAGAGACATAATTTTTTCAGTTTTTGGGCGATTACCTTGGGTAGAGTATTATTTTTGCGGGATGAGATGACTGTTTTATTGGCACTATTTTGGGGTGCATATGACTTTTTGATCGCTTGCTATTACACTTTTTGTGATGTAAGGTGACAAAAAATTGTTTATTTAGCACAGTTTTTATTTTTTATTTTTTACGGTGTTCATCTGAAAGGTTAGTTCATGTGATATTTTTCTAGAGCTGGTCGATACGAACACGGCGATACCAAATATGTATACTTCTTTATTTATTTATGTAAGTTTTACACAATAACAGCTTTTTTCAAACAAAAAAAATGATGTTTTAGTGTCTCCATATTCTGAGCCATATATATATATTTTTTGGGCGATTATCTCAGGTAGGGGCTAATTTTTTGCGGGATGAGGTGACGGTTGGATTGGTACTATTTTGGTTGGCAAACGCTTTTTTTATCGCTTGCTGTTGTACTTTTTGTGATGTAAGGTGACAAAAAAATGGTTTATTTAGCACAGTTTTTATTTTTTATTGTTTACGGTGTTCATCTGAGGGGTTAGGTCATGTGATATGTTTATAGAGCCAGTCGATACGGACGCGGCGATACCTAATATGTATACTTCCCCCCCCCCTATTTTTTAACTTTATTTGGGGAAAATGACGTTTTTGTTTATTTTTACTTGAAATTTTAAATTTTTTTTGGGACTTGAACTTTTGGGGGTATATTCCTTTACAATGCATTCTAATACTTCTGTATTGGAATGCATTGGCTGTATGAGTAATACTGTGAGTATTACTCATACAGCTTCCGGGGCCTGTAAGATCCAGGGGGCTGGATCTCACAGGCTCTTCACCGGATGGCACCGCCGCCGCACCAGGTAAAAGTGTGCATTTAGCCTAGGTGCCTGCTGAATGATTTGAGCAGACACCTTGCTCCGATCACCGCCCCCCAGGCGGCGGTGATCGGAACAACACATGACGTACCGGTACGTCATGTGTCCTTAAGGACTCGGGAAACATGCCGTACCGATACGAAGACTTTTTGGGCAATCTACAACATCTGGATTAGTCAGTGTGCAATTTAAGCTAGAAATACACCCATCATTTTCTGGGGTTTGAAAAACACACTTTTTTGACAAAAAACACTATTTTCAGGCCTTGCAGCATCAGCACTGTGAAATTACAGGCTTATATACTTCTCTCAAATTCACTTATTAAACAAACACTCGTTTGGGCACAAAAAGTTTTGTTGGCAGCCTTTGATGCAGATGTCATTGTGAGATACACCCTTAATACATTTGGGTTTCATTCTGAGATTTTAAATACCGCCATTTGGTGCACCAATATTGAATTCAGGCCTACACTGGTTCAGGCCATGTGAGATACCCCCTCTACATACAGGGGTTTGTATCAGGCATTAGAAATACAGCCATTTGAAATACAGCCATTTTGGGCAAAGAAATATTGAATTCAGGCCTACAGGGGTTCAGACCGTGTGAGATACTCCCTCTACATACAGGGGTTTGATTCAGGGATTTGAAATACAGCTATTTGAAATACAGCCATTTTATTCAAAGATATATTTACTTCAGGCCTACAGTGGATCAGACCGTGTGAGATACTACCTCTACATACAGGTGTTTGAATCAGGCATTTGAAATACAGCCATTTGAAATACAGTCTTTTTGTGCAAAGATATATTTACTTCAGGCCTACAGTGGTTCAGACCGTGTGAGAAACCCCCTCTACATACAGGGTTTTGATTCAGGCATTTGAAATACAGCCATTTTAAATACAGCCATTTTGTGCAAAGATATATTTACTTCGGGCCTACAGTGGTTTAGACCGTCTGAGATATTCCCTCTACGTAGGCCTGAATTAAAGATTTCTTTGCACAAAATGGCTGTATTTCAAATGGCTGTATTTCAAATGGCTGAATCAGCCATTTGAAATGCATCCATTTGAAATACAGCCATTTTGTGCAAAGAAATCTTTAATTCAGGCCTACACTGATTCAGGGCGTGTGAGATCCCCCCTATACATACAGGGGTTTGATTGAGCCATTTGAAATACAGCAATTTGAAATACAGCCATTTGAAATACAGCCATTTTGTGCAAAGAAATCTATAATTGAGGCCTAGTCTGGTTCAGGACGTGTGAGATACACCCTTTACATACTGTCGTTCTATTCTACTATTAATTAAACACCCATTTAGGGCAAGATCCTAAATTCACAAAATATGAGGAGAGCGTCAAATAAGGGACATGGCCCAGATTGTGGTGCTACTGGTGGAGCTCCTGTTGCAAGGAGAGGACGTGGTCGATCTGTGCCAGCTACACGCACAAGTGAAACCCCTTACTCAGGTGCGAGTAGGCGACAAAACCTGCAGCGGTATTTGGTCGGGCCTAATGCTGCTCTACGAATGGTGAGGCCTGAACAAGTACAGGCGATAGGAGATTGGGTTGCTGACAGTGGATCCAGTTCCTTCACATTGTCTCTCACCCAGTCTCCTGCTGAAAGACCACAGTTGGCACCTGCAGCCGATGTCCATCAGTCTTTCACCTCACCCTCTTGCAAATCAGCCAAGCAGTCTGAGCCCCAAGTCATGCAGCAGTCTCTTCTGCTTTTTGATGACTCTGTTAGCAGGGTTTCCCAGGGCCATCCACCTAGCCCTGCCCCAGAAGTGGAAGAGATTGAGTGCACCGATGCCCAACCACTTATCTTTCAAGATGAGTACATGGGAGGACCATCGCAGCACGTCTCGGATGATGACGAAACACAGGTTTATGTTATTTAAAGTCATTTCCCTATCCACATTTGTTTGCAGAGCACTTGCCATGCTCTTAACCACATTTTTACGCCATTTGCAGCCCTCTAGCCCTTTCCATGACATTTTTACAACAAACTTTTTTCCGAAGTTCGGCCGAACCCGTCTAACCCGAACATCCAGGTGTCCTCTCAACTCTAGTTATAAGGCCATTTCCAAACAACTTGAAGTCCATCATTCTACAGTGAGAATGATTATTCACAAGTGGAAATCATTCATGACAGTTGACAGTTTTCCCAGGAGTGGACGTGCCAGCAAATTTACCTAAAGGTCAGAAATAATAAAATAAAAAAAAACAAGGGCAACATCTAAAACTCTACAGCCCTCAGTTAGCATGTTAAATGTTCAAGTTTATGACAGTACAATTTGCAAAAGACTGAACAAGCATGACATGTTTGGAAGGGTTGCCAGATTTTTTTCTTTATTATGTCCTAATTAGTGTTGAACACGAATATTGGAATTGCAAATTTTTATTGCGAATATCGGAATTCGCGAATATTTAGAATATTGTGATATATATTCGTAATTTCGAATATTCAAGATTTTTTTGTAATCAGTACACATTATCCCTCCCTGCTTCTAGCATGTGGGCCAATGAGAAGGCTGCAATATCTTTGACTTTAGGAGTAGTGTTGATTGCAAATTTTCGTAATGCGAATTTTTGTAATGAGAATCAAAGAGATCGTGAAAACTCTATCAACACTACTCCTAAAGTCAAAGATATTGCAGCCTTCTCATTGGCCTACAAGCTAGAAGCAAGGAGGGATCTTTTGTACTGATTAAAAAAATCTTGAATATTCACTATATTGCTATATATTTGTTTTTTAGAATATTCGTAATATTCTAAAACAAGTAGTTCTATTCTGTTATTAAAAAACACCCATTTTGGGCAAAATACTTAATTTGCGTCCTTGTCTGTATCTGTCAGTGTGAAATTCAAGCTAAATAATAATAGTCAGTGTGAAATTTAGGCAAAATAATAAATTTTACAGCCCTTGCAGCATCTGTCATTGTGAGATACACTCTTTAGATACTGCTGTGCTATTCTGTTATTAAAAAACACCCATTTTTGCCAAAATACTTAAATTGCGGCCTTGTCTGCATCTGTCAGTGTGAAATTCAAGCATTATATACTGCTGTCATATTCTGTTATTAAAAAACACCCATTTTGGGCAAGATCCTAAATTTGAGAAATATGAGGAGCGTCAAATAAGGGACGTGGCCCCGTTTGTGGTGCTACTGGTGGAGCTCCTGTTGCAGGGAGAGGAAGTGGTCAATCTGTGCCAGCTACACGCACAAGTGAAACATCTTCCTCTGGTGCGAGTAGGCGACAGAACCTTCAGCGGTATTTGGTCGGGCCTAATGCGTCTCTACGAATAGTGAGGCCAGAACAAGTACAGGCGATAGTAGATTGGGTTGCTGACAGTGCCTCCAGTTCCTTTACATTGTCTCCCACCCAGTCTCCTGCTGAAAGATCAGAGTTTGCACCTGCCGCCGATGTCCATCAGTCTTTCACCTCACCCCCTTGCAAATCAGCCAAGCAGTCTGAGCTCCAAGTCATGCAGCAGTCTCTTCTGCTTTTTGATGAAGAGATTGAGTGCACCGATGCCCAACCACTTATGTTTCAAGATGAGTACATTGGAGGACCACCGCAGCATGTCTCGGATGATGATGAAACACAAGTGCCAACTGCTGGGACTTTCTGAAGTGTTCAGACCGACAAGGAGGGCAGGGGTGAAGATTGGGTGGAAGATGATGTGGAGGAGGATGAGGACCTTGACCCCACATGGAATCAAGGTCATGCGAGTGACCTGTGTAGTTCGGAGGAAGAGGAGGTGGTCGCACAAAGCCACCAGCACAGCAGAAGAGAGAGCAGGGTGCAAAAGCAGAGCGGCCTTCCCCTACACAGTACGCCTGCTGCGGCCCACCGCAGCAAGGGACCGAGCACACCAAAGCCCGCTCCAAGGAGTTCCCCTGGCATGGCAGTTCTTCAGACAATGTGCTAATGACAAGACACTAGTGGTTTGCCCGCTGTGGAATCAGATCCTGAAGTGAGGCATAAATGTTCTCAACCTGAGCACAACCTGCATGACCAGGCATCTAAGTGCAAAGCACGAGCTGCAGTGGAGTAGATACCTCAAAAACCAAGAAAGGTCTCTGGATCCTCCTGCTTCCTCTTCTGCTGCAGTCTCGGCCTCTTCATCCACCTCTGGAGTGACAGTAGCACCTGCCACCCCGCAAACAGAGAATCTGCCAGCAACACCACCACTTGGGTCACCAAGCATCTCCACAATGTCCCACGGAAGTGTTCAGCTCTTCATCTCCCAAACACTGGAGCGGAAGAGGAAGTACCCCCCTACCCACCCGCGATCCCTGGCCCTGAATGACAGCATTTCAAAATGAATGTCCTTTGAAATGCTGTCATTCCGTCTGGTGGAGACAGAGAGTTTTAAAAGCCTTATGGCAGTGGCTGTCCCACAGTACGTCATGCCCTGCTGCCACTACTTTTCCAGGCGTGCCATCCATTCCCTGCACAACCAAGTGGGGGACAAAATCTGGTGTGCACTGCGCAACGCCATCTGTGGCAAGGTCCACCTAACTATGGATACGTGGACCAGTAAGCACGGTCAGGGATTTTATATCTCCATAACTGCACACTGGGTAAATGCAGTGGCGGCTGGGCCTGAGGCGGATAGCAGTTTGGCGCATGTCCTTCCACCACCGAGGATTGCAGGGCACTTCAGTTTGCCTCCTGTTGCTTCCTCCTCCTACTCCGCTTCCTCATCCTCTACTGGCTCCTCATCCGGTCAGCGTACCTCCTTCACCACCAACTTCAGCACAGCCAGGGGTAAACGACAGCAGGCAGTTTTAAAACTTATGTGTTTGGAGGACAAACCCCACACCGCGCAGGAGCTGTGGACGGGACTTAAACAACAGACCGATGAGTGTTTGGTGCCATGGAGCCTCAAGTCCTGCCTGGTGGTGTGCGATAATGGGAGAAATCTCGTAGCAGCTCTGGGACTAGCCGGTTTGACGCACATCCCTTGCCTGGCGCATGTGCTGAATTTGGTGGTGCAGAGATTCCTTCAAAATTACCCCGATATTTCAGAGCTGCTGCATAAAGTGCGGGCCATCTGGGCGCGCTTTCAGTGTTCTCACGCTGCTGCTCGCCTGTCAGCTCTGCAGCGTAACTTCGGCCTTCCCGCTCACCACCTCATATGCAACGTGCCCACAAGGTGGAACTCCACCTTGCACATGCTGGCCAGACTGTGCGAACAGCAGCAGGCGATAGTGGAGTTTCAGCTGCAGCACGCATGGGTGAGTCGCACTGCGGAACAGCACCACTTCCCCACCAATGACTGGGCCTCCATGTGAGACCTGTGTTCCTTGTTGCGCTGTTTTGAGTACTCCACCAACATGGCCAGTGCTGATAATGCCGTTCTCAGTGTTACTATCCCATTTCTATACCTCCTTGAAAAAACACTGCTGGTGATGATGGAAGAGGATGAGGCACAGGAGGAGGAGGAAGAGGGATCATTTCATAGGGTTTCCGGCCAGTCATTGACAAGTGGCTCCGAGGGTGGGTTCCTGCACCCACATACGCCAGGTATACAATTGTCCAGCCAGGACACAGTTCTGGAGGAGGACGAGTTGGAGGATGGGGAGGAGGAGATGAAGGAGGAGTAATCGTGTTCACAGCAGGGTGGCACCCAAACCAGCTCATGGCCATCACTGGTGCGTGGCTGTGGGGATACAGAGGACACAGACGATACACCTCCCACAGAGAACAGCTTTTCATTGCCTTTGGGCAGCCTGGCACATATGAGCGATTACATGCTGCAGTGTCTCTGCAACGACCGCCGAGAAGGATTTATTAGCTTCCAGCAGACTCACCGTTATTTTCTGGACAGATAAGATTTCTGTTGCATCACTTGTGTGTAGAGGATAAAGACTTGAACTTCCTCAACTGACACTGAAACAAGGCAAAGAGCTGTTTATCAGTGAGTACATAACTAACTTCCCTAGCCTGACACATTACCACCAGCACAGCCTGTTACTGGGAATAATGTGTATCAGAGACTGTTTAATAACCAGATGTTAGGGTTGTCCCGATACCGATACTAGTATCGGTATCGGGACCGATTCCGAGTTTTCTCGGCGGTACTCAGCCGCCGATACCCCGCCCCGATACATAAATAGAATACTTTTTTTTTTTTTTTACATCAAGCGGGCTGGTGAGCGGTGCATAGAGGGGGCAGTGAACGGCAGCTGAGAAGGGGTGGAGAGAGCCGGCAACGATAATTATTGCTGGTATGTGACTGGGTATTACTTACTGCATGGGTGTCATGCGGCCCGCAATGAATATTTTTGCGGCCCGGCAAAGATGCAGCATCGGGAGAGAGGAGGGGCTGGAGTCCGTAACTAGGGGCGGGGCCCGGTGCAGTCACTGTACTCTTACACCGGGCCCCGCCGCTCACCAAAGTATTTATAAACGTGAATCCTTATCCTGTTATTAAGTTGAACTAACGCTGCCCTCTCCCATGTTCCCATGTTCCCCTGTATCCCCCTGTAAGCTTCAATAGCAGGCAGAGCAGACGGCAGCAGTAACGTCACTCACTGACGTAGAGCGCCTGCTCCGCCCACTTTATGAATGAAGCAGGCGGAGCAGACGCGCGACGTCAGTGAGTGACGTTACTGGTGCCGTCCGCTCTGCCTGCTATGGAAGCTTAAGTAAGTGCTGTGGGGATACAGGGGGATACAGGGGAACATGGGAGAGGGCAGCGTTAGTTCAACTTAATAACAGGATAAGGATTCACGTTTATAAATACTTCGGTGAGCGGCGGGGCCCGGTGTATTGGGGGACACTGTTATGAGGGGGATCTGTGGATGACATATAGCAGTGTCATCCACAGATCCTCCCCATAACAGTTCCATCCACAGATCCCCTATAACAGAACCATCCACAGATCCCCCACCAAATAACAATGCCATCCTCAGATCCCCCCACCCCATAACAATGCCATCCACAGATATCCCACCCCATAGCAGTACCATCCACAGATCCCCATAACAGTGCCATCCACAAATCCCCATAACAGTGCCATCCACAGATCTCCCATAACAGTGCCATCCACAGATCCCCCATAACAGTGCCATCCACAGATCCCCATAACAGTGCCATCCACAGATCCCCATAACAGTGCCATCCACAGATCCCCCATAACAGCACCATCCACAGATCCCCATAACAGTGCCATCCACAGATCCCCCATAACAGTGCCATCCACAGATCCCCCATAACAGTGCCATCCACAGATCCCCCATAACAGTGCCATCCACAGATCCCCCATAACAGTGCCATCCACAGATCCCCCATAACAGTGCCATCCACAGATCCCCATAACAGTGCCATCCACAGATCCCCATAACAGTGCCATCCACAGATCCCCATAACAGTGCCATCCACAGATCCCCCATAACAGCACCATCCACAGATCCCCATAACAGTGCCATCCACAGATCCCCCATAACAGTGCCATCCACAGATCCCCCATAACAGTGCCATCCACAGATCCCCCATAACAGTGCCATCCACAGATCCCCCATAACAGTGCCATCCACAGATCCCCCATAACAGTGCCATCCACAGATCCCCCATAACAGCGCCATCCACAGATCCCCCATAACAGCGCCATCCACAGATCCCCCATAACAGTGCCATCCACAGATCCCCCATAACAGTGCCATCCACAGATCCCCCATAACAGTGCCATCCACAGGTCCCCCATAACAGTGCCATCCACAGATCCCCCACATGACAGTGCGTCATCCACAGATCCACAGATCCCCCAAAACGGTCACATGACATTTAAAAAAAGTATCGGTATTCGGTATCGGTGACTACTTGAAAAAAAGTATCGGTACTTGTACTCGGTCCTAAAAAAGAGGTATCGGGACAACCCTACTAGATGTAAACTGTTATCAAGAACTTGGTTGTAGTAAAGTTCCCAGTTGGATTTAAACCTGCCTCATTCTTCTATCTCCATACTAATACCACTCTCAACATTTTGCACCGTCAAGGTGCTTGCGTCACGACACTACCTAAGTCAGGGGCCCAGCCGCACAAGCACTCAGCAACCATCCACAATCAAGGGCACCTTAATCACCACCTGGCCGGTGTCCCGTGTAATAGAGTGTGCCCCGGAGAATCCAGTGCTGTTCTCCCCTTCACTGCACTGCTGGCCCAGGGAGGCGTCTACTAAACCGTGAGTAACCGATGAACTGTTTGTACACTTCGGCCCACCGTGAACCTCACGTGTTCTACCCCTGTGGACTGGCACGTTACACCAGCACATCCCAAACTATATCACCGGGCCTAGTACTGACCAATACTTACAGTAAATACACTAATATTAAGCTACTAAGAGATACTGTAATGTATCTAGTCTAGATCTATTATATTTACTCATTTATTTCATGTTTCTATATATATATATAGCGCAAGAAAATTTAGACTAAAACCTTCAGAATCACAGGTGCATATCCATGAAGCAAACATTACAAAAAACAAAATGGCTGCACACCGTTATATATACAAACAATAGAGCTAAGAAATGGGGGTCATTCTAGATAAAAGTGGTACAATACCGACTATAAATGAGTATAAATGAATAATGGAAGCTCTTAGCGCACATACGTGTCGGGCCCAGCCACCTTGACGCCTGGTAGATGGGCCCGACACGTATGTGCGCTAAGAGCTTCCATTATTCATTTATACTCATTTATAGTCGGTATTGTACCACTTTTATCTAGAATGACCCCCATTTCTTAGCTCTATTGTTTGTATATATAACGGTGTGCAGCCATTTTGTTTTTTGTAATGTTTGCTTCATGGATATGCACCTGTGATTCTGAAGGTTTTAGTCTAAATTTTCTTGCAATATATTGGGGGTGGCACCTCTTTTAGACTGAACACGCCCATCTACCTGGGACTTCTGAGCAGAGTACGTTTGTAGCTGGTTCCTACACTGCCCTGAATATTGTAAGTCCAAAGTGAGGCAGTATCTTTAGTGATAGAGACCCATCTGCGGAAGCCACCTTGACGCCTGGTAGATGGGCCCGACACGTATGTGCGCTAAGAGCTTCCATTATTCATTTATACTCATTTATAGTCGGTATTGTACCACTTTTATCTAGAATGACCCCCATTTCTTAGCTCTATTGTTTGAATATATATATATATATATATATATATATATACACACACACCTTATGCATATACACAGTATCTATGAACATCAGTACCTTCTCTGATAGTGATATCACAATACCAGTGTTCTGTAACAAACTAAATAGAATGATGATGATGTCACAATATGGAAAGCAGGTAAAAGTTCTGGTTCTGGCCACACACACTGAGGGTGATAGAATTTGCGGAGTGTGTGGGTTTTGCTATTTCATTAAGCAAAATGTCTAAAAATAAGCGCAAACGTCGCTTCATAATCGAATCTGATACCGATGACAGTGGCAATGATCACCAGGTAAGTAGCTGCCTTTGGAATAAGTTGTCTTCATATCACACTTTAATCTAAAGCCTAACTACATCCTCACAATCAGAACAATATTCTAGTTCATATCTAGGAACCTGGACATAAACCTTATATACTTCTATGAGCCCTTTCCTTACACCATTGTCAGACTGGGGCTAACGTGGGCAGACCAGAGCCCTAGTAATGACCATAGTGCCAAAACATTTTTAATACATACTACAAGGTTTGATACCTCCACTGCTACTATTGGCCCATGACGGGATCTTCTGGTGTACCCCAGGACTTGTATTCTTATACCGTCTGTTTTCTAGAATTTGCCAGAGATAATGAGAAGATAGTTATGTCAACTTTTTATGTGTGATTCATCATTTCCTTTAATACTTACTGGTCAATAAAAAATGCCGCAGAATATTTGTGTCTGATACAGAGGACAGCAGCAGTGATGAGAATCTCCATCAGGTAAGCAGTGCCTTCTCTACAGGGTGCTCTGTGGCGCTGGTTTCTAGCGGTGGTCAGTGGGATAGTGCATAGTCTTTAGACTATATCGCTTCTTTTGCTTCTATCTTAGTATTTTGGTCTTTATGTTTCTTCTTTATTCTAGTCTCATCCAGTTATTCCAAGGACTCCAAGGAGCCTTGAAGATGATGATGGTGGCTCTGTTCCCCACCTTCTATACATAGACTCAGGTATCTATTCATCATAAACACCTTCCAGGAAAATAACAAATTAGACTTTTCTTCATTAGTAAAACTGAATGACATAAAAGTAAATGATGATATTTGTTATATTTTGCAGAGCCTAATTCTCCACGTTTTAGTTTTGTGCAGGAGGAGACAGCAAGGTAGTGTATCTCTATATAAACCGAGATATCTAGTTCATGTTATTTGGTCACTAGGTGGCAGTGTTATTTTTTTGTATATTCTGAGCTACTGTGTTAGACGTGTTTCTGAATCTTTGATCCTCTATTATATTTTAGTAGTAGGAGACAGGAGCGTCCCATCAATTACTGTTTCCTGAAAGATCTGTCATCTCCCACATCTAAATACGTGACCAATTTCCATCAAAACAAAAAGAAGCTGGCAAGACGTCTGTACAAGTTTTATAACAGAACCGTCTTTGAGAATCAGGTATACAATTATGACAGCCAGTTATCGGGCAATGTGGTCGCAGTAAATGACGGGTTTGTTTGGTGTATCTTGTATGCACAGTATATCTCTGTAGACTCGTTCATCAACTATGTCATTTCTTTATTTTTTATCCTTTCTTCCTCTGTAGCTTCCTGCAGACCTGGACATCAGCTGGAATAAAAGGCTGAAACTACAAGCTGGTCGCACTGGTTTCCTTCTGAATAATGGGGAACACTCTGCCATTATCCAGCTTTCTGATAAAATCTGCGATTCTGCAGGTAGGTTTCACATCATGTACGATTTATATGTTTGCTTCAGAGAAATGTTACATATGTCTTACTACTACTTATATGTGTATCCTCTTCTTTCTTTAGATCGACTTAGAGACACATTGATTCATGAGATGTGTCATGCTGCCTGCTGGCTCATTGATGGAGATGGAGACTTTGGCCACAGCCCACTATGGGTGTCCTATTGTGAGAAGGCCATGCAGATTCTCCCTGAGCTCCCACCGATCACCGTATTACACAGCTTTGAAATCCACTACCCGGTGATCTACCAATGCTCAGGCTGCGAGTTCAGGTACAACAACTTCGTGATAGGTCATAGTGCTTAGTACATAAGCAGACTAGAGCCTGATGCTGGCAGGGAGATTTTGTACTTGTACTTCTGGCCTCTTGCGTTATTATTATAGTATGTTGGATATTCTAGTTACCACCACTGATTGCTTTTCTAGTTTCGGAATGAAGAAAATTCTGTAACTGACTTTGGCTATGTTTGTGCATTTAGTATTTGTCTTTAATATAGGTTTTGTTTCCCACTCTAGAGTTGGACGTTGGACGGCCTCTCTCGACACTGAGAAGTTTGTGTGTGGCACATGTTACAACAAGATGGTTCTTGTAGAGTACAACTGAAAAAACCATCAGTGACCATCATGTCCCATCATCAGTCAGAACATCAGCCCAGCCAAGATGGCAGCACGTATATTAAGTCATCCAGAAGACCTGTGGAAAGTCAAAACTCCATTTTCCTACAAAATATGGTCTTCGAATAATCTCTTGGGCAACACGGTGGCTCGGTGATTAGCACTGTTGCATTGCAGCAGTGGGGTTGAGGATGCAAATCTTACTAGTACCAACATCTGCATGGAGTTTGTATGTTCTCCCCGTGTTCGCGTGGGTTTCCTCCGGGTACTCCGGTTTCCTCCCACACTCCAAAAATATACTGATAGGTTAATTGACTTCCTTCTAAATTATCTCTAATATGAATAGTGGTCATGTCCTGTATAGTGCTGCAGAATATATTGGCGCTATATCATCAACAGGAAAAAATGCCACCATTAATAAAATCTCTTAAAATAATTTTTATTGTTATGTTGATTGATTTCAGATTTTGAGTAGAGATCATTTACAGAAGAGTTATGGTCCAGACAATTAGGTGCTAAACTAGAAGACTAAAAGTGGTTCTGCAGCAGCTGAGGTGTATATTATAATAGGTTTTTAACCACCTCACATCCGCCCATAGGATAAAAACGTCCTATGGGTGGATGTTTATCTCTGAATGGACATTCTGGAACGTCCATTCAGAGATGGCAGCTGCACGCTGTCAGTGACAGCAGGGCACCCCAGGGAGAAGGCAGGGACAGTTCCCAGGTGTCCCTGCCTTCTAGATCACCGTATACACAGCGCTCAGCGGGTGCTGTGTATACAAATCAGGAAGGGTTATGCGCTTCCTGTCCCGGCCTGGTGGTCATGTGACCGCCAGGGCTGGGAGAGTGCAGGAGCTGTCGGGTCTTCTATAGACCTCGATCAGCCCTACACTGAGGCTGTACAACGTTGTATTCTGCTGTACAGCCTCTCTGGGGGGTGTATTTCCCCTGTAACTGGGGCTACTATGCCAGCCCCAGTTACAGGAAAAATCACTAGTGAAAAAAAGAAGTGAAGTTAAATGTCCCCCAGAGGTCTTGTATGACCTTATGGGTGCGCAAAGTGTAAGGCCCCTTTCCCACGGGCGAGTTTTCCGCGTGGGTGCAATGTATGAGATGAACGCATTGCACCCGCACTGAATCCGGACCCATTGTCACGGCTGAGGATGGGGGAAATCCTCAGCCGTGCGCTTCCATGTGCTGTAGGCCTACTCGGCCAGGAGAACAGGATAGGGAGCAGGTCACCTCCTACAGCGTCCCTACCCTGACCCTAACTCCTAACTGCATGGGCCGACCTTAAAGGTAGGAGGACCCATGCGCAGGAACCTCGGATCCCTAACTCACCCTCCGTCCGGTCCCTGCGCTAGGAGTCAGGGTAAGACGACCTACTCCTCCTAGGCACGGAGGAGCAGGAGTCTCAATGGCCAAGCTGTTGGGAAAAGGGGAACTCATACAGCCTTACGGGAATGACAGGCGAACTATTAGTTCCACCAACCTGTCACAGCCTTGCTGACTGGATCCCTGCGCAAACAGGAATCCAGAACCGTAAGCTGCACCAAACACATAGAAAGGTCCCAACAGAACATAACATACAACATCAACACACAGAAGACATAAACATAAGGACAATATCTTTATGACCACAGGGGTGGCTCTCACTGGCAGATAGTAACACAGGAGGCTGCCCCAGCAAGCATGGCTGAAACAACCCACAGAGCCATGCTAACAGTGAGGCTATATAGGCCAGGAAGCCACACCCCACAGTCGGACACACCCAGTGACACACACACACACACACACACACTGGGAAGGAAGTTAACCCTTCCAACACCCGGGAAGGGAAAACAGAACATTAAAGGGAAAGTGTCCAACAGTAGCAACCCACTGTGGTTGTTGCCGCTGGCCACGACATGGGTGGCAACCGTGTCCTGGGGAATAGCCCAAAGGCCGGGACACTGCCACCACATGTACAGACAGCCAAACGTTGCCACGGGCAACCACAGTGCAGGAAAAGTGTCAGTGCACACAACACACTACCCAGAGTGCACACAGACAAACAACACAGTGAACACAATACACACACACCTAACATAGGGGTTGCTAGGTGCAACCGCATGCACAGCAGGAAAGCTGCCACAAGCAAGCGTTGCCAGCGGCAACCACAGGTGAGGCAAATACCACTGCCCTCACCTGTGAATGACAGCAAAACCAAACGGCTGACAATCGCATGCGGTTGAAGAGTCACGGTCATAGCCATGGCCGTGACACCCATTCACTTCAATGGGGCTGTGCAGATGAGCGGTGATTTTCATGCATCACTTGAGCGTTTTGTGAAAATCGCAGCATGTTCTATATTCTGCTTTTTTTACGCAACGTAGGCACCAAGGAAATGAATGGGGCTGCGTGAAAATCACAAGCATCCACAAGCAAGTGCGGATGCGGTGCGATTTTTACGCATGGTGGCTAGGAGATGATAGGGATGAGCAACCCCGGCAGGGCCGGTGCTTCCATAGAGGCAAGAGGGGCAATTGCCCCCAGGCCTCCAAGTCCTTAGGTGCCTCCAGGCCCACCACCCGACAACGGCAGGTCACAGGGAGATGAATGCTTCCATTGTGGAAGCGTTCATCTCCATAGTTATCTGTATCGCTGTCCTCAGGACAGCGATACAGATGGTTGTGCTGTGGGGCAGGGGAGAGAGAGGCGTCTCCCTTCCCTGTTTCTCTGATAGGCTGCCGGCACAAGGCCCGCAGCCTATCAGAGGCCAGTGCAGGCGGCGTGATGACGTCACTGCACCGCCTGAGCCGCACAGCGCGTGACACAGGCCGGAAGAGGCCTGCATCACATCAGTGCCATGGAGGTAAGTATACGTTTTTTTTTACTGCCACATAGGGGGAGAGGGAGGCACTTGATACTGGCACATGGGGGGTTGGCACTTGATACTGGCACATGGGGGGGTTGGCACTTGATCCTGGCACATGGGGGGTTGGCACTTGATACTGGCACATGAGGGGGTTGGCACATGATACTGGCACATGGGGGGGTTGGCACTCAATACTGGCACATGGGGGGTTGCCACTTGATACTGGCACATGAGGGGGTTTGGCACTTGATACTGGCACATGGGGGGGGGGGTTTGGCGCTTGATACTGGCACATGGGGGGGTTTGGCACTTGATACTGGCACATGGGGGATTAGCACTTTATACTGGTACATGGGGGGGTTTGGCACTTGATACTGGCACATGGGGGGGTTAGTATATGCGTGTGCAGGGTGATATATCTACAGTGTTGAACAAAGTCAAACACTTGCAGTATAGACCCCAAAGACAAAATGAGGGAAAAAGAGCGCCAAACCCTGTGTCAAAGTACAGTTGGAAAATATAAAATGGAATTGGAATAGAAAGCACCACTCGCAGTGATAACTACTATGTTGCACAAAATATATCATAGAGCAATAGCGTGGAGTAAAGATAATGGGTAGTCCGGATAGAATACCCTGAGTACACACAGCTATAGAGAAGGGACCGACTAAAACCATGTAGACATAATAAAAATAATATAAATAGTATAGTAAGAAATGATAAAAATGTGAAGTGCCCCTTAAGGCAGTTTCACACAAATAACACTCACTTCACTGGGGGGTAGTCATCAGGATAAGCATAATACAGCTGTGACTTGAAACCCCCCCGGCCAGGATCGCATGTAGAATCGTAGTGATGGAAGGCAGCAAAAAATCCAGTGCTTCTGATCAATCACCTTTAATATGCATATGTGGCTCAACGAGTTTCGGGGACAACAATTCCCCTTCCTCAGGAGTAGAGTTGAGCGAACACCTGGATGTTCGGGTTCGAGAAGTTCGGCCGAACTTCCCGGAAATGTTCGGGTTCGGGATCCGAACCCGATCCGAACTTCGTCCCGAACCCGAACCCCATTGAAGTCAATGGGGACCCGAACTTTTGGGCACTAAAAAGGCTGTAAAACAGCCCAGGAAAGAGCTAGAGGGCTGCAAAAGGCAGCAACATGTAGGTAAATCCCCTGCAAACAAATGTGGATAGGGAAATGAATTAAAATAAAAATTAAAAAAATAAAAATGAACCAATATCAATTGGACAGAGGTCCCATAGCAGAGAATCTGGCTTCACGTCAGCAGAGAATCAGTCTCTTCATGCCATAGCAAAGAATCTGGCTTCATCTCAGCAGAGAATCAGTCTCTTCATGCCATAGCAGAGAATCTGGCTTCATGTCAGTGCAGAATCAGTCTTCATGTCATAGCAGAGAATCAGGCTTCACGTCACCCACCACTGGAACAGGCCACTGTCACACATTTAGGCCCCGGCACCCAGGCAGAGGAGAGAGGTCCCGTAACAGAGAATCTGGCCTGATGTCAGCACAGAATCTGTCTTCATGTCATAGCAGAGAATCAGGCTTCACGTCACCCACCACTGGAACAGGCCACTGTCACACATTTAGGCCCCGGCACCCAGACAGAGGAGAGCGGTCCCGTAACAGAGAATCTGGCCTTATGTCAGCGCAGAATCTGTCTTCATGTCATAGCAGAGAATCAGGCTTCACGTCACCCACCACTGGAACAGGCCACTGTCACACATTTAGGCCCAGGCACCCAGGCAGAGGAGAGAGGTCCCGTAACAGAGAATCTGGCCTTATGTCAGCGCAGAATCTGTATTCATGTCATAGCAGAGAATCAGGCTTCACGTCACCCACCACTGGAACAGGCCACTGTCACACATTTAGGCCCAGGCACCCAGACAGAGGAGAGAGGTCCCGTAACAGAGAATCTGGCCTTATGTCAGCGCAGAATCTGTATTCATGTCATAGCAGAGAATCAGGCTTCACGTCACCCACCACTGGAACAGGCCACTGTCACACATTTAGGCCCAGGCACCCAGGCAGAGGAGAGAGGTCCCGTAACAGAGAATCTGGCCTTATGTCAGCGCAGAATCTGTATTCATGTCATAGCAGAGAATCAGGCTTCACGTCACCCACCACTGGAACAGGCCACTGTCACACATTTAGGCCCAGGCACCCAGGCAGAGGAGAGAGGTCCCGTAACAGAGAATCTGGCCTTATGTCAGCGCGGAATCTGTCTTCATGTCATAGCAGAGAATCAGGCTTCACGTCACCCACCACTGGAACAGGCCACTGTCACCCATTTAGGCCCCGGCACCCAGACAGAGGAGAGCGGTCCCGTAACAGAGAATCTGGCCTTATGTCAGCGCAGAATCTGTCTTCATGTCATAGCAGAGAATCAGGCTTCACGTCACCCACCACTGGAACAGGCCACTGTCACACATTTAGGCCCAGGCACCCAGGCAGAGGAGAGAGGTCCCGTAACAGAGAATCTGGCCTTATGTCAGCGCAGAATCTGTATTCATGTCATAGCAGAGAATCAGGCTTCACGTCACCCACCACTGGAACAGGCCACTGTCACACATTTAGGCCCCGGCACCCAGACAGAGGAGAGCGGTCCCGTAACAGAGAATCTGGCCTTATGTCAGCGCAGAATCTGTCTTCATGTCATAGCAGAGAATCAGGCTTCACGTCACCCACCACTGGAACAGGCCACTGTCACACATTTAGGCCCCGGCACCCAGACAGAGGAGAGCCACCCCTGTGGTCATAAAGATATTGTCCTTATGTTTATGTCTTCTGTGTGTTGATGTTGTATGTTATGTTTTTACGCAACGTAGGCACCAAGGAAATGAATGGGGCTGCGTGAAAATCACAAGCATCCACAAGCAAGTGCGGATGCGGTGCGATTTTTACGCATGGTGGCTAGGAGATGATAGGGATGAGCAACCCCGGCAGGGCCGGTGCTTCCACAGAGGCAAGAGGGGCAATTTCCCCCAGGCCCCCAAGTCCTTAGGTGCCTCCAGGCCCACCACCCGACAACGGCAGGTCACAGGGAGATGAATGCTTCCATTGTGGAAGCGTTCATCTCCATAGTCATCTGTATCGCTGTCCTCAGGACAGCGATACAGATGGTTGTGCTGTGGGGCAGGGGAGGGAGAGGCGTCTCCCTTCCCTGTTACTCTGATAGGCTGCTGGCACAAGGCCCGCAGCCTATCAGAAGCCAGTGCAGGCGGCGTGATGACGTCACTGCGCCGCCTGAGCCGCACAGCGCGTGACACAGGCCGGAAGAGGCCTGCATCACATCAGTGCCATGGAGGTAAGTATACGTTTTTTTTTACTGCCACATAGGGGGAGAGGGAGGCACTTGATACTGGCACATGGGGGGTTGGCACTTGATACTGGCACATGGGGGGGTTGGCACTTGATCCTGGCACATGGGGGGGTTGGCACTTGATACTGGCACATGAGGGGGTTGGCACATGATACTGGCACATGGGGGGGTTGGCACTCAATACTGGCACATGGGGGGTTGCCACTTGATACTGGCACATGAGGGGGTTTGGCACTTGATACTGGCACATGGGGGGGGGGGGGTGGCGCTTGATACTGGCACATGGGGGGGTTTGGCACTTGATACTGGCACATGGGGGATTGGCAGTTTATACTGGTACATGGGGGGGGGTTGGCACTTGATACTGGCACATGGGGGGGTTAGTATATGCGTGTGCAGGGTGATATATCTACAGTGTTGAACAAAGTCAAACACTTGCAGTATAGACCCCAAAGACAAAATGAGGGAAAAAGAGCGCCAAACCCTGTGTCAAAGTACAGTTGGAAAATATAAAATGGAATTGGAATAGAAAGCACCACTCGCAGTGATAACTACTATGTTGCACAAAATATATCATAGAGCAATAGCGTGGAGTAAAGATAATGGGTAGTCCGGATAGAATACCCTGAGTACACACAGCTATAGAGAAGGGACCGACTAAAACCATGTAGACATAATAAAAATAATATAAATAGTATAGTAAGAAATTATAAAAATGTGAAGTGCCCCTTAAGGCAGTTTCACACAAATAACACTCACTTCACTGGGGGGTAGTCATCAGGATAAGCATAATACAGCTGTGACTTGAAACCCCCCCGGCCAGGATCGCATGTAGAATCGTAGTGATGGAAGGCAGCAAAAAATCCAGTGCTTCTGATCAATCACCTTTAATATGCATATGTGGCTCAACGCGTTTCGGGGACAACAATTCCCCTTCCTCAGGAGTAGAGTTGAGCGAACACCTGGATGTTCGGGTTCGAGAAGTTCGGCCGAACTTCCCGGAAATGTTCGGGTTCGGGATCCGAACCCGATCCGAACTTCGTCCCGAACCCGAACCCCATTGAAGTCAATGGGGACCCGAACTTTTGGGCACTAAAAAGGCTGTAAAACAGCCCAGGAAAGAGCTAGAGGGCTGCAAAAGGCAGCAACATGTAGGTAAATCCCCTGCAAACAAATGTGGATAGGGAAATGAATTAAAATAAAAATTAAAAAAATAAAAATGAACCAATATCAATTGGACAGAGGTCCCATAGCAGAGAATCTGGCTTCACGTCAGCAGAGAATCAGTCTCTTCATGCCATAGCAAAGAATCTGGCTTCATCTCAGCAGAGAATCAGTCTCTTCATGCCATAGCAGAGAATCTGGCTTCATGTCAGCGCAGAATCAGTCTTCATGTCATAGCAGAGAATCAGGCTTCACGTCACCCACCACTGGAACAGGCCACTGTCACACATTTAGGCCCCGGCACCCAGGCAGAGGAGAGAGGTCCCGTAACAGAGAATCTGGCCTGATGTCAGCACAGAATCTGTCTTCATGTCATAGCAGAGAATCAGGCTTCACGTCACCCACCACTGGAACAGGCCACTGTCACACATTTAGGCCCAGGCACCCAGGCAGAGGAGAGAGGTCCCGTAACAGAGAATCTGGCCTTATGTCAGCGCAGAATCTGTCTTCATGTCATAGCAGAGAATCAGGCTTCACGTCACCCACCACTGGAACAGGCCACTGTCACACATTTAGGCCCAGGCACCCAGGCAGAGGAGAGAGGTCCCGTAACAGAGAATCTGGCCTTATGTCAGCGCAGAATCTGTATTCATGTCATAGCAGAGAATCAGGCTTCACGTCACCCACCACTGGAACAGGCCACTGTCACACATTTAGGCCCAGGCACCCAGACAGAGGAGAGAGGTCCCGTAACAGAGAATCTGGCCTTATGTCAGCGCAGAATCTGTATTCATGTCATAGCAGAGAATCAGGCTTCACGTCACCCACCACTGGAACAGGCCACTGTCACACATTTAGGCCCAGGCACCCAGGCAGAGGAGAGAGGTCCCGTAACAGAGAATCTGGCCTTATGTCAGCGCAGAATCTGTATTCATGTCATAGCAGAGAATCAGGCTTCACGTCACCCACCACTGGAACAGGCCACTGTCACACATTTAGGCCCAGGCACCCAGGCAGAGGAGAGAGGTCCCGTAACAGAGAATCTGGCCTTATGTCAGCGCAGAATCTGTCTTCATGTCATAGCAGAGAATCAGGCTTCACGTCACCCACCACTGGAACAGGCCACTGTCACCCATTTAGGCCCCGGCACCCAGACAGAGGAGAGCGGTCCCGTAACAGAGAATCTGGCCTTATGTCAGCGCAGAATCTGTCTTCATGTCATAGCAGAGAATCAGGCTTCACGTCACCCACCACTGGAACAGGCCACTGTCACACATTTAGGCCCAGGCACCCAGGCAGAGGAGAGAGGTCCCGTAACAGAGAATCTGGCCTTATGTCAGCGCAGAATCTGTATTCATGTCATAGCAGAGAATCAGGCTTCACGTCACCCACCACTGGAACAGGCCACTGTCACACATTTAGGCCCCGGCACCCAGACAGAGGAGAGCGGTCCCGTAACAGAGAATCTGGCCTTATGTCAGCGCAGAATCTGTCTTCATGTCATAGCAGAGAATCAGGCTTCACGTCACCCACCACTGGAACAGGCCACTGTCACACATTTAGGCCCCGGCACCCAGACAGAGGAGAGCCACCCCTGTGGTCATAAAGATATTGTCCTTATGTTTATGTCTTCTGTGTGTTGATGTTGTATGTTATGTTTTTACGCAACGTAGGCACCAAGGAAATGAATGGGGCTGCGTGAAAATCACAAGCATCCACAAGCAAGTGCGGATGCGGTGCGATTTTTACGCATGGTGGCTAGGAGATGATAGGGATGAGCAACCCCGGCAGGGCCGGTGCTTCCATAGAGGCAAGAGGGGCAATTGCCCCCAGGCCCCCAAGTCCTTAGGTGCCTCCAGGCCCACCACCCGACAACGGCAGGTCACAGGGAGATGAATGCTTCCATTGTGGAAGCGTTCATCTCCATAGTCATCTGTATCGCTGTCCTCAGGACAGCGATACAGATGGTTGTGCTGTGGGGCAGGGGAGGGAGAGGCGTCTCCCTTCCCTGTTACTCTGATAGGCTGCTGGCACAAGGCCCGCAGCCTATCAGAGGCCAGTGCAGGCGGCGTGATGACGTCACTGCGCCGCCTGAGCCGCACAGCGCGTGACACAGGCCGGAAGAGGCCTGCATCACATCAGTGCCATGGAGGTAAGTATACGTTTTTTTTTACTGCCACATAGGGGGAGAGGGAGGCACTTGATACTGGCACATGGGGGGTTGGCACTTGATACTGGCACATGGGGGGGTTGGCACTTGATCCTGGCACATGGGGGGGTTGGCACTTGATACTGGCACATAAGGGGGTTGGCACATGATACTGGCACATGGGGGGGTTGGCACTCAATACTGGCACATGGGGGGTTGCCACTTGATACTGGCACATGAGGGGGTTTGGCACTTGATACTGGCACATAGGGGGGGGGGGTTTGGCGCTTGATACTGGCACATGGGGGGGTTTGGCACTTGATACTGGCACATGGGGGATTGGCAGTTTATACTGGTACATGGGGGGGGGTTGGCACTTGATACTGGCACATGGGGGGGTTAGTATATGCGTGTGCAGGGTGATATATCTACAGTGTTGAACAAAGTCAAACACTTGCAGTATAGACCCCAAAGACAAAATGAGGGAAAAAGAGCGCCAAACCCTGTGTCAAAGTACAGTTGGAAAATATAAAATGGAATTGGAATAGAAAGCACCACTCGCAGTGATAACTACTATGTTGCACAAAATATATCATAGAGCAATAGCGTGGAGTAAAGATAATGGGTAGTCCGGATAGAATACCCTGAGTACACACAGCTATAGAGAAGGGACCGACTAAAACCATGTAGACATAATAAAAATAATATAAATAGTATAGTAAGAAATTATAAAAATGTGAAGTGCCCCTTAAGGCAGTTTCACACAAATAACACTCACTTCACTGGGGGGTAGTCATCAGGATAAGCATAATACAGCTGTGACTTGAAACCCCCCCGGCCAGGATCGCATGTAGAATCGTAGTGATGGAAGGCAGCAAAAAATCCAGTGCTTCTGATCAATCACCTTTAATATGCATATGTGGCTCAACGCGTTTCGGGGACAACAATTCCCCTTCCTCAGCAGTAGAGTTGAGCGAACACCTGGATGTTCGGGTTCGAGAAGTTCGGCCGAACTTCCCGGAAATGTTCGGGTTCGGGATCCGAACCCGATCCGAACTTCGTCCCAAACCCGAACCCCATTGAAGTCAATGGGGACCCGAACTTTTGGGCACTAAAAAGGCTGTAAAACAGCCCAGGAAAGAGCTAGAGGGCTGCAAAAGGCAGCAACATGTAGGTAAATCCCCTGCAAACAAATGTGGATAGGGAAATAATTAAAATAAAAATTAAAAAAATAAAAATGAACCAATATCAATTGGACAGAGGTCCCATAGCAGAGAATCTGGCTTCACGTCAGCAGAGAATCAGTCTCTTCATGCCATAGCAAAGAATCTGGCTTCATCTCAGCAGAGAATCAGTCTCTTCATGCCATAGCAGAGAATCTGGCTTCATGTCAGCGCAGAATCAGTCTTCATGTCATAGCAGAGAATCAGGCTTCACGTCACCCACCACTGGAACAGGCCACTGTCACACATTTAGGCCCCGGCACCCAGGCAGAGGAGAGAGGTCCCGTAACAGAGAATCTGGCCTGATGTCAGCACAGAATCTGTCTTCATGTCATAGCAGAGAATCAGGCTTCACGTCACCCACCACTGGAACAGGCCACTGTCACACATTTAGGCCCAGGCACCCAGGCAGAGGAGAGAGGTCCCGTAACAGAGAATCTGGCCTTATGTCAGTGCAGAATCTGTCTTCATGTCATAGCAGAGAATCAGGCTTCACGTCACCCACCACTGGAACAGGCCACTGTCACACATTTAGGCCCAGGCACCCAGGCAGAGGAGAGAGGTCGCGTAACAGAGAATCTGGCTTCATGTCAGCACAGAATAAGTCTTCATGTCATAGCAGAGAATCAGGCTTCACGTCACCCACCACTGGAACAGGCCACTGTCACACATTTAGGCCCCGGCACCCAGACAGAGGAGAGGTTCATTAAACTTTGGGTTGCCCCGCAATATAATAGTAAAATGAAATTAAAAATAGTATTGAATGAGGAAGTGCCCTGGAGTAGAATAATATATTGTTAAGGGGAGGTAGTTAATATCTAATCTGCACAAGGGATGGACAGGTCCTGTGGGATCCATGCCTGGTTCATTTTTATGAACGTCAGCTTGTCCACATTGGCTGTAGACAGGCGGCTGCGTTTGTCTGTAATGACGCCCCCTGCCGTGCTGAATACACGTTCAGACAAAACGCTGGCCGCCGGGCAGGCCAGCACCTCAAGGCATAAAAGGCTAGCTCTGGCCACGTGGACAATTTGGAGACCCAGAAGTTGAATGGGGCCGAACCATCAGTCAGTACGTGGAGGGGTGTGCACAGGTACTGTTCCACCATGTTAGTGAAATGTTGCCTCCTGCTAACACGTTCCGTATCAGGTGGTGGTGCAGTTAGCTGTGGCGACAAAACTTTTCCACATCTCTGCCATGCTAACCCTGCCCTCAGAGGAGCTGGCCGTGACACAGCTGCATTGGCGACCTCTTGCTCCTCCTCTGCCTTCGCCTTGGGCTTCCACTGGTTCCCCTGTGACATTTGGGAATGCTCTCAGTAGCGCGTCTACCAACGTGCGCTTGTACTCGCGCATCTTCCTATCACGCTCCAGTGTAGGAAGTAAGGTGGGCACATTGTCTTTGTACCGGGGATCCAGCAGGGTGGCAACCCAGTATTCCGCACACGTTAAAATGTGGGCAACTCTGCTGTCGTTGCGCAGGCACTGCAGCATGTAGTCGCTCATGTGTGCCAGGCTGCCCAGAGGTAAGGACAAGCTGTCCTCTGTGGGAGGCGTATCGTCATCGTCCTGTGTTTCCCCCCAGCCACGCACCAGTGATGGGCCCGAGCTGCTTTGGGTGCCACCCCGCTGTGAACATGCTTCATCCTCATCCTCCTCCACCTCCTCCTCATCCTCGTCCTCCCCGTCCTCCAGTAGTGGGCCCTGTCTGGCCACATTTGTACCTGGCCTCTGGTGTTGCAAAAAACCTCCCTCTGAGTCACTTTGAAGAGACTGGCCTGAAAGTGCTAAAAATGACCCCTCTTCCTCCTCTTCCTCCTGGGCCACCTCCTCTTCCATCATCGCCCTAAGTGTTTTCTCCAGGAGACATAGAAGTGGTATTGTAACGCTGATAACGGCGTCATCGCCACTGGCCATGTTGGTGGAGTACTCGAAACAGCGCAACAGGGCACACAGGTCTCGCATGGAGGCCCAGTCATTGGTGGTGAAGTGTGTCTGATCCGCAGTGCGACTGACCCGTGCGTGCTGCAGCTGAAACTCCACTATGGCCTGCTGCTGCTCGCACAGTCTGTCCAGCATATGCAAGGTGGAGTTCCACCTGGTGGGTACGTCGCATATGAGGCGGTGAGCGGGAAGGCCGAAGTTACGCTGTAGCGCAGACAGGCGAGCAGCGGCAGGGTGTGAACGCCGGAAGCGCGAACAGACGGCGCGCACTTTATGCAGCAGCTCTGACATGTCGGGGTAGTTGCGAATTCAGCACATGCACCAGGCAAGGGATGTGCGTCAAACCGGCTAGTCCCAGAGCTGCAACGAGATTTCGCCCATTATCGCACACCACCAGGCCGGGCTTGAGGCTCACCGGCAGCAACCACTCGTCGGTCTGTTGTTCTATACCCCGCCACAACTCCTGTGCGGTGTGGGGCCTGTCCCCCAAACATATGAGTTTCAGAATGGCCTGCTGATGTTTACCCCGTGCTGTGCTGAAGTTGGTGGTGAAGGTGTGTGGCTGACTGGATGAGCAGGTGGAAGAAGAGGAGGAGGAAGCTGAGTAGGAGGAGGAGGAGACAGGAGGCAAAGAATGTTGCCCTGCGATCCCTGGCGGCGGAAGGACGTGCTCCAAACAGCTCTCCGCCTGGGGCCCAGCCGCCACTACATTTACCCAGTGTGCAGTTAGGGAGATATAGCGTCCCTGGCCGTGCTTACTGGTCCACGTATCTGTGGTTAGGTGGACCTTGCCACAGATGGCGTTGCGCAGTGCACACTTGATTTTATCGGACACTTGTTTGTGCAGGGAAGGCACGGCTCTCTTGGAGAAGTAGTGGCGGCTGGGAACAACATACTGTGGGACAGCAAGTGACATGAGCTGTTTGAAGCTGTGTGTGTCCACCAGCCTAAATGACAGCATTTCATAGGCCAGTAGTTTAGAAATGCTGGCATTCAGGGCCAGGGATCGAGGGTGGCTAGGTGGTAATTTACGCTTTCTCTCAAATGTTTGTGAGATGGAGAGCTGAACGCTGCCGTGTGACATGGTTGAGATGCTTGGTGACGCAGGTGGTGGTGTTGGTGGAACATCCCATGTTTGCTGGGCGGCAGGTGCCAACGTTCCTCCAGAGGCGGAGGAAGAGGCCGAGGCGGCGGCAGCAGCAGCAGAAGAGGCCGAGGCGGCGGCAGCAGCAGAAGAGGCCGAGGCGGCAGCAGCAGAAGAGGTAGCAGGGGGAGCCTGAGTGACTTCCTTGTTTTTAAGGTGTTTACTCCACTGCAGTTCATGCTTTGCATGCAGGTGCCTGGTCATGCAGGTTGTGCTAAGGTTCAGAACGTTAATGCCTCGCTTCAGGCTCTGATGGCACAGCGTGCAAACCACTCGGGTCTTGTCGTCAGCACATTGTTTGAAGAAGTGCCATGCCAGGGAACTCCTTGAAGCTGCTTTTGGGGTGCTCGGTCCCAGATGGCGGCGGTCAGTAGCAGACGGAGTCTCTTGGCGGCGGGTGTTCTGATTTTGCCCACTGCTCCCTCTTTTGCTACGCTGTTGGCTCGGTCTCACCACTGCCTCTTCCTCCGAACTGTGAAAGTCAGTGGCACGACCTTCATTCCATGTGGGGTCTAGGACCTCATCGTCCCCTGCATCGTCTTCCACCCAGTCTTGATCCCCGACCTCCTGTTCAGTCTGCACACTGCAGAAAGACGCAGCAGTTGGCACCTGTGTTTCGTCATCATCAGAGACGTGCTGAGGTGGTATTCCCATGTCCTCATCATCAGGAAAAATAAGTGGTTGTGCGTTAGTGCATTCTATCTCTTCCACCCCTGGGGAAGGGCTAGGTGGATGCCCTTGGGAAACCCTGGCAGCAGAGTCTTCAAACAGCATAAGAGACTGCTGCATAACTTGAGGCTCAGACAGTTTCCCTGATATGCATGGGGGTGATGTGACAGACCGATGGGCTTGGTTTTCATGCGCCATCTGTGCGCTTTCTGCAGAAGACTGGGTGGGAGATAATGTGTACGTGCTGGATCCACTGTCGGCCACCTAATTGACTAATGCCTGTACCTGCTCAGGCCTTACCATCCTTAGAACGGCATTGGGCCCCACCAAATATCGCTGTAAATTCTGCTGGCTACTGGGACCTGAGGTAGTTGGTTCACTAGGACGTGTGGCTGTGGCAGAACGGCCACGTCCTCTCCCAGCACTAACATCCTCTCCCAGGGTCCACTAACACCACCACGACCATGTCCACGTCCGCGTCCCTTATTAGATGTTTTCCTCATTGTTCCCGTTCACCACAATTTTGAGAATGGCAAATTTGGGAATGCTTTTTCAAACCAGAAAAAAAAGTGTGCTTTTACGGTCACTACAAATAACTTGACCAGCTAAAACAGTGCAGATTTGGTTGAATAGAGATGTGAGACCTGTTTTTTTTTGCGCTGTGTGACAGGTATAGGTTTAATCACAGAATCACACTTCTATCAGCACGCTAGCGTGTGTCTTAGGTTTTTCTGAATGACACTATCAATACCTTCAATGTAAGATTTTCTTTTTGGGATAGATTTCAAGTAGGCCTCAAATACCAGAAACTAGTTATTTTGAGAATGGCAAATTTGGGAATGCTTTTTCAACCCAGAACAAAAAGTGTGCTTTTACGGTCACTACAAATAACTTGACCAGCTAAAACAGTGCAGATTTGGTTGAATAGAGATGTGAGACCTGTTTTTTTTTGCGCTGTGTGACAGGTATAGGTTTAATCACAGAATCACACTTCTATCAGCACGCTAGCGTGTGTCTTAGGTTTTTCTGAATGACACTATCAATACCTTCAATGTAAGATTTTCTTTTTGGGATAGATTTCAAGTAGGCCTCAAATACCAGAAACTAGTTATTTTGAGAATGGCAAATTTGGGAATGCTTTTTCAACCTAGAACAAAAAGTCTGCTTTTACGGTCACTACAAATAACTTGACCAGCTAAAACAGTGCAGATTTGGTTGAATAGAGATGTGAGACCTGTTTTTTTTTGCGCTGTGTGACAGGTATAGGTTTAATCACAGAATCACACTTCTATCAGCACGCTAGTGTGTGTCTTAGGTTTTTCTGAATGACACTATCAATACCTTCAATGTAAGATTTTCTTTTTGGGATAGATTTCAAGTAGGCCTCAAATACCAGAAACTAGTTATTTTGAGAATGGCAAATTTGGGAATGCTTTTTCAACCCAGAACAAAAAGTGTGCTTTTACGGTCACTACAAATAACTTGACCAGCTAAAACAGTGCAGATTTGGTTGAATAGAGATGTGAGACCTGTTTTTTTTTGCGCTGTGTGACAGGTATAGGTTTAATCACAGAATCACACTTCTATCAGCACGCTAGCGTGTGTCTTAGGTTTTTCTGAATGACACTATCAATACCTTCAATGTAAGATTTTCTTTTTGGGATAGATTTCAAGTAGGCCTCAAATACCAGAAACTAGTTATTTTGAGAATGGCAAATTTGGGAATGCTTTTTCAACCCAGAAAAAAAAGTGTGCTTTACGGTCAATACAAATAACTTGACCAGCTAAAACAGTACAGATTTGGTTGAATAGAAATGTCAGGTCTATTTTTTAGGCGCTGGGTGACAGGCTCAACTTGCCCCTGATGTAATATATGGCCAAAAAATAACCACACTGTTGATGGTTAAATGCACTTGGGTGACACAGGCTCAGCCTGCACCAGATGTAGTATATGGCCAAAAAATAATCAGACTGTTGATGGTTAAATGCACTTGGGTGACACAGGCTCAGCCTGCAGCTGATGTAGGATATAGCACAAAATAACCACACTATCGATGGTTAAATACACTTGGGTGACACAGGCTCAGCCTGCAGCTGATGTAGTATATGGCCAAAAAATAATCAGACTGTTGATGGTTAAATGCACTTGGGTGACACAGGCTCAGCCTGCAGCTGATGTAGTATATGGCCAAAAAATAACCAGACTGTTGATGGTTAAATGCACTTCGGTGACACAGGCTCAGCCTGCAGCTGATGTAGGATATAGCACAAAATAACCACACTATCGATGGTTAAATACACTTGGTGATAGCTCGTGCTGGCGCACCACAAGTCACAAAATGGCCGCCGATCACCCCAGAAAAAAAGTGATCTAAAAACGCTCTGGGCAGCCTCAAAAAAGTGAGCAAGTCAATAATAGCACTTCAATGATCCACAGCTGCAGATCGATCACAGAATGAAGTCTTTTGGAGGAGTTAATCTGCCTAATCTCGCCCTAACGTCGCAGCTGCAACCTCTCCCTATACTGATCATAGCAGAGTGACGTGCGGTGCTACGTGACTCCAGCTTAAATAGAGGCTGGGTCACATGGTGCACTGGCCAATCACAGCCATGCCAATAGTAGGCATGGCTGTGATGGCCTCTTGGGCCAAGTAGTATGACGCTTGTTGATTGGCTGCTTTGCAGCCTTTCAAAAAGCACCAAGAAAGCGCCAAACACCAAACCCGAACCCGGACTTTTACGAAAATGTTCGGGTTCGGGTCCGTGTCACAGACACCCCAAAATTCGGTACGAACCCGAACTATACAGTTCGGGTTCGCTCACCCCTACTCAGGAGCATTACATAACCAAATGACAACAAAGTAAAAGAATTTATACCGTTATAACCCTGAAAAGGGCGTGTTTTTCGAAAGACCGGAAGTGTTTTTTTATTATGTCTACATGGTTTTAGTCGGTCCCTTCTCTATAGCTGTGTGTACTCAGGGTCTTCTATCCGGAGTACCCGTTATCTTTACTCCACGCTATTGCTTTATGATATATTTTGTGCAACATAGTAGTTATCACTGCGAGTGGTGCTTTCTATTCCAATTCCATTTTTATTTTTATTTTTTTATTTTTTTCCAACTATACTTTGACACGGGGTTTGGCGCTCTTTTTCCCTCAATTTGTCTTAGGGGTCTATACTGCAAGTGTTTGACTTTGCTCAACACTGTAGATATATCACCCTGCACACGCATATACTATCTTGTTAAGTGTCTGTAACCACAAACACTTTCTGGAGCTGCCTCCCCCTCCATTCCCTCCTTCTCTCTTTTTCCTTATCCCTACCACCCCTGTCGGCGCCCGAATTTTTCATTCCTACATAGGGATACGTCGTGATCCCTACGTTTCTGAATTAACTTCCCCTTTTTTTCTCTGTTCTATATTCCACATGGGGGGTTGGCACTTAATACTGGCACATGGGGGGGTTTGGCACTTGATACTGGCACATGGTGGGTTTTGGCACTTGATACTGGCACATGGGGGGCATGGAGAGGCACTTGTTACTGGCACATGGGGGGGCATGGAGAGGCACTTGACACTGGCACATTATTATGGGGCACTATGGGGGCTTCTACTGAGGCCACAAAGAAGGGGTATTTTATATGGGGGGCTCTGTGTGGTACTAGTTTTATCAGGGGTTTTATCTTGTTTCTGCAGTATAGTTTTGGGGAGCACAGCGTCACAGTATTAGGGGTAGTAGGATGATGGGAGGATGATGAAAAAGTAGTAAACTAAGATTTTTTTTTGTTGTCAAACTACAGAGACGGAAAATGGCGACAAAATGGTGGTCTGGTCTGAAAGGGGAAGACGAGGACAGAGAACATCTACATCAAAGGCGACGTCAATGGATGTAAGAGGTATGGGGCGCTGTATTTCTGTAGTGATGGGGGGGACGTTAAAGTCAGCAAGTGTCGTGTTGGGGGGGGCAGGGGCCCTTATTGTTTTTTGCCCCAGGGCCCCATTTCACCTAGAACCGGCCCTGCCCTACAATTCAATGCACTAGCCTACTGTCATAGAGAATTTCCATAGGGATTAACCAGTGCTGATGCAAAAGAAGGAGGGTGACGGAGTTGCTTGTCGGGGAGGAGTATGCCAAAGTTTCGCAATATAATAATTTGCTATATTGCTATATATTCTTGTTTTAGAATATTAAGAATATTCTAAAAAACTAATATATAGCAATATAGCAAATATTCAGAAAAAAAACCAAATATAGAGCAATTTAGCTAATATAGTGCTATAATCTTCTTTGTCTAATAGTTGTAATTTTTTTCTCATCTGATGTTCAGATTAGAAAAAAATTACAACTATAAAAAAAAAGATTATAGCACTATAATCTAAATTGTACCTACATTAGTTTTTTTTCGAATATTCGCTATATTGCTATATATTCTTGCTTTAGAATATTACGAATATTAAAAAAATATATTTGTTTTTTAGAATATTCAACATTTTTTTAAAATCTGTACAGTTGTTCCACTTTGGCATACTCCTCCCCGACAAGCGTCCCCGTCACCATGGGAACACCTGGGGTTAGAATATACCATTGGATCTGAGTTTTAACGATCTTATTGATTATCATTACGAAAATTCGCATTATAAAAATTCTCATAACAAAAATTAGCATTACGAAAATTCGAAATCAACACTACTAACAAATATTCGAATTCGCGAATATTCGACGAATATGCTACTAAACATTCGCTAAATATCGTGATTTTGAATATGACCCCTGCCGCTCATCACTATTTAGATACTGCTGTCATATTCTGTTATTAAAAAAACACCCTTTTTGGGCAAAATAATACATTTTACAGCCCTTGCAGCATCTGTCATTGTGAGATACACGCTTTAAATACTGCTGTGCTATTCTGTTATTAAAAAACACCCATTTTGGGCAAAATACTTAATTTGCGGCCTTGTCTGCATCTGTCAGTGTGAAATTCAAGCGTTATATACTGCTGTCATATTCTGTTAAAAAAAAAAAAAAAACTTTTTGGGCAAAATAATACATTTTACAGCCCTTGTAGCATCTGTCATTGTGAGATACACGCTTTAGATACTGCTGTGCTATTCTGTTATTAAAAAACACCAATTCTTGGCAAAATACTTAAATTGCGGCCTTGTCTGCATCTGTCTGTAACGGTCACGTCCACACACACACAGGGGAAAGGATAGTGACCACTGCGCTCCACCCTCACCCCTGGCCCTGCCTACTTGCCTCACGAGTCCTGATGACAGGGGACAACTGGACGACAGTCCCTAACTTAGGATATGTGCAGGGAAGACAGACAAGACAAAATACGAAACATGAACGGACCGGGTCAGAACCAAGAGAGCTATGCAGTACAAAGGATTAAGCAAAGAATGGTCAGGAGAAGCCGGGGTCAAATACCAGGAGAGCAGAGAAGTACAAGAGGAGTCCTAAGAGAGTAGTCAGGTGGGAGCCGAGGTCACAATACCAGGACGGATGCGCAGTACAGGAGGAGCAGGCAAAAGGATGGTCAGGGAACAGGATCAGGTAAGTATTCAGCTAGTAAAGCCACCCTGGGAATGAGTTCAAACACAGAACCTCATTTCAAAAGCTAAGCAACAGGTCTGCGGGCAATGGGGGACCGAGTGCACCTTCGGAACCCGGTGACACTGTCAATGTGAAATTCAAGCATTATATACTGCTGTCATATTCTGTTATTAAAAAACACCCATTTTGGGCAAAATACTTAATTTGCGGCCTTGTCTGCATCTGTCAGTGTGAAATTCAAGCGTTATATACTGCTGTCATATTCTGTTAAAAAAAAAAAAAAAACTTTTTGGGCAAAATAATACATTTTACAGCCCTTGTAGCATCTGTCATTGTGAGATACACGCTTTAGATACTGCTGTGCTATTCTGTTATTAAAAAACACCAATTCTTGGCAAAATACTTAAATTGCGGCCTTGTCTGCATCTGTCTGTAACGGTCACGTCCACACACACACAGGGGAAAGGATAGTGACCACTGCGCTCCACCCTCACCCCTGGCCCTGCCTACTTGCCTCACGAGTCCTGATGACAGGGGACAACTGGACGACAGTCCCTAACTTAGGATATGTGCAGGGAAGACAGACAAGACAAAATACGAAACATGAACGGACCGGGTCAGAACCAAGAGAGCTATGCAGTACAAAGGATTAAGCAAAGAATGGTCAGGAGAAGCCGGGGTCAAATACCAGGAGAGCAGAGAAGTACAAGAGGAGTCCTAAGAGAGTAGTCAGGTGGGAGCCGAGGTCACAATACCAGGACGGATGCGCAGTACAGGAGGAGCAGGCAAAAGGATGGTCAGGGAACAGGATCAGGTAAGTATTCAGCTAGTAAAGCCACCCTGGGAATGAGTTCAAACACAGAACCTCATTTCAAAAGCTAAGCAACAGGTCTGCGGGCAATGGGGGACCGAGTGCACCTTCGGAACCCGGTGACACTGTCAATGTGAAATTCAAGCGTTATATACTGCTGTCATATTCTGTTATTAAAAGAACACCCTTTTTGGGCAAAATACTTAATTTGCGGCCTTGTCTGCATCTGTCAGTGTGAAATTCAAGCATTATATACTGCTGTCATATTCTGTTATTAAAAAAACACCCATTTTGGGCAAGATCCTAAATTTGAGAAATATGAGGAGCGTCAAATTAGGGACCTGGCCCCGGTCGTCGTGCTGATGGTGGAGCTCCTGTTGCAGGGAGAGGACGTGGTCGATCTGTGCCAGCTACATGCACAAGTGAAACATCTTCCTCAGGTGCGAGTAGGCGACAGAACCTTCAGCGGTATTTGGTCGGGCCTAATGCGGCTCTACGAATGGTCAGGTCAGAACAAGTACAGGCGATAGTAGATTGGGTTGCTGACAGTGCCTCCAGTTCCTTCACATTGTCTCCCACCCAGTCTCCTGCTGAAAGATCAGAGTTGTCACCTGCAGCCGATGTCCATCAGTCTTTCACCTCACCCCCTTGCAAATCAGCCAAGCAGTCTGAGCCGCAAAACATGCAGCAGTCTCTTCTGCTTTTTGATGACTCTGCTAGCAGGGTTTCCCAGGGCCATCCACCTAGCCCTGCCCCAGAAGTGGAAGAGATTGAGTGCACTGATGCCCAACCACTTATGTTTCAAGATGAGTACATGGGAGGACCACCGCAGCACGTCTCGGATGATGACGAAACACAGGTGCCAACTGCTATGACTTTCTGCAGTGTGCAGACCGACAAGGAGGGCAGGGGTGAAGACTGGGTGGAAGATGATGTCTAGGACGATGAGGTCCTCGACCCCACATGGAATCAAGGTCATGCGAGTGACCTGTGTAGTTCAGAGGAAGAGGCGGTGGTCGCACAGAGCCACCAGCACATCAGAAAAGGGAGAAGGGTGCAAAAGCGGAGCGGCTGTCCCGTAGACAGTACGCCTGCTACTGCCCACCGCAGCAAGGGACCGAGCACACCAAAGCCATCTCCAAGGAGTTCCCCTGGCATGGCAGTTCTTCAGACAATGTGCTGACGACAAGACACGAGTGGTTTGCACGCTGTGCAATCAGATCCTGAAGCGAGGCATAAATGTTCTCAACCTGAGCACAACCTGCATGACCAGGCATCTAAGTGCAAAGCACAAGCTGCAGTTGAGTAGACACCTCAAAAACCAAGAAAGGTCTCTGGCTCCTCCTGCTTCCTCTTCTGCTGCAGTTTCGGCCTCTTCATCCACCTCTGGAGTGACAGTGGCACCTGCTACACCGCAAACAGAGGATCTGCCAGCAACACCACCACCTGGGTCACCAAGCATCTCCACAATGTCCCACGGAAGCGTTCAGCTCTCCATCTCCCAAACACTGGAGCGGAAGAGGAAGTACCCCCGTACCCACCCGCGATCCCTGGCCCTGAATGACAGCATTTCAAAATTACTGTCCTTTGAAATTCTGTCATTCCATCTGGTGGAGACGGAGAGTTTTAAAAGCCTTATGGCGGTGACTGTCCCACAGTACGTCGTGCCCAACTGCCACTACTTTTCCAGATGTGCCATACCTTCCCTGCACAACCAAGTGGGGGACAAATCAGGTGTGCACTGTGAAACGCCATCTATGGCAAGGTCCACCTAACTACGGATACGTGGACCAGTGAGCACGGTCAGGGATGTTATAGCTCCATAACAGCACACTGGGTAAATGCAGTGGCGGCTGGGCCTGAGGCGGATAACAGTTTGGCGCATGTCCTTCCACCAACGAGGATTGCAGGGCACTTCAGTTTGCCTCCTGTTGCTTCCTCCTCCTACTCAGCTTCCTCATCCTCTACTGGCTCCTCATCCGATCAGCGTAACACCTTTACCACCAACTTCAGCACAGCCAGGGGTAAACGACAGCAGGTAGTTTTAAAACGTATCTGTTTGGGGGACAAACCCCACACCGCGCAGGAGCTGTGGACGGGCCTTAAACAACAGACCGATGCGTGTTTGGTGCCAGTGAGCCTCAAGCCCTGCCTGGTGGTGTGCGATAATGGGAGAAATCTCGTAGCAGCTCTGGGACTAGCCGGTTTGACGCTCATCCCTTGCCTGGCGCATGTGCTGAATTTGGTGGTGCAGAGGTTCCTTAATAATTACACTGATATGTCAGAGCTGCTGCAGAAAGTGCGGGCCATCTGTGCGCGCTTTCGGCTTTCTCAACCTGCTGCTGCTCGCCTGTCAGCGCTTGCAGCGTAACTTCGGCCTTTCCGCTCACCACCTTATATGCAAAGAGGCCCACAAGGTGGAACTCCACCTTGCACATGCTGGCCAGACTGTGCGAGCAGCAGCAGGCGATAGTGGAGTTTCAGCTGCAGCACGCACGGGTGAGTCGCTCTGCAGAACAGCACCACTTCACCACCATCCGAGACCTGTGTTCCTTGTTGCGCTGTTTTGAGTACTCCACCAACATGACCAGTGCCGATAATGCCGTTCTCAGTGTTACTATCCCATTTCTATGCCTCCTTGAAAAAACGCTGCTGGCGATGATGGAAGAGGATGTGGCACAGGAGGAGGACGAGGGATCATTTCATAGGGTTTCCGGCCAGTCATTGACAACTGGCTCCGAGGGTGGGTTCCTGCACCCACAAACGCCAGGTACACAATTGTCCAGTCAGGGCACAGTTCTGGAGGATGACGAGGTGGAGGATGAGGAGGAGGAGATGGAGAAGGAGGAACCGTGTTCACAGCAGGGTGGCACCCAAACCAGCTCATGGCCCTCACTGGTGCGTGGCTGTGGGGATACAGAGGACACAGACGATACACCTCCCACAGAGGAGAGCTTTTCGTTGCCTCTGGGCAGCCTGGCACACATGAGCGATTACATGCTGCAGTGTCTCTGCAACGACTCACCGTTATTTTCTGGACAGATAAGATTTCTGTTGCATCACTTGTGTGTAGAGGATAAAGACTTGAACTTCCTCAACTGACACTGAAACAAGGCAAAGAGCTGTTTATCAGTGAGTACATAACTAACTTCCCTAGCCTGACACATTACCACCAGCACAGCCTGTTACTGGGATTAATCACATCCAACTTGCATGTGTATCAGAGACTGTTTAATAACTGGATGTAAACTGTTATCAAGAACCTGGTTATAGTAAAGTTCCCAGTTGGATTTAAACCTGCCTCATTCTTATATCTCCATACTACTACCACTCTCAACATTTTGCACCGTCAAGGTGCTGGCTTGACGACACTACCTAAGTCAGGGGCCCAGCCGCACAAGCACTCAGATCACCACCTGGCCAGTGTCCCCTGTAATAGAGTGTACCCCGGAGAATCCAGTGCTGTTCCCTTCACTGCACTGCTGGCCCAGGGAGGCGTCTGCTAAACCGTGAGTAACCGATGAACTGTTTGTACACTTCGGCCCACTGTGAACCTCATGTGTTCTACCCCTGTGGACTGGCACGTTATACCAGCACATCCCAAACTATATCACCGGGCCTAGTACTGACCAATACTTACAGTAAATACACTAATATTAAGCTACTAAGAGATACTGTAATGTATCTAGTCTAGATCTATTATATTTACTCATTTATTTCATGTTTCTATATATATACAGGGAGTGCAGAATTATTAGGCAAGTTGTATTTTTGAGGATTAATTTTATTATTGAACAACAACCATGTTCTCAATGAACCCAAAAATCTCATTAATATCAAAGCTGAATATTTTTGGAAGTAGTTTTTAGTTTGTTTTTAGTTTTAGCTATTTTAGGGGGATATCTGTGTGTGCAGGTGACTATTACTGTGCATAATTATTAGGCAACTTAACAAAAAACAAATATATACCCATTTCAATTTTTTATTTTTACCAGTGAAACCAATATAACATCTCAACATTCACAAATATACATTTCTGACATTCAAAAATAAAACAAAAACAAATCAGTGACCAATATAGCCACCTTTCTTTGCAAGGACACTCAAAAGCCTGCCATCCATGGATTCTGTCAGTGTTTTGATCTGTTCACCATCAACATTGTGTGCAGCAGCAACCACAGCCTCCCAGACACTGTTCAGAGAGGTGTACTGTTTTCCCTCCTTGTAAATCTCACATTTGATGATGGACCACAGGTTCTCAATGGGGTTCAGATCAGGTGAACAAGGAGGCCATGTCATTAGATTTTCTTCTTTTATACCCTTTCTTGCCAGCCACGCTGTGGAGTACTTGGACGCGTGTGATGGAGCATTGTCCTGCATGAAAATCATGTTTTTCTTGAAGGATGCAGACTTCTTCCTGTACCACTGCTTGAAGAAGGTGTCTTCCAGAAACTGGCAGTAGGACTGGGAGTTGAGCTTGACTCCATCCTCAACCCGAAAAGGCCCCACAAGCTCATCTTTGACGATACCAGCCCAAACCAGTACTCCACCTCCACCTTGCTGGCGTCTGAGTCGGACTGGAGCTCTCTGCCCTTTACCAATCCAGCCACGGGCCCATCCATCTGGCCCATAAAAACTCACTCTCATTTCATTTGTCCATAAAACCTTAGAAATATCAGTCTTGAGATATTTCTTGGCCCAGTCTTGACGTTTCAGCTTGTGTGTCTTGTTCAGTGGTGGTCGTCTTTCAGCCTTTCTTACCTTGGCCATGTCTCTGAGTATTGCACACCTTGTGCTTTTGGGCACTCCAGTGATGTTGCAGCTCTGAAATATGGCCAAACTGGTGGCAAGTGGCATCTTGGCAGCTGCACGCTTGACTTTTCTCAGTTCATGGGCAGTTATTTAGCGCCTTGGTTTTTCCACACGCTTCTTGCGACCCTGTTGACTATTTTGAATGAAACGCTTGATTGTTCGATGATCACGCTTCAGAAGCTTTGCAATTTTAAGAGTGCTGCATCCCTCTGCAAGATATCTCACTATTTTTGACTTTTCTGAGCCTGTCAAGTCCTTCTTTTGACCCATTTTGCCAAAGGAAAGGAAGTTGCCTAATAATTATGCACACCTGAAATAGGGTGTTGATGTCATTAGACCACACCCCTTCTCATTACAGAGATGCACATCACCTAATATGCTTAATTGGTAGTAGGCTTTCGAGCCTATACAGCTTGGAGTAAGACAACATGCATAAAGAGGATGATGTGGTCAAAATACTCATTTGCCTAATAATTCTGCACACAGTGTATATATATATATATATATATATATATATATTGAAGAAAATCCAGCGGGAGCACCACCAGGAGTCGGGTGCAAGATCCACAAGGGCAGCGGCAGTACACCAACAATACGGTTATAGAGAAACAGGACAGCACTCCGAATAAAAGTGAAAAATCAGTGGAGCTTTATTCACCCATAACTTTGGCAACTTTGCGACGTTTCGGCTCACAAGAGCCTCTTGTGAGCCGAAACGTCGCAAAGTTGCCAAAGTTATGGGTGAATAAAGCTCCACTGATTTTTCACTTTTATTCGGAGTGCTGTCCTGTTTCTCTTTAACTATATATATATATATATATATATATAGACCTTATGCATATACACAGTATCTATGAACATCAGTACCTTCTCTGATAGTGATGTCACAATACCAGTGTTCTGTAACAAACTAAATAGAATGATGATGATGTCACAATATGGAAAGCAGGTAAAAGTTCTGGTTCTGGCCACACACACTGAGGGTGATAGAATTTGTGGAGTGTGTGGGTTTTGCTATTTCATTGAGCAAAATGTCAAAAAATAAGCGCAAACGTTGCTTCATAATCGAATCTGATACCGATGACAGCGCCAATAATCACCAGGTAAGTAGCTGCCTTTTGAAAAAGTTGTCTTCATATCACACTTTAATCTAAAGCCTAACTACATCCTCACAATCAGAACAATATTCTAGTTCATATCTAGGAACCTGGACATAAACCTTATATACTTCTATGAGCCCTTTCCTTACACCATTATCAGACTGGGGCTAACTTGGGCAGACCAGAGCCCTGCCTGCACCTCTATGAAAATAATAAGTTTTAATTTTTCCACTCAGATGTTCCAAAGTGACCACCCACATATATCAGTGCCCATACTGGGAGGCTTTCAGTAGCAATGTCCATATATCAGTGCCCAAGAGTAATTCCAGTCCTAACATGGTCTATAGACATATGCTAGCCATAAATATGTGAGTGCAAATTCTGTCAGTCATATAGTAGTATCCATACAATACTGCGCACACACCTGTAGTAGCCACATATCAGTGCCCATACCATAGGCTGAGCCCTAGTAATGACCATAGTGCCAATTTTTTTTTAATACATACTACAAGGTTTGATACCTCCACTGCTACTATTGGCCCATGACGGGATCTTCTGGTGTACCCCAGGACCTGAATTCTTATACCGTCTGTTTTCTAGAATTTTCCAGAGATAATGAGAAGATAGTTATGTCAACTTTTTATGTGTGATTCATCATTTCCTTTAATAGTTACTGGTCAATAAAAAATGCTGCAGAATATTTGCGTCCGATACAGAGGACAGCAGCAGTGATGAGAATCTCCATCAGGTAAGCAGTGCCTTCTCTACAGGGTGCTCTGTGGCGCTTGTTTCTAGCGGTGGTCAGTGGGATAGTGCATAGTCTTTAGACTATATCGCTTCTTTTGCTTCTATCTTAGTATTTTGGTCTTTATGTTTCTTCTTTATTCTAGTCTCATCCATTTATTCCAAGGACTCCAAGGAGCCTTGAAGATGATGATGGTGGCTCTGTTCCCCACCTTCTATACATAGACTCAGGTATCTAATCATCATAAACACCTTCCAGGAAACTAACAAATTAGACTTTTCTTCATTAGGAAAACTGAATGACATAAAAGTAAATGATGATATTTGTTATATTTTCCAGAGCCTAATTCTCCACGTTTTAGTTTTGTGCAGGAGGAGACAGCAAGGTAGTGTATCTCTATATAAACCGAGATATCTAGTTCATGTTATTTGGTCACTAGGTGGCAGTGTTATTTTTTACTATATTCTCAGCTACTGTGTTAGACGTGTTTCTGAATCTTTGATCCTCTATTATATTTTAGTAGTAGGAGACAGGAGCGTCCCATCAATTACTGTTTCCTGAAAGATCTGTCATCTCCCACATCTAAATACGTGACCAATTTCCATCAAAACAAAAAGAAGCTGGCAAGACGTCTGTACAAGTTTTATAACAGAACCGTCTTTGAGAATCAGGTATACAATTATGACAGCCAGTTATCGGGCAATGTGGTCGCAGTAAATGACGGGTTTGTTTGGTGTATCTTGTATGCACAGTATATCTCTGTAGACTCGTTCATCAACTATGTCATTTCTTTATTTTTTATCCTTTCTTCCTCTGTAGCTTCCTGCAGACCTGGACATCAGCTGGAATAAAAGGCTGAAACTACAAGCTGGTCGCACTGGTTTCCTTCTGAATAATGGGGAACACTCTGCCATCATCCAGCTTTCTGATAAAATCTGCGATTCTCCAGGTAGGTTTCACATCATGTACGATTTATATGTTTGCTTCAGAGAAATGTTACATATGTCTTACTACTACTTATATGTGTATCCTCTTCTTTCTTTAGATCGACTTAGAGACACATTGATTCATGAGATGTGTCATGCTGCCTGCTGGCTCATTGATGGAGATGGAGACTTTGGCCACAGCCCACTATGGGTGTCCTATTGTGAGAAGGCCATGCAGATTCTCCCTGAACTCCCACCGATCACTGTATTACACAGCTTTGAAATCCACTACCCGGTGATCTACCAATGCTCAGGCTGCGAGTTCAGGTACAACAACTTTGTGATAGGTCATAGTGGTTAGTACATAAGCAGACTAGAGCCTGATGCTGGCAGGGAGATTTTGTACTTGTACTTCTGGCCTCTTGCGTTATTATTATAGTATGTATGATATTCTAGTTACCACCACTGATTGCTTTTCTAGTTTCGGAATGAAGAGGATTCTGTAACTGACTATGGCTATGTTTGTGCATTTAGTATTTGTCTATAATATAGGTTTTGTTTCCCACTCTAGAGTTGGACGTTGGACGGCCTCTCTCGACACTGAGAAGTTTGTGTGTGGCACATGTTACAACAAGATGGTTCTTGTAGAGTACAACTGAAAAAACCATCAGTGACCATCATGTCCCATCATCAGTCAGAACATCAGCCCAGCCAAGATGGCAGCACGTATATAAAGTCATCCAGAAGACCTGTGGAAAGTCAAAACTCCATTTTCCTACAAAATATGGTCTTCGAATAATCTCTTGGGCAACACGGTGGCTCGGTGATTAGCACTGTTGCCATGCAGCAGTGGGGTTGAGGATGCAAATCTTACTAGTACCAACATCTGCATGGAGTTTGTATGTTCTCCCCGTGTTCGCGTGGGTTTCCTCCGGGTACTCCGGTTTCCTCCCACACTCCAAAAATATACTGATAGGTTAATTGACTTCCTTCTAAACTATCCCTAATATGAATAGTGGTCATGTCCTGTATAGTGCTGCAGAATATATTGGCGCTATATCATCAACAGGAAATAATGCCACCATTAATAAAATCTTTTAAAATAATTTTTATTGTTATGTTGATTGATTTCAGATTTTGAGTAGAGATCATTTACAGAAGAGTTATGGTCCAGACAATTAGGTGCTAAACTAGAAGACTAAAAGTGGTTCTGCAGCAGCTGAGGTGTATATTATAATATGTTTTTAACCACCTCACATCCGCCCATAGGATAAAAACGTCCTATGGGTGGATGTTTATCTCTGAATGGACATTCTGGAACGTCCATTCAGAGATGGCAGCTGCACACTGTCAGTGACAGCAGGGCACCCCAGGGAGAAGGCAGGGACAGTTCCCAGGTGTCCCTGCCTTCTAGATCACCGTATACACAGCGCTCAGCGAGTGCTGTGTATACAGATCATGATAGGGTTATTGGTTACTTACTCAGGGCCTTCCATAACTTCCCCCTTTTTCCCCATCCAAGTACCATCCCAATAAAACACCACACACTTTGCTTGGATTAAATCGGCCACAGCAGCCGTTTTATTAATAAAATAAATACATCCATAAATAACAATAACATTAAATTAACATTAACCCCTGACGAGGAAGATCGTAGAAGCCCCAAAATGTTACCATCCACAAGAAGCCAACCTGGCAACTCCATCTTGCCTCCAGCCGTAAGCACCAGCTCGGAGACACCAACTGATGGACGCCTTCTCCAATTAAAAAAGTACCTGAAACTATGAGAGTCCAGCCCCACCATTGAGGCCCTCCCATTTCCACTACCGTCATATACCACCAGCTTCTATGATATCCCACCGCCACGACTGCCGCGACATATAACACATTTCCCGTACATTCCACCACCCAAAACCTTAGGGCGGGAGGGAGGGAGTTTGCTTCCAACAAAATGGCACCGGCTGCCTGCCGGTCACCTCTATTTAACCCCTAACTCCTCCCATCTCCTCACCCTAACCACACCTCCCCACCCCAGTTTAACTAACTCCAACCCAGGCCCTTCCTACCAAAACCCATCATGACGGCCTCCCCTTACCTGGCGTCCTAGTCCGGCCTCTCTTGATAGGGTTATTGGTTACTTACTCAGGGCCTTCCATAACCTCCCCCTTTTTCCCCATCCAAGTACCATCCCAATAAAACACCACACACTTTGCTTGGATTAAATCGGCCACAGCAGCCGTTTTATTAATAAAATAAATGCATCCATAAATAACAATAACATTAAATTAACATTAACTCCTGACGAGGGAGATCGTAGAAGCCCCAAAATGTTACAATCCACAAGAAGCCAACCTGGCAACTCCATCTTGCCTCCAGCCGTAAGCACCAGCTCGGAGACACCAACTGATGGACGCCTTCTCGAATTAATCAAGTACCTGAAACTATGAGAGTCCAGCCCCACCATTGAGGCCCTCCCATTTCCACTACCGTCATATACCACCAGCTTCTATGATCTCCCACCGCCAACAACGCGCAGCTTGAACCCTACAACCACCCTCAAGCCTGCGCGTTCCTCCACAAACACAAGGCCCGTTCAATTCTATTCTGCAAACCAAGTGCCCACAGATCAATGCCCACCGCACTCAGGTGAACACCATCCGACCTCCAAAAACCACCGCTCCCCGCCTCCAGATCCGTATGCCGAACCGCCACTGCTCCATTCCGCGCCATAAACCTCCCAATAGCCCTATTTACCTTAACCCTGGCCTTGTTGATTCGCTCAACCGAACGCGTCTCTCTCCATGTCTTCCGAGCCACAATGTCGGACCAGACAATCACCATACCCGGAAACAAAGACCACAACCTCAAAAGGTCAAACTTAACATCCTTGATAAGCTCCCGACACGGTCTAACCCCCAAGTCATTACCCCCGACATGAAACACTAAAATGTCTGGGGCTCGATCCAACCTCACAAAACGGTGCACCTCCCTCATCACACTTCCCCACAACATACCCCTACTCCCCAGCCACCGCAGCACCGCCTCGTCCCTGCTGAAACCAAGCTGACGCCCATCCGGACGCACATCAGCCCGCAGCGCACCCCAGAAAACAAATGAATGCCCCATAATCCACACCAACACCGCACCTGCAATACAAACAAAAGAAAATTAATGCCACCACTCAGCTTACCAACCTCCCAAACGAACATAGGATTTAAAACGTGAAGATTCCCATCTCCCAATTTTCTTAATCACCTCCTCGCCCAAACCTAACCTCGCCGCCTCTGTAGCAGCCCCAATCCTGAAGGAATGACCCGTAAAAAGCTTAGAGTCCATTCCCAAATCCCCCAAACATTTTTTAAACACTGCCACGAACTGAAAATGCGACAGAAACGATCCGTCCTCATGCCTCAACATGGGCCCCATATTCCCAAAACTTACACCCTCCCGGTACTCCCTCAAGCAACGCATCGGGCACAACCCACAACCTGGAACCCCAAACAGTGACACGCTACACCCCTTACCTTCCCTATCCGTCTTAGACACCTGTATCCGCACTACCACCCTGTCACTATACAAATCCACATCCCCCCAACACAAACTCCCTGCCCTATTAACACTAGGACACACCAACTCACCCAGCCGAAAAGCCCCAAAAAACGCTAGCGAAAAGGCCAATCTAAACAACCTTACCTCACTCATCGACCGACAAATCACACCCACCTGCTCCCCTATTTTCAATAATAGAGCAAATGAAACCGGCCGTCTCTGATCAGCAATTCGCTTCCCCCTCCTACAACCCTTCAACACCTGCCTCACCAAAAAGGTTTTCGTAACATCAGGTAGGCCTCTAAGCTTAAAACCAACTGCCAAACCTGCCATAACTCGATTCACCTGCGCTACCGACCTCCCCATTTCAGCTAAATTCCCCAAGAACAAAACCAACAGAACCTCACCCTCTTCGACCCCCACTCCTAGCTCAGCACACCACCCCTCCCACTCACTCCAGGCCTTACCGTATGCCGCCCACGTGCCAGCGCTCAAAGACTCCCTCAACAGCCCCGCTACTGTACCTCCAAGAGCTCCCACAGGGACTCCGGACACACCAACCCGACCGCCTCCGCCTCCGGGGCGAGTTGCCGAAAACGCTCCCACTGCAAACGAGAAAGAGAGTCAGCCACACCGTTATCAACACCTGGCACATGTACAGCCACAATCCAAGCATTAATTTCCAAGCAACACAACACTAAATGCTGCAATAACTTAACCACCGGGGGAGAAGAAGCCGTCAACCCATTAATAGCCTGCACCACTCCCAGGTTGTCGCAATGAAAACGAACCTTCCTATCACGAAACCTATCCCTCCAGAGCACCACTGCCAAAACAATCGGAAACAATTCAAGCAAAGCAACATTGCGGACCCAACCCCTCAACACCCAAGACTCTGGCCACTGACCCGCACACCACTGTCCATTACAGAAAACCCCGAAACCAACCCCCCCCGCTGCATCCGAATACAAATCAAAGTCAAAACTATCCACCACCTCCCCCAACACCAATGTCCTGCCATTGAAATCCTTCAAAAACTTGTCCCAGACCACCAAATCCCCTTTTAACTCCCGCCCCAAACGAATAAAATGATGTGGGGCAACCACCCCCCCCGGTAGCAGTCGCCAATCTTCTGCAAAATATCCGCCCCATCGGCATAATCCGACATGCAAAATTCAACTTGCCCAATAAAGACTGCAAATCTCGCAGGCGAATCTTGGGCGCCCTCAGTGCACTACCTACCACCCCCCTCAGGTCCTGAACCTTCTCCTCAGGCAACCGACACTCCATCTTAACCGTGTCAATAACAATACCCAAAAAACTCAACTCCGTCGTGGGCCCAACCATCTTCTCTGCCGCCAACGGCACCCCGAACGAGTCAAAAACATACTGCAATGTGGACAACAACAATGAATAAACTCGTGACTCCGCCGGACCCAAGCATAAAAAATCATCAAGATAATGTATCAGCGACACACACCCTGACACATCCTTAACCACCCATTCCAAGAAAGAACTGAATGTTTCAAAGTATGCACAAGATACCGAACACCCTATTGGCAAACACCTATCCACAAAATACCCACCATCCCAGAAACAACCTAACAAGTGTAAACTATCTGGGTTGACAGGCAACAACCGGAATGCCGCCTCAATGTCCGTTTTTGCCAACAACCTACCGCCGCATCAAAAGAGGTATAGACCACCGAACAAAGCTCGGGATCAATACCTTCATTGACCGACGCCTCCTTTGGGAAAGACAAGTGATGAATAAGCTGAAACTTGTTCGGCTCCTTCTTGGGCACCACCCCCAAAGGGGAAACCCTCAAATCCTCCCACGGCAAGTCACAAAACGGCCCATCCATCCTCCCCAACGCTACCTCCTTAGCCAGCTTCTCCGATACTACCTCCCTGTGCTCCAAGGCTGACCGCAAATTCTTCCTGACCCCACACCCCTGTTCCGCCGGCCGAGACGGAATACTAAAACCCTCCGTAAACCCCTTCCGCAAAAATTCGGCCGCCCCCTTGTCCGGGTATCTATCGAGGTACCCCGCCATCACGGCCACCCGCACCGGCGTCCGGCCCTTTTGCACCAGCCTCACTCCCCTTCTGCCTTGCCCCCCTAAAACAACGGCTGGCCCCGTGTCCACCCCCGCAGGAAGAACACTCGTGCTTAAACTTGCACTTAGGCCCAAACTTGCAACTCCCCTCATTGAAGAGAAAGCACAATCCCTTGGCCGCTGCTGTTGCAAATCCCGACTGACCTGACCCCCCTTGCTCCCCCCGAAAGGGCTGCCCAGCCCGTACCGGCGCCATTACCTTCATCCATAACCCTATGTCCTTATGGTCCCACCGCATACTCTGGCGGACCGCTTTCCTATCTCAACCACCCAGAACCCCCATAAACCCTATACGCCTCCCCAATCGCGTCCAAGTAACAGAAAAGCGCCGAACAACTGTCCGGCGCCCTCTCCCCAATCACGCTAGCCAAAATGGCAAAGGCCTGCAGCCAATTAGCAAACGTGCGCGGTATCAGTCTATAACGCCGCTTCTCCTCCTCCTCCCTCTTTGACCCGTCCCGCTTCGCTAAGTCCAGATTAAAACGCTCCAGGGGAAGCAGCGAAAATATATCCACGTACTCCCCTTGCCAAATCCGATCCCTGACCTCCTGTTTCAAGTGCGCACCCAGTGGGCCTTCAAAGCACACGTAAACCTCCCCCTTGGCCGCATCATCCACCCGCGGCCGGTCGTCGTCACCCCCTGCTTGCGTCTGCACTGACACGGAAGCTGCCGCTGCGACACCTGAACCCCTTGTCTCCATTCCCCCAACAGGCCCAACACCCCATGCCTGCATAGGCCCCCCACCTGACACACCACTCCCAGAATCCACGCCAGCTAACCCACACAATAATCTCCCCAAACCCGCCATCATATCTTTCTGCCCCCCTCCTAAACCACCCAGCCCAGAACCCTGCGCCAGCGCAAGAAAAGCTCCTAATGCCGCTTCACCTGGCTGCCAGGGCGCTGTGAACCCCGCAGCTGGAATTCCTGAATCCTGACGCAGTGACCCCGCCGTCACTGGAACGACCACTCCAGACGCCACTCTCCCTCTCGGACCGGGCATCCCAGCACCCTCAACGCTGGATGCGCTGTGCGCCGAAAACGAATCCTCCTCCTCATCTTCCGCGCGGGCAGGACCAGCGGCACGCTGTCCGTCATGCTGTTGAGGCCTGTGCACCCCACCTCGCTCCTGGTGCACAGCCTCGCGACCCCTGCTGCTGCTGCCTCTCCCACGTCGAGCAGCCCTCCCCCCCCCCCCAGCCTGGAGAGGGGAGCCTGCAGTACTAGCTCCGGCCTCCATGTCGTACGCTGCCGCCCCGCCCCTCACTGGGCCCCGCCGAACATCTGGATTCCTCCCGCGCCGGGAGGACCTAGAGGGAGTCTGCACATTGGCCCCCCAGCGCGAAGGGTCCCCTGAGGGGCTCCTAACCCGGCGCCGGACCCTGGGGGTATCCTCTGGGCTCAGGGGCGCCGGCGGCCGGACCTGCCGCGACCGTGTGGTGCCCGGCAGCGGGCTTGATGACCCCTCCGCCCCCCCCTGCAGCAGGCTGGCTACCTGTCCCTGCAGCCACTCCAGACCTCTGACCTCCGCCGCCGCTCTCAGCTGCTGTAGCATCTCCTCCAACTGCGACATGGTAAGCTGCTCCCCAGTTTGCTTCCAACAAAATGGCACCGGCTGCCTGCCGGTCACCTCTATTTAACCCCTAACTCCTCCCATCTCATCACCCTAACCACACCTCCCCACCCCAGTTTAACTAACTCCAACCCAGGCCCTTCCTACCAAAACCCATCATGACGGCCTCCCCTTACCTGGCGTCCTAGTCCAGCCTCTCTGGAAGGGCTATGCGCTTCCTGTCCCGGCCTGGTGGTCATGTGACCGCCAGGGCTGGGAGAGTGCAGGAGCTGTCGGGTCTTCTATAGCCCTCGATCAGCCCTGCACTGAGGCTGTACAACGTTGTATTCTGCTGTACAGCCTCTCTGGGGGGTGTATTTTCCCTGTAACTGGGGCTACTATGCCAGCCCCAGTTACAGAAAAAATCACTGGTGAAAAAAAAAGAAAAGTGAAGTTAAATGTCCCCCAGAGGTCTTGTATGACCTTATGGGTGCGCAAAGTGTAAGGCCCCTTTCCCACGGGCGAGTTTTCCGCGTGGGTGCAATGTATGAGGCCCCTTTCCCACGGGCGAGTTTTCCGCGTGGGTGCAATGTATGAGGTGAACGCATTGCACCCGCACTGAATCCGGACCCATTCACTTCAATGGGGCTGTGCAGATGAGTGGTGATTTTCACGCATCACTTGAGCATTGTGTGAAAATCGCAGCATGTTCTATATTCTGCTTTTTTTACGCAACGTAGGCCCCAAGGAAATGAATGGGGCTGCGTGAAAATCACAAGCATCCACAAGCAAGTGCGGATGCGGTGCGATTTTTACGCATGGTGGCTAGGAGATGATAGGGATGAGCAACCCCGGCAGGGCCGGTGCTTCCATAGAGGCAAGAGGGGCAATTGCCCCCAGGCCTCCAAGTCCTTAGGTGCCTCCAGGCCCACCACCCGACAACGGCAGGTCACAGGGAGATGAATGCTTCCATTGTGGAAGCGTTCATCTCCATAGTCATCCTCAGGACAGCGATACAGATGGTTGTGCTGTGGGGCAGGGGAGGGAGAGGCGTCTCCCTTCCCTGTTACTCTGATAGGCTGCCGGCACAAGGCCCGCAGCCTATCAGAGGCCGGTGCAGGCGGCGTGATGACGTCACTGCGCCGCCTGAGCCGCACAGCGCGTGACACAGGCTGGAAGAGGCCTGCATCACATCGCTGCCATGGAGGTAAGTATACGTTTTTTTTTTTTTTATACCAGACTTTTACTGCCACATGGGGGGAGAGGGAGGCACTTGATACTGGCACATGGCGGGTTGGCACTTGATACTGGCACATGGGGGGGTTGGCACTTGATCCTGGCACATGGGGGGTTGGCACTTGATACTGGCACATGAGGGGGTTGGCACATGATACTGGCACATGGGGGGGTTGGCACTTGATACTGGCACATGGGGGGTTGCCACTTGATACTGGCACATGAGGGGGTTTGGCACTTGATACTGGCACATGGGGATTTGGCACTTGATACTGGCACATGAGGGGGTTTGGCACTTGATACTGGCACATGGGGGATTGGCACTTTATACTGGTACATGGGGGGGTTTGGCACTTGATACTGGCACATGGGGGGGTTAGTATATGCGTGTGCAGGGTGATATATCTACAGTGTTGATCAAAGTCAAACACTTGCAGTATAGACCCCAAAGACAAAATGAGGGAAAAAGAGCGCCAAACCCTGTGTCAAAGTACAGTTGGAAAATAAAAAATGGAATTGGAATAGAAAGCACCACTCGCAGTGATAACTACTATGTTGCACAAAATATATCATAGAGCAATAGCGTGGAGTAAAGATAATGGGTACTCCAGATAGAAGACCCTGAGTACACACAGCTATAGAGAAGGGACCGACTAAAACCATGTAGATATAATAAAAATAATATAAATAGTATAGTAAGAAATGATAAAAATGTGAAGTGCCCCTTAAGGCAGTTTCACACAAATAACACTCACTTCACTGGGGGGTAGTCATCAGGATAAGCATAATACACCTGTGACTTGAAACCCCCCCGGCCAGGATCGCATGTAGAATCGTAGTGATGGAAGGCAGCAAAAAATCCAGTGCTTCTGATCAATCACCTTTAATATGCATATGTGGCTCGACGCGTTTCGGGGACAACAATTCCCCTTCCTCAGGAGCATTACATAACCAAATGACAACGAAGTAAAAGAATTTATACCTTGATAACCCTGAAAAGGGCGTGTTTTTCGAAAGACCGGAAGTGGTTTTTATTATGTCTACATGGTTTTAGTCGGTCCCTTCTCTATAGCTGTGTGTACTCAGGGTCTTCTATCCGGAGTACCCATTATCTTTACTCCACGCTATTGCTCTATGATATATTTTGTGCAACATAGTAGTTATCACTGCGAGTGGTGCTTTCTATTCCAATTCCATTTTTATTTTTTATTTTTTATTTTTTTTCCAACTGTACTTTGACACGGGGTTTGGTGCTCTTTTTCCCTCAATTTGTCTTAGGGGTCTATACTGCAAGTGTTTGACTTTGCTCAACACTGTAGATATATCACCCTGCACACGCATATACTATCTTGTTAAGTGTCTGTAACCACAAACACTTTCTGGAGCTGCCTCCCCCTCCCTTCCCTCCTTCTCTCTTTTTCCTTATCCCTACCACCCCTGTCAGCGCCCGAATTTTTCATTCCTACGTAGGGATACGTCGTGATCCCTACGGGTCTGAATAAACTTCCCCTTTTTTTCTCTGTTCTATATTCCACATGGGGGGTTGGCACTTAATACTGGCACATGGGGGGGTTTGGCACTTGATACTGGCACATGGTGGGATTTGGCACTTGATACTGGCACATGGGGGGCATGGAGAGGCACTTGTTACTGGCACATGGGGGGGCATGGAGAGGCACTTGACACTGGCACATTATTATGGGGCACTATGGGGGCTTCTACTGAGGCCAAAAAGAAGGGGTATTTTATATGGGGGTACTAGTTTTATCAGGGGTATTATCTTGTTTCTGCAGTATAGTTTTGGGGAGCACAGCGTCACAGTATTGGGGGTAGTAGGATGATGGGAGGATGATGGAAAAGTAGTAAACTAAGATTTTTTTTTGTTATCAAACTACAGAGATGGAAATGGCGACAAAATGGGGACTGGTCTGAAAGGGGAAGACGAGGACAGAGAACATCTACATCAAAGGCGACGTCAATGGATGTAAGAGGTATGGGGCGCTGTATTTCTGTAGTGATGGGGGGACGTTAAAGTCAGCAAGTGTCGTGTTGGGGGGGCAGGGGCCCTTATTGTTTTTTGCCCCAGGGCCCCATTTCACCTAGAACCGGCCCTGCCCTACAATTCAATGCACTAGCCTACTGTCATAGAGAATTTTCATAGGGATTAACCAGTGCTGATGCAAAAGAAGGAGGGTGACGGGGTTGCTTGTCGGGGAGGAGTATGCCAAAGTTTCGCAATATAATAATTTGCTATATTGCTTTATATTCTTGTTTTAGAATATTACGAATATTCAAAAAAACTAATATATAGCAATATAGCGAATATTCGAAAAAAAAACAAAAACAAATATAGAGCAATTTAGCTAATATAGTGCTATAATCTTCTTTGTCTAATAGTTGTAATTTTTTTCTCATCTGATGTTCAGATTGGAAAAAAATTACAACTATAAAAAAAAAGATTATAGCACTATATGAGCTAAATTGTACCTACATTAGTTTTTTTTTCGAATATTTGCTATATTGCTATATATTCTTGTTTTAGAATATTACGAATATTTAAAAAAATATATTAGTTTTTTAGAATATTCAACATTTTTTTTAAATCTGTACAGTTGTTCCACTTTGGCATACTCCTCCCCGACAAGCGTCCCCGTCACCATGGGAACGCCTGGGGGTTAGAATATACCATTGGATCTGAGTTTTCATGATCTTATTGATTCTCATTACGAAAATTCGCATTATAAAAATTCTCATAACAAAAATTAGCATTCCGAAAATTCGCAATCAACACTACTAACAAATATTCGAATTCGCGAATATTCGACGAATATGCTAATAAATATTCGCTAAATATTGTGAATTCGAATATGACCCCTGCCGCTCATCACTATTTAGATACTGCTGTCATATTCTGTTATTAAAAAAACACCCTTTTTGGGCAAAATAATACATTTTACAGCCCTTGCACCATCTGTCATTGCGAGATACACGCTTTAGATACTGCTGTGCTATTCTGTTATTAAAAAACACCCATTTTGGGCAAAATACTTAATTTGCGGCCTTGTCTGCATCTGTCAGTGTGAAATTCAAGCATTATATACTGCTGTCATATTCTGTTATTAAAAAATACACCCTTTTTGGGCAAAATAATACATTTTACAGCCCTTGCAGCATCTGTCATTGTGAGATACACGCTTTAGATACTGCTGTGCTATTCTGTTATTAAAAAACACCAATTTTGGGCAAAATACTTAATTTGCGGCCTTGTCTGCATCTGTCAGTGTGAAATTCAAGCGTTATATACTGCTGTCATATTCTGTTATTAAAAAAAACACCCTTTTTGGGCAAAATAATAAATTTTACAGCCCTTGCAGCATCTGTCATTGTGAGATACACGCTTTAGATACTGCTGTGCTATTCTGTTATTAAAAAACACCAATTCTTGGCAAAATACTTAAATTGCGGCCTTGTCTGCATCTGTCAGTGTGAAATTCAAGCGTTATATACTGCTGTCATATTCTGTTATTAAAAGAACACCCTTTTTGGGCAAAATACTTAATTTGCGGCCTTGTCTGCATCTGTCAGTGTGAAATTCAAGCATTATATACTGCTGTCATATTCTGTTATTAAAAAAAACACCCATTTTGGGCAAGATCCTAAATTTGAGAAATATGAGAAGCGTCAAATTAGGGACGTGGCCCCGGTCGTCGTGCTGATGGTGGAGCTCCTGTTGCAGGGAGAGGACGTGGTCGATCTGTGCCAGCTACATGCACAAGTGAAACATCTTCCTCAGGTGCGAGTAAGCGACAGAACCTTCAGTGGTATTTGGTCAGGCCTAATGCGGCTCTACGAATGGTGAGGTCAGAACAAGTACAGGCGATAGTAGATTGGGTTGCTGACAGTGCCTCCAGTTCCTTCACATTGTCTCCCACCCAGTCTCCTGCTGAAAGATCAGAGTTGTCACCTGCAGCCGATGTCCATCAGTCTTTCACCTCACCCCCTTGCAAATCAGCCAAGCAGTCTGAGCCGCAAGTCATGCAGCAGTCTCTTCTGCTTTTTGATGACTCTGCTAGCAGGGTTTCCCAGGGCCATCCACCTAGCCCTGCCCCAGAAGTGGAAGAGATTGAGTGCACTGATGCCCAACCACTTATGTTTCAAGATGAGTACATGGGAGGACCACCGCAGCACGTCTCGGATGATGACGAAACACAGGTGCCAACTGCTATGACTTTCTGCAGTGTGCAGACCGACCAGGAGGGCAGGGGTGAAGACTGGGTGGAAGATGATGTGGAGGACGATGAGGTCCTCGACCCCACATGGAATCAAGGTCATGCGAGTGACCTGTGTAGTTCAGAGGAAGAGGCGGTGGTCGCACAGAGCCACCAGCACAAAAGCGGAGCGGCCGTCCCGTAGACAGTACGCCTGCTACTGCCCACCGCAGCAAGGGACCGAGCACACCAAAACCAGCTCCAAGGAGTTCCCCTGGCATGGCAGTTCTTCAGACAATGTGCTGACGACAAGACACAAGTGGTTTGCACGCTGTGCAATCAGATCCTGAAGCGAGGCATAAATGTTCTCAACCTGAGCACAACCTGCATGACCAGGCATCTAAGTGCAAAGCACAAGCTGCAGTTGAGTAGACACCTCAAAAACCAAGAAAGGTCTCTGGCTCCTCCTGCTTCCTCTTTTGCTGCAGTTTCGGCCTCTTCATCCACCTCTGGAGTGACAGTGGCACCTGCCACCCCGCAAACAGAGGATCTGCCAGCAACACCACCACCTGGGTCATCAAGCATCTCCACAATGTCCCACGGAAGCGTTCAGCTCTCCATCTCCCAAACACTGGAGCGGAAGAGGAAGTACCCCCGTACCCACCCGCGATCCCTGGCCCTGAATGACAGCATTTCAAAATTACTGTCCTTTGAAATACTGTCATTCCATCTGGTGGAGACGGAGAGTTTTAAAAGCCTTATGGCGGTGACTGTCCCACAGTACGTCGTGCCCAGCTGCCACTACTTTTCCAGACGTGCCATCCCTTCCCTGCACAACCAAGTGGGGGACAAAATCAGGTGTGCACTGTGAAACACCATCTATGGCAAGGTCCACCTAACTACGGATACGTGGACCAGTGAGCACGGTCAGGGATGTTATAGCTCCATAACAGCACACTGGGTAAATGCAGTGGCGGCTGAGCCTGAGGCGGATAGCAGTTTGGCGCATGTCCTTCCACCACCGAGGATTGCAGGGCACTTCAGTTTGCCTCCTGTTGCTTCCTCCTCCTACTCCGCTTCCTCATCCTCTACTGGCTCCTCATCCGATCAGCGTAACACCTTTACCACCAACTTCAGCACAGCCAGGGGTAAACGACAGCAGGTAGTTTTAAAACGTATCTGTTTGGGGGACAAACCCCACACCGCGCAGGAGCTGTGGACGGGCCTTAAACAACAGACCGATGCGTGTTTGGTGCCAGTGAGCCTCAAGCCCTGCCTGGTGGTGTGCGAAAATGGGAGAAATCTCGTAGCAGCTCTGGGACTAGCCGGTTTGACGCACATCTGCAGCGTACTCAAGTTAGGGTTAATAGTGTTCCTGGGTGTTGTAGTGCAATTGTGACCACTAACCTGAGACAGCTGACTCTCTGCAAGGCAGGTAATGATAAGTAATGTTCGTGACGCCAGTGCCAATTAAACGGTGGCACGCCGTTTGCTGATAGCAGGAATAACTGAGGAATCACGTGATGTTAAAACAGAACTCAAACTTTAGTAGTCATCATACATGGACACAGATGGAAGCGCAGTTCCTTTGAAGACAGTTGGTTTCAATACATTTGATGCAGGCAATATATAGCAAGGTGACTTCAGAGTGTTAAACACAGGACTTGCAGTACAGGCGGCTTGCACTCTATTCCTGACTGATCCTGGAACTTAGAAACTCTTCTCCAAGGCCCGATGCCCTAGCTCTGGCTTATATCCTTGGTTTTACAATGATCAAGTACCTCCTCTGTTGTCTTTAGTACCTCTTGCTTTTCTGGGCTTGCCTCTGTCTCTCTCAGTTTCCTCAGGCTGGTTAACTGTGGTGTTCCTGCTTCTGCATATATGAACTCAGGAGGGGAACCTTCTCCTTGGATCTGGAACCCGATTACAGGGACTGCAATACCCTCTCCTGGTCTGCAAGCTCCAGGCCTGGACTTAACTCAGACATAGTCTGATCTCTAACCAGTCTAAATCCTCTCTTCCTCTCCCTGACTGGGCCTTATATAACCTAGGGCTCCCTAGCTCCCTCTAGTGACTCAGAGCTGGAATGACACCCCTAGCAGGCCTGTACATGCACATTTCACAGTAACAGGGAAGTACATAGCATTACTTTATGAAGATGACTCATACCAACCTCCCCATAAATAAGGGGAAACGACAGCACAACAAGTGACCCTTCTGTAGTGACGGGCATTACAGCTCCCGTACACTACATACCCCGCTGCTTTAAGCTGAGTACGACCTCGTACTCCATCAGGGCCCGCCCAACTGGAATTTTCACCTGAAATAGAAAAAGACACATGCAGGCATACATATATGTAATTCATCTGCATATACATTCACATCAGGTCCAATTGGCAAAGGTGAAGTGTGGTGACAAGGGGCGTCGTTCTCTTCTCTCAGGATAGTGAATGGAACGGGGGCGCTGACCTGGCACAGCGCAACATTATTACCAGGATAGTCCATATGTGCAAATTGTCCTTAATAGAACAGCAGAAAAGATAAAACAGTATAAAAGTTCTTGGAGGCTCAAAGAACAAATATGAGTCCGTACCCAGGTTCCTTTCTTGTAAATCACAGAGGCTCTCGTGCAGTGGAGTCCATCTCTGGGTGCATTCCTTTAAAAGAGCAAAAAATCTCAGAGGCTCAGGTACTTTTGAGTCTATCACTGGGCACATATCCTTGGAATCCAGTTGCACAATAAAAATGACATCTAAAAACAAGTGCTGTAATACCCCTGATCAACCTGAAAAGGGGGTTAAGGGTAAAAGGTGCAACAACGGAACCGGCACAACTTGGTGTGTGATAGCAGAAGCAGGCAGGAGGTCCTGGAAACAAACTTGGCTTTGATGACTTTATTATTTCAGTGGGTGACCACTACCACTGAGCCGTGGGTAAACTGGCAGCAGCAACAAAGGACCAGAAACAAAGGACTCCTGTCCTGGAAGGGTTAAACTTTCAAAATCATCCCTTGGCGAAATAAATCAAAGGCCTAGCAGGCTAATTCACAAGGGCGCATCATAGTTGCCCAGCTCTGCTGGCAAATAAGGGCTGTAGTAGTTCTCTACAGGTGGATGTGCCCACATTACAGTGTCAGGGGGCAGCTGCAAAGTGAAGGGACCCCTAATAGGTATTGGCCCCATAGGCCTAGGGGTAAAGACTCTGGTGGACCGTACCGGTCCCGGCATAATTATAGTAGGCTGTGCTGGATTAGATACCGCCGCCTCAAGCGGTCCGGTGGGCTCTGTGCAGCAAGTCACAGGATTAGCGGGACTTCTTTGGGGCCTTGACGGAGCAATGTTAGCAGAAGGTGGTTTACGGGTGGTGACAGGCACCCTTACCTCGTCCTCCTTAGGCGGCGTCTGGATCCTGGCGGTGGCAATCTTGCGCAGCTCCCGCAACTTTTCCTCCAGCCGGACGATCTGGTCACCTATACTTTCAGTCTCCGAATCGCTGTCCTCTGCTGGCGCCGCCGGCGCAGGTACAGTGTAGGATGCGTCGGACGCGGCCGCTGCAGGCTCCGGTGGCGCATCTGGTCTCCTACCCTTCCGGATATTCTCCAGGGTAACGCGAAGTCCTTTTAAATTTTCCATGTCTTGGATGGTTTTCTCCCGGCGAGGCAGCTCGGGGGACGGATAGGGACTCACCCATTTCTCCAACACGGTTGGCTGCCAGAATACATTAGGACCAATGAAAGAGCCCCGCTCTTGGAACGCGTGATGGGCTGGTTCTGGAGAGCGCTCAGATGCCCGCTCGCAGCCAGAATAGTCCTCTTCTGCCTCCCAGTCCTCCGGTTCCTTCTTGGGACGGGTCACGGCAGTCACATATGGGCCTCGCAGGCCCTCGGCAGGGGTGAATTCTACCTCCTCTCCCTCGCGGAGGTTATGCAGATGCTCAGGGAGGTAACCTCTCTTGACAGACCTCCGGTTGACGAACAAGTCTCTGCCAGTAATGTGGTCTTGTATGAACCCGTAGCCACGGGTTTTGTCAAAGGACAGCACCAACCCCTTTCTCCTTTCCAGGCGGGGTTGGGTATTGGAATGACGGTCATAAATGGACTTGGTCAGTTCTTCATAATATATTTTGGTTTTAGTATTCCTCTTTATAGCGGCCTCCCGGATCTCTGCCATTAATGCGGACCACTTGAAAGAGGGCTGAAAGAAATCTCTCCAAGAGCCATAGCAATGCTCCGGTTCTTTCCCCAGTGGCGGGCAGGCGGGTCTCTCCGGTCCCGGAGAGTAGGCCGGTGGAGACTCCTCTGGCTCGACACCAACGACATCCGTCTTCAATAGCTCAGGCGCAGACATCTCAGCAGAGCAGTCTTTACTCTCCAACATGCTCGATCCTTCTACGGAGAGCGACAGGGTGGCGCCAATAATTTCAGCCAGATCCTCCCATTGCACTGGGAGGCCGCCCCCCAGGTATTCCAGTATGTGGAAGGCGGAGTCCATGCTGGCAGACATGAAAATGTCCAGACAGGCGGTGGCGCCTGACCTTGAACCTTTTCCCGCTTTTTCAGTAAAAAGGAGCCAACTTTTCCCGCCTTTTCGGGATGAAGATGACGCAGCAGTAATTTCAGCAAGCTCAGCGGCCATCTTTTAGCAAGAAACGCTGTCTATTCACTGACAGCAAGCAGGATGGTAAAAAGTCCATAAAACCACACTCCAATGTGGCGATTTCCTTCCTCTTGATAGCGCAACACTGCACAGTGCTTTTTGGAGGTTTTAGGGACACTTTTGGTATGTTTTTCAGTCCACAAAGTCCACTTTAAATAAGCAGGCAATTTGTCACTTTGGTCACAGGGCAACTGTATAAGGCACAAAGTTCACGCTTCTTGCACTAGAAAGCGTGCGTATCCTGTTCGTGACGCCAAAAGAGACGTGCAGCGTACTCAAGTTAGGGTTAATAGTGTTGTAGTGCAATTGTGACCACTAACCTGAGACAGCTGACTCTCTGCAAGGCAGGTAATGATAAGTAATGTTCGTGATGCCAGTGCCAATTAAACGGTGGCACGCCGTTTGCTGATAGCAGGAATAACTGAGGAATCACGTGATGTTAAAACAGAACTCAAACTTTAGTAGTCATCATACATGGACACAGATGGAAGCGCAGTTCCTTTGAAGACAGTTGGTTTCAATACATTTGATGCAGGCAATATATAGCAAGGTGACTTCAGAGTGTTAAACACAGGACTTGCAGTACAGGCGGCTTGCACTCTATTCCTGACTGATCCTGGAACTTAGAAACTCTTCTCCAAGGCCCGATGCCCTAGCTCTGGCTTATATCCTTGGTTTTACAATGATCAAGTACCTCCTCTGTTGTCTTTAGTACCTCTTGCTTTTCTGGGCTTGCCTCTGTCTCTCTCAGTTTCCTCAGGCTGGTTAACTGTGGTGTTCCTGCTTCTGCATATATGAACTCAGGAGGGGAACCTTCTCCTTGGATCTGGAACCCGATTACAGGGACTGCAATACCCTCTCCTGGTCTGCAAGCTCCAGGCCTGGACTTAACTCAGACATAGTCTGATCTCTAACCAGTCTAAATCCTCTCTTCCTCTCCCTGACTGGGCCTTATATAACCTAGTGTCTCTCTAGTGACTCAGAGCTGGAATGACATCCCTAGCAGGCCTGTACATGCACATTTCACAGTAACAGGGAAGTACATAGCATTACTTTATGAAGATGACTCATACCAACCTCCCCATAAATAAGGGGAAACGACAGCACAACAAGTGACCCTTCTGTAGTGACGGGCACTACAGCTCCCGTACACTACACATCCCTTGCCTGGCGCATGTGCTGAATTTGGTGGTGCAGAGGTTCCTTAATAATTACCCTGATATGTCAGAGCTGCTGCAGAAAGTGTGGGCCATCTGTGCGCGCTTTCGGGTTTTTTCTCAACCTGCTGCTGCTCGCCTGTCAGCGCTTGCAGCGTAACTTCGGCCTTTCCGCTCACCGCCTTATATGCAAAGAGACCCACAAGATTAAACTCCACCTTGCACATGCTGGCCAGACTGTGCGAGCAGCAGCAGGCGATAGTGGAGTTTCAGCTGCAGCACGCACGGGTGAGTCGCTCTGCAGAACAGCACCACTTCACCACCATGCGAGACCTGTGTTCCTTGTTGCGCTGTTTTGAGTACTCCACCAACATGACCAGTGCCGATAATGCCGTTCTCAGTGTTACTATCCCATTTCTATGCCTCCTTGAAAAAACGCTGCTGGCGATGATGGAAGAGGATGTGGCACAGGAGGAGGAGGAAGAGGGATCATTTCATAGGGTTTCCGGCCAGTCATTGACAAGTGGCTCCGAGGGTGGGTTCCTGCACCCACAAATGCCAGGTACACAATTGTCCAGTCAGGGCACAGTTCTGGAGGATGACGAGGTGGAGGATGAGGAGGAGGAGATGGAGAAGGAGGAACCGTGTTCACAGCAGGGTGGCACCCAAACCAGCTCATGGCCCTCACTGGTGCGTGGCTGTGGGGATACAGAGGACACAGACGAAACACCTCCCACAGAGGACAGCTTTTCGTTGCCTCTGGGCAGCCTGGCACACATGAGCGATTACATGCTGCAGTGTCTCTGCAACGACTCACCGTTATTTTCTGGACAGATAAGATTTCTGTTGCATCACTTGTGTGTAGAGGATAAAGACTTGAACTTCCTCAACTGACACTGAAACAAGGCAAAGAGCTGTTTATCAGTGAGTACATAACTAACTTCCCTAGCCTGACACATTACCACCAGCACAGCCTGTTACTGGGATTAATCACATCCAACTTGCATGTGTATCAGAGACTGTTTAATAACTGGATGTAAACTGTTATCAAGAACCTGGTTATAGTAAAGTTCCCAGTTGGATTTAAACCTGCCTCATTCTTATATCTCCATACTACTACCACTCTCAACATTTTGCACCGTCAAGGTGCTGGCTTGACGACACTACCTAAGTCAGGGGCCCAGCCGCACAAGCACTCAGATCACCACCTGGCCAGTGTCCCGTGTAATAGAGTGTGCCCCGGAGAATCCAGTGCTGTTCTCCCCTTCACTGCACTGCTGGCCCAGGGAGGCGTCTGCTAAACCGTGAGTAACCGATGAACTGTTTGTACACTTCGGCCCACCGTGAACCTCACGTGTTCTACCCCTGTGGACTGGCACGTTATACCAGCACATCCCAAACTATATCACCGGGCCTAGTACTGACCAATACTTACAGTAAATACACTAATATTAAGCTACTAAGAGATACTGTAATGTATCTAGTCTAGATCTATTATATTTACTCATTTATTTTATTGTTTCTATATATATATATATATATATATATATATATTTACACACCTTATGCATATACACAGTATCCATGAACATCAGTACCTTCTCTGATAGTGATGTCACAATACCAGTGTTCTGTAACAAACTAAATAGAATGATGATGATGTCACAATATGGAAAGCAGGTAAAAGTTCTGGTTCTGGCCACACACCCTGAGGGTGATAGAATTTGTGGAGTGTGTGGGTTTTGCTATTTCATTGAGCAAAATGTCAAAAAATAAGCGCAAACGTTGCTTCATAATTGAATCTGATACCGATGACAGCGCCAATAATCACCAGGTAAGTAGCTGCCTTTTGAAAAAGTTGTCTTCATATCACACTTTAATCTAAAGCCTAACTACATCCTCACAATCAGAACAATATTCTAGTTCATATCTAGGAACCTGGACATAAACCTTATATACTTCTATGAGCCCTTTCCTTACACCATTATTAGACTGGGGCTAACTTGGGCAGACCAGAGCCCTGCCTGCACCTCTATGAATATAATAAGTTTTAATTTTTCCACTCAGATGTTCGAAAGTGACCACCCACATATATCAGTGCCCATACTGGGAGGCTTTCAGTAGCAATGTCCATATATCAGTGCCCAAGAGTAATTCCAGTCCTAACATGGTCTATAGACATATGCTAGCCATAAATATGTGAGTGCAAATTCTGTCAGTCATATAGTAGTATCCATACAATACTGCCCACTCACCTGTAGTAGCCACATGTCAGTGCCCATACCATAGGCTGAGCCCTAGTAATGACCATTTTAATACATACTACAAGGTTTGATACCTCCACTGCTACTATTGGCCCATGACGGGATCTTCTGGTGTACCCCAGGACCTGTATTCTTATACCGTCTGTTTTCTAGAATTTGCCAGAGATAATGAGAAGATAGTTATGTCAACTTTTTATGTGTGATTCATCATTTCCTTTAATAGTTACTGGTCAATAAAAAATGCTGCAGAATATTTGCGTCCGATACAGAGGACAGCAGCAGTGATGAGAATCTCCATCAGGTAAGCAGTGACTTCTCTACAGGGTGCTCTGTGGTCCTGGTTTCTAGCGGTGGTCAGTGGGATAGTGCATAGTCTTTAGACTATATCGCTTCTTTTGCTTCTATCTTAGTATTTTGGTCTTTATGTTTCTTCTTTATTCTAGTCTCATCCAGTTATTCCAAGGACTCCAAGGAGCCTTGAAGATGATGATGGTGGCTCTGTTCCCCACCTTCTATACATAGACTCAGGTATCTAATCATCATAAACACCTTCCAGGAAAATAACTAATTAGACTTTTCTTCATTAGGAAAACTGAATGACATAAAAGTAAATGATGATATTTGTTATATTTTCCAGAGCCTAATTCTCCACGTTTTAGTTTTGTGCAGGAGGAGACAGCAAGGTAGTGTATCTCTATATAAACCGAGATATCTAGTTCATGTTATTTGGTCACTAGGTGGCAGTGTTATTTTTTTTGTATATTCTGAGCTACTGTGTTAGACGTGTTTCTGAATCTTTGATCCTCTATTATATTTTAGTAGTAGGAGACAGGAGCGTCCCATCAATTACTGTTTCCTGAAAGATCTGTCATCTCCCACATCTAAATACGTGACCAATTTCCATCAAAACAAAAAGAAGCTGGCAAGACGTCTGTACAAGTTTTATAACAGAACCGTCTTTGAGAATCAGGTATACAATTATGACAGCCAGTTATCGGGCAATGTGGTCGCAGTAAATGACGGGTTTGTTTGGTGTATCTTGTATGCACAGTATATCTCTGTAGACTCGTTCATCAACTATGTCATTTCTTTATTTTTTATCCTTTCTTCCTCTGTAGCTTCCTGCAGACCTGGACATCAGCTGGAATAAAAGGCTGAAACTACAAGCTGGTCGCACTGGTTTCCTTCTGAATAATGGGGAACACTCTGCCATTATCCAGCTTTCTGATAAAATCTGCGATTCTGCAGGTAGGTTTCACATCATGTACGATTTATATGTTTGCTTCAGAGAAATGTTACATATGTCTTACTACTACTTATATGTGTATCCTCTTCTTTCTTTAGATCGACTTAGAGACACATTGATTCATGAGATGTGTCATGCTGCCTGCTGGCTCATTGATGGAGATGGAGACTTTGGCCACAGCCCACTATGGGTGTCCTATTGTGAGAAGGCCATGCAGATTCTCCCTGAGCTCCCACCGATCACTGTATTACACAGCTTTGAAATCCACTACCCGGTGATCTACCAATGCTCAGGCTGCGAGTTCAGGTACAACAACTTTGTGATAGGTCATAGTGCTTAGTACATAAGCAGACTAGAGCCTGATGCTGGCAGGGAGATTTTGTACTTGTACTTCTGGCCTCTTGCGTTATTATTATAGTATGTTGGATATTCTAGTTACCACCACTGATTGCTTTTCTAGTTTCGGAATGAAGAAAATTCTGTAACTGACTTTGGCTATGTTTGTGCATTTAGTATTTGTCTTTAATATAGGTTTTGTTTCCCACTCTAGAGTTGGACGTTGGACGGCCTCTCTCGACACTGAGAAGTTTGTGTGTGGCACATGTTACAACAAGATGGTTCTTGTAGAGTACAACTAAAAAAACCATCAGTGACCATCATGTCCCATCATCAGTCAGAACATCAGCCCAGCCAAGATGGCAGCACGTATATTAAGTCATCCAGAAGACCTGTGGAAAGTCAAAACTCAATTTTCCTACAAAATATGGTCTTCGAATAATCTCTTGGGCAACACGGTGGCTCGGTGATTAGCACTGTTGCATTGCAGCAGTGGGGTTGAGGATGCAAATCTTACTAGTACCAACATCTGCATGGAGTTTGTATGTTCTCCCCGTGTTCGCGTGGGTTTCCTCCGGGTACTCCGGTTTCCTCCCACACTCCAAAAATATACTGATAGGTTAATTGACTTCCTTCTAAATTATCTCTAATATGAATAGTGGTCATGTCCTGTATAGTGCTGCAGAATATATTGGCGCTATATCATCAACAGGAAAAAATGCCACCATTAATAAAATCTCTTAAAATAATTTTTATTGTTATGTTGATTGATTTCAGATTTTGAGTAGAGATCATTTACAGAAGAGTTATGGTCCAGACAATTAGGTGCTAAACTAGAAGACTAAAAGTGGTTCTGCAGCAGCTGAGGTGTATATTATAATAGGTTTTTAACCACCTCACATCCGCCCATAGGATAAAAACGTCCTATGGGTGGATGTTTATCTCT